>NC_141830.1:10070223-10436473 GCF_982586985.1 Callionymus lyra
AACGGATCGGCAGAAAAAATATTGCTTTATTAGACGGTGGCTTGTAATTCCCTCACAAACCATCTCATCAAAATGTAGAAGTAGGGAAGAGAAAATAAGGGTTGCCAGTTATTTCTTGCCTAAGCAGCCACAGTCAGGTGTCCGAAGAGAGAATCCAAGGGTCTATTTATAGATTTTCATTCCCGCCTTTGAAGAGTACTTTTTTGTTATTCCTCACCTCATCTTGCCACTGTTCCTCCTGTCCAGACACTTTTTTTTCCCTCCACCTCTCATTTCCCTCCAAAAACGACAGCATCCCTGTTCAAACAAACTAGTCCAGTAGAAAACATTGATTCTCATAGCGGCTTGTTAGGATTAATAATTCCCCTTTTTAAATGAGCATGAGGATACCATGGATGGAGAAAGTATACATTGTTGTAACTCGCTTTTCTTATGGAAATGTAATGTTTAGAATTTGTTTTAAATAAACTTTTTCGTAAAAAAAACCCAACACTTTCTTCTTTTTTCCCCTTCAGACGAGCCATTTCATTATCTTTACCAGTCATATTTTTGTTTTATTCTTCTACCTTATCATTCAGATGTGCTACTACATGATCGTTCTCACCCATCTTTTACTGTATGTTGACTATTTGTAACCATATACTGTATGTAACCAGCATTAGCTTTGTCATCCTTGCTAGCATTGCCGTTGCTACTCCCGCTAGAATAAGCAGCCAAGATCTTTCATTTGCATACTTTCACCAGTAACAAGGAGAAAGAAAAGATGCTAACTAGTACAAGTGTTGTGCTTGGCCTGGTTAGATTTTTACCCCTAAAGGTTTTGGGTTCAAGCCCATAAAGGAACCTCTTGTGCTGAGACGATCCAATTCTCGTATCTAAAATTAGCTCCTTGGTCTCGAGGCTTTTCTAGTATAAATATGATACGTGATTTTCCTTATGAGGATATGAATTATGAATTGATGTACTTTTGGGGTTAGCTTCAAATCACAGTTGGGCAGTCAAGAATACATTAACATCAAAGTAATGATCCATAGGCACGAAATCAACGCTGAAAAAACAAAGTGGACCACACCTCACGGGATTGGGAATTTCTTGGTTGTCTTGACGGATGTAATGGAGCCAACGCTGCGCTCCTTCAGGTTCCATTGGACATACTTATGTGAAGCATTTCTCTTGGCGTTTATAGGCTCGACCGAAAAACACCTGAGCTTCTGCTTATCAGCGTTTCTGGTTTGATGCTAGCAGTTCTAGGCATGTTTACTAGTAGTAAACCCAGTTGGGTTCTGGAACATTTCTTCTCGTTTGCAAAACACTTTTCTACTACTTTGAAGACCACATAGTTCGTAGGTTTGTTCTGTTCAAAGTGTATTTTTGAAGTGGATATGTTGAGTGCAATTTGTATTTAAAATAATTTGTATTTGTTGGATAGATTCATATTCAAGAAACTTCGACGAGCAAAGCTATATTGTTAATTAAATTGCACTTTTTATTTGAAAGAATAAATACAAAAGATAGTAAAGGACTTTTGTTTGGTGTTTATTTGATTCATATTTACGATAAATAATGTTAATATAGGCGACGGAGTGTCATTTTTGGGCTGGTGGTATGAATTAGAAAAGGCTACCTTGGCTCAAAAAAGGTTGAAAAACACTTGACTTGTTCAACACAAAGAGTAAGAGGGAGCAAGAAGTGGAGCCCAAATTACAGCACCTTCAAAAGACGTATGGGTCCAGATGGTTACTGATGTAAGCAAATCAAAATGCATTTGTTTAACAGATTCATATGTTATTGAGTTACTTTGCCAAGTGTTATGAAAGCATTAGACTATTTTGGTCATGGGATTTGGGTTCATCCACTATATCATACTTGCTGTCACAATTTTTAAATATTAATCTTGCACCCTCAGATATTTTTGCCTACATGGCTATTACATGGCTGTTACATGGCTGTTACATGGCTGTTACATAGCTGTTGCACATCTGGTCCCGTGCTTGTTGCTCATGCTTCTATTCGTGGCCTCATTTGAGATGCATCACCACTGTAATGTGTACATATTGTCCCGGACGGTGGAGGGTACGGTGCAGGCGTGTTCACATCACAGGGGTCGCGGCGGACAAACGACACCTTTGAGAAAAGTAGTTTGACTTTGAAGTGGACCACATGCCCTTTAAAAAAAAAAAGACCCTTTTGTGATGACCTATTTTTAACTTGGTGCAAATGGCTGAACAAGTAACTCAAGCCAGGAAGACGTTGGTGGCATTTAATTATTGATTAATGACGAACCTGGTGGTTTGAAGGCCCCCGAGCGGCAGGCGGGGGTTTGGGTACAGTCTCGATCTTTGATTCGTGCTATTCAGATCCTCTGCAGGAGCCTCCAATTTAACTTCAACTTTCTATATTTTTACTCTGAGTCACCTTTGCCGTCATAGTCTGCACATAAACCCGTCAGAAGGGAAATGGGCCGGAGCTGCCACAGTCAATGCTGCTGTGCCGTTTCAATGTCAGACAGATGTTACTTCAGTTTCTAATTATAGATTACAGGTCTTAATCTGCATTACTCATATTTAATTTGTCATTATTACGTCCCCCTAATCTAATCTGTTACATTTACAGTCATGAAGGCAGCTTGAGCGCGACGAAAATACCCATTAGTAGCTTTCTATCCCGCACTGAGCCCTCGATATCAAACCGTCTGAATCCTTCAAAGATTATCCAGCGCTTCACTCATGTGTGAGGGAATGTTTGGGGGGGAAAAAAAAGGTATAGGACAGATGCGGTTCACGGTCTCAGGTGAGCGCCGTTCCACTTTGTTACTCTGAAGGTTTGACTTCATAAATATCCAGTTGTTGACTCAGGAAAATAAATGGATTTAATCAAGTGAACAATTAAAGTTTTCTACGTTTAAATATTGTCCGTGTTGAAAGACTTTGCTGGGTGGGACGGAATAATTCCAAATCACTCTAGGGGGGAAATCACTTTTAAACATGAATGTACAGGACGGTACAATCAAACCAAAATTTCAAAGCTAAATAAGGTCATTTTCGAGGTTTTTGTCGTCACTTGGCAATGCCTTTTTTACAATGTACGCATTTTATTTTCGAATTTACAAGAAAAAAAATGAACCGTATTTTATATTTATTTTATTTAATCGGCAACAGAATTGTGTATCGTAGCTTCATGTAAGCGTGTCATGTTGTTTAGAGGTCAATAGGTGGCGCCATCAGTTTGGAAATGTTGTGATGTTTCATTAGAACAGTTGTTTAAAACAAAGGAAGGTAGTGCAGAGAGCGCCATCTAGTGGACTCGAAAATAATGACACTGCTTCATGATGCTTCATCAGCACAAGATAAGATATTCCTTTATTAGTCCCATGTGTGGAAATTGTGACTAGAACAGAAGAACGATAGCACAATAGGAAAATCAAATATTATTTTCCCCCAAGTAGGTACTGTTAAAATATACAAATGTAGATAAGTTAGTATTTAATATAGGTGTTAAGGTGAAGATGGTTACATGTGTTCACACACATTTAAACCTTGACTAACTGACAATAAATGCCACATTTTTTAGCAGTATTTGTAAATTCACAATTTACAGTGATTAGCTTTATCATCTGATCTTTAAATCCTGGCGTCGCTACCAACATTATGAGATGCTTTAAAGATTCTATATATATCAACATTCTTGAAATTAACGATGATGGTTCCACTGTGAGACGGTGCATAAATCAGCGGAAGCGTGTACACGAATGTAAATAAAACCCGTCACACATAACTAAATTATGCACGATAAACGTTGTAGGCATGTCGGCCCAGCTTTTACGCGATGACTACCAGCGTGACCGGTCCGTGCCAGGAAGCCGTTTTACGAATTCCAACGGTAATTGGACGGATTATGTCACAAAAATTCCCCCTTGATCATGTCTAGTTAATACATATTCGTGTTTTACAGTGTGTGATGGCATGGATGCTTCACGTCACGCTCACTTTCTCCAGCTAATTTAGCCGAACCGTAAAATCCATTTTTACAAATAATGCGATTGTGTGAATATGAGAGAAGGGTAAACGGACGGATGAAAGGAGGTGGAAACTACTGCCATGTCTTTTGTCGTTTAGAGAACGACCTGGGGGCCAAATAAGGCCTGCCAACTCTTTTTATGCGGCCCACAAAAGATAAAATTGAGTACAGTTGGAGAAAATGTGTATTAATTTGTAATTTGAAGACCATCAAAAAACTAGAAACAAAACATGTTGATCTTGTAACCCACAGAATAGCATTAAATATTTCAGCTCAATTTAAAGAATATTAAATGTAATCCGGGAACTTGAATATTGTATATTACTGGTTCTGGTCCGGTCCGTGAGACATTTGTTACTGAAAATGTTCTATTTATTATTTATACTTAAAAATTTCTGAAATAACATCAGCGTGTGACTATTGACTAGTGAAAACGAGCAAAACGCAAACACTGGAAACAAAACTTCTGAGTCTTCATTCCTTATAAATAATGCCTAAACACAAACATGGTCACACATTGGCACACACCCTCTAGAAGCTTGGAGACACACGCATACAGAACACAATCGTCTGCATACAGTCAAATATACATGGATGCAAATACACAAACATCTTGTTGTAAACAGTCAAGAGCTTCTGCTGATTCAGCGTTCTGGTGAGATGTTTTTTTTTTTCATGCACTCGGTTGTAGTTTTTATGCAGGTCATGCTATTGTATTTTCACCTTTTTTTTTGTATCTGAATGTCGGTCCGTGAATAAAATACAGACATTTAACCGATCCATGGTACAAAAAAGGTTGGGAACCCCTGGTACTTATGACAAAAGATGGAATCATTATGATGAATTCCTGATGTCATCCTGAAGAGAAGAGAGAAATAAAAAAACAGAGCAAACATTAACAATGTATAAACAGGTATTGAGATAAATTAAATAAATATTGCACATTAATATTGAAGCGCTCGGGACTACATATCCTCCGCCCGCACAAATCTCAATGAAATATTAAACACTACAGTGTGTGCAGTATTCATGGACACCTGTATTTGCTGGAGGTAAAAAAGGCAGCAGGACCTGGTTGAGCGGTCACCTCGGGGACACGGTGGGCTAACGTCTCCAGCCAGGTGACCCACAGAGCGTCTGTGTTCCTGGAGGCCCGGGACCCTATGGTGGTGCTGCAATCACACTGCGCTCCAGCTGGAGCTCTGGAAGATAGATGATGAGTCCTCAGCATGGGAGCTGTTTCTGCTTGCCTGCTTTAATTCTCTATGACTTCAGGCTCTTAATATAGCTGCTCGCGTTTGCATCAGCCCGGGTCCTCCGCTCCTCAGCCCTCCTCTTTGTTCTTTACACAACTTGAGCGTGGCTTTGTGAAGTCATGCGGCGTGAGGCAAAGTATAAAATGGTTTTCAAGAATGGTTCCAACTAAATGTTTACACTTGTATTTTCGGATTAGCAGACATTCTATTGGACACAAGTTGTCTTTGTACCCTGATGTTGCTTTTAAAAATTGTTTAAAAACTCACCGTTTACGACTAATTATCAATATGAACAAAACTCCTGCTACAGCTACTACAAGTATTAGTGTCACTTTTCAACATGACCTTCCTGTATTACAACTGTTGCTCCTTAAAAACCACTACTATATTTAGCAACAGTAGTTCAAGTTTTCCTACTGCCATAATGGTTACTTCTTTTCAGTCTTGAACTAGTACCATTAAATCCAATGCAAATATTTACAAATATCTTTGAATGATTTTTTTAAAGTGAAGTAAAAGTGAAGCATAACTAGTGTTAATGTTTGGATTGACTGCCAATACAGCTACCGTTTTCATTACTATGACTGTTACTGATGCTGCTGTTTTTACTTGGCATTGCTAAAATTCGACTCTAAATTTTCACATTTCTCTGCTTTTCTTTACAAATTCTTTATTTGACCTCACATCTAAGAATCCAAGATTTTTTTTTTCTCCTGTGAGATGTATTTATATGACTAATGATGCCCTTGAACAATTAAAAAATAAATCTGAATATGTACTCAAAAGTTATCAAGAGATTCATGATATGATCAGGGAATGATAGTGCTTTTGGTTGTGTATTGTTGTTCCATCTGGATTCAATCAATGGTTTTGAGGGAATCTTTGTTTGGCTGGTAAGCACTAGCAAAAGAAAAGGGGGGGAAATAACAAAAAATAACTTCAGAAGAAGAACTAAATACAAAGGAAACACTTAAATTGATTGAACCGTGGTTTGTGTTACATTTGAATTATTGTAGGGTTGCTGTATGACAAATGGAATTGATGGGGAATAACGACTCAATTGCACATTTGACTGCTGTTTTTATTATTCAGATGCCAGTAAAACTGACATTTAACCTCACAAATTGATTTAAATCGATATTTTCATACACATCTCAATTAAAGCAATTCAATATCTACTTATTAAAACTGTCTTTGACGCCGTATAACCTCTGAATACCCTAATGATATATTCCCTGACCTTCAATATTAAAGGTTCATGACGCTCCACTAACCATCGACAGAATGCGGTGAATATTATTGGTGAATCTGTGGATTAATGGCCTCCTCGCCGCAGTGACATTTTACACAAGCGTTTCTTCTCGTGCCGAGCCAACGGGGAACTGTCCTCTGAGAATGACACCCGTCATCATAAGGTCCCGGGAATTCTCTGGGGTCCGGTCGGGCACATGTATCTCACCGCTCATGTGTGGTGACCGTGACATTTCTTCTCTCTCTTCAGCAATACACGAGTTCCCCGATGACCTTTTCACCAACAAGGAGCGCAAGAGTGGAGCCGTCCTGCTGCACATTGTGGCGGTAAGAGTTTTCCATCCTCTGATCCTTCCTCTTAACTTTTCAACTGACACTTTTTTTTCAAGCTCATTAAACCTGCGGAGATGAGACGGCAGGAATCTTTTTTTTTGCTGAGCTAGAGGTTGGAGATGCTACAGAGATTTTTTTTTTACTTTTGAACCTGATGGTGCGTTGAATAGTAAAGTGCACCTGTGCTGCTGATTTACCAAAATGACTCCAGCTAATCGGGCTGCAGTGCAGTGTTTATAATGTGTCGATAAATCTCCTACGAATCAGTTTAATGACGATGACTCGCATTTCCTAATGCATTTCAATGACCTGTTAACTCCGGAGCTTTTGTAGATGCCATTGAATTTGACTTGTTCTATGATATGAGATTTTGTGTGTGTATTTATGTATTCTGTAAAAAAAAGAACGCATGCTTGAATGATAAATGTGCTGACAGACATATTTTAATATTTTAACTTCTAAGTATTGCTTGACTCCATAAGAAAATGTACAAATATTGACACACGTGCAAAGAAAGTTTCGAACCTTTAAGTAAAAACTAGTGATGGGTCAATGAAGCTTCATGAAGCATCATATTCCCTTTTGCAGCCCACTAGATGGCACTCTTTTCTGAACGATCTCTGCCTTTGAGAGACCATTTCAATCGAACTGCCTATCATCTTTAAGCAAAGAGCGCCATCTACCGAGCTCGGAAAATGATGATGGTGTTTCATGAAGCTTCATCCCCATCACTTGTAAAAGTTTTCCTTTAACATGTCGAAGAGTTGCACCTTCTCTTTACCCTATTCAGACCAAGAACTCTTCAGATGAGAAAACCCCTGAAAACATTAAACAACAATTTGACTATACCGGTGTCAGCAACTATTCCATTTTGATTGCTACGTTAGTGTTGGTTGCAGAAGTGTTCTTTTAAGAAAGTGCGAGCTTATACAACAGTTTCATTTGAAGCAAACACCAGCTTATGTTTCCTGCAGTGAACATGTAAAATTCATACTGCTCTTCAATATTTAAACACAAGAAGTTTGCTAAACAACAAGTGCTCAATTAAAAGAAAAACCAGGAAGTCTATGCACATATATTTTTGGGATAAATTAAAAAAAGAAATAAAGCTTTTTTAGGTATAGTTTTTGAGCCCAAATAAACATGGTGTTTTGTCAGATCCTTAATGATAAACTGGAATCATAATGTTTTGCATCATTATTCCAGCTTTCATGTTGTTTTGCAAGATATCTTTTGACGTATCACATACTGGATGACCCATGTGTATTTGATAGCGTTCCAAGTGTATGTATCGGATCAGAAATACCAGTTGTTGTTTGTGGAATTCCTCTCAGGAAAGTTCTCCGCTTCAGAGCGCAGTGATGATCGATGATAAATAAGAAATGTGAGCCGCTCTAATCTTGTTACTCACACTCGGCCAGCTCTCACCAGCTCTCTGAAACCATTGTCCTGATTTTCATCCAGCAGGAGAAAAAAAAAGCCTCTCTCTGAACACTGGTGTGGTCCGACAGTGCCCCCTGTGGTTAGCATAGAGCATGACACGCAGCGATATCACACCTGATCTATAATTTATAGATCTACCCTTCTGCATCTGAAATGGGTTCTGCCTTCTCTGAATTCAAACTCCTGGTCTCACCGCAGCAGTTTTACTAGTAAGATTGTCGCTTAATTTAATTCTAATTGAGTTTAGTGCTGAGCCAGAGAAGGAGAAACACTTGTTCTGACCTTATTAAAGATCCACCTTTTCTGTCCTAATCCCCCAAATTCTGCTCCAATCTCCAGACCCTCTACATGTTCCTGGCCCTGGCCATCGTCTGCGACGAGTACTTTGTGACGTCCCTGGAGAAGATCTGCGAGGTATTTGACCAGGACGACTCGAGGAAGTCGTCGGTCTCGGAGGATTAATTCGGCTTTTTATCTGTGCAGAAACTGGACCTGAGCGAAGATGTCGCCGGCGCCACCTTCATGGCAGCTGGCAGTTCTGCCCCAGAACTCTTCGCCTCAGTCATCGGTACGACAACGAAACATTTTCAAGTGAAATCTAAGACACTTTTTCCCCTCATAAAAATGCCAATTTCGGGAGACTACAACTACCAAACTCCTTCATTTGTTCTTCCCATTTAGGGGTTTTCATCACGCACGGGGACGTGGGAGTGGGCACCATCGTGGGCTCGGCCGTCTTCAACATCCTCTGCATCATCGGAGTGTGTGGAATCTTCGCTGGGCAGGTGTGTGTTGATGCTCCACTCTCTTGTAAAGAGTGGCTGTTTTTCTGCCGAGGGCCAAAGCGAAGCGGACGTCTCTAATGGAAAATGAGTGTGACCCCGGGCGGTGGGTCCGCAGAGAGCTTTTACCTTGAGTGTGATCGGTCACATTGTGCGACCGCTGGAAAAAAAACGGCACTATATGAAAAGTGTCGCCACATCTTCTGCGCGATAAAAGCTGGCGATAGTTGACACAAGTTGATGCTTTTAGACACATTATTATAACTGTGGCTTCTTTTAATTCATGTACGACTTTTCACATTCAAGTGTAACGTTCGTGACCCATTTTTCTTCCCTGTGGTGACCCTCAGGTGGTGATGCTGACCTGGTGGGCGGTTTTTCGTGACTCCTTCTACTACACCCTGTCAGTCGTGGCCCTCATCATTGTAAGTCAAAAACCATTGTTAAAATCCTTTTTTTTTTTCCCCAGTTGTATAAAACGTTAATCTCTCAAGGTTTATTGCTTCCATTTTATTCAATGAAAATTCTATTCTATGCGTCTAACTTGTCTCCCGGGGGCCAAAGTAGATTAATGTTCATGTTGATATGGAGATTAAGTGGTTAAGACGGAGATGATGGATCTCAACAATTAATACATGGATTTCGAGGGTGAAACTGGAGGCAAAATATGAGCTAATAAGGATGGAAAAGGCCTTCAAAAAATGTCACATAAAATTGTGACTTTATCCTACACTTAACAGAGTATATAATATTTGTGTTCAGCCAGTTAAACTATTAAATAAGACATGAGGCTGAAATCTTTTGACATCCCTGCTTATTAAGAAGCAATTGCTAATTTAGTGATGCTAAGCTTACTCGCTAACCATGCTAACTATCTTTAAAGAACTAAATGTTCAAGTTTACTGACACTTGGAGTTACCAGGGATTAAGAAGCTTTTAATAAATATACTCTCTTCATCCGTAAATAGTTGTTTATTTGTAAATAAATCGTATAATGCTAGCTAATATGCATGATTATAAATAAATTCTTAATGTGTAAATTGTTATAAATAACAAAAACACTCTTTCTGTCTTTTCCAGTTCATTTATGATGAAAAGATAGTGTGGTGAGTACAAAATGTATTGCATACTTTATAAACTGCTCTGAGCACAGGAAAACATATTTAGTACTTGATGTTTCAAGTTGAAAGGACTGACATTATGAGGTAAAATGTCAGGAACTATTATCGAGTCGACTTCGTCGTATACTCGTAGATATTTCCTGCTGCTTTAAGACTCTTTATTTAAAAAAAATCTGTATATAAAAGTCCCAGACAATTGTGAATTTGTAAAATTAAAGTAATTAAAAAGACCCAGAAAGAAATGGGGAAAGATAATTTCTGATCTGAGTTGATTCAAATTTAAAAATATGGTTTGTTTTTCACCAGAATCTAGGCAAAGTTTCATGTTAATTTGCTGTATGTATAATTATAATTGGCGCGAAGCCTCAGATAAGTCTTAAACTCTTCTTGTTTTTCAGGTGGGAGAGTTTGGTGCTGGTGGTCATGTACGCTGGTTACATCCTGCTCATGAAGTGAGTGTTCTGAAGTTTAATTTTCTTAATGTAAAATTGTGATATTTGTTGTGTTGAGTGAAAGAGCTTGAACGCGAAGACGCATCCGGGGGCCACTCCTGAAGTCATTCTATGACTCAGTAGTGGCCTCTGCCATCTTCAACGGTGTGGTCTGCTGGGGGAGCAGCATGACAGCAAAGGATAGGGCTAAACTGGACAGCCTTATTAAGAAGGCCGGTTACGTCCTAGGGCGCCCCCTGGATCCTGTGGAGGAAGTGACTGGGAGGAGGATACGGAGCAAGCTGGGCTCCATGAGGAGGAACTTGTCTCACCCTCTCCAGCACACACTGAGGGCATTGAGGAGCTCCATCAGTGATAGGATGCTCCATCCCTGGTGTGTGAGGGAGAGGTACCGCAGGTCCTTCCTCCCTACTGCCATCAGACTCCACAACAAGAACACAGCCAGATAATTATCTAACTGCACCTTTCTTGTTATTTTTGTAAATATGATTGTGTATATAATATAGTGCAGATTTATTTTCTATTCTATTTAGATTTTTTCTTTTCTTTTTAATATTTTATTTCTGGGTGTTGTTTTTTTTCTGGTATATTGCTCTTGCTGTTGTTAAAACGAATTTCAATAAAGGGATTCTGATTCTGATTCGTTCAGAATTTTCATATAATTGTCTTATCAGGAGCTCAAAGTAGCTGCCGTTTGGTTACTGTACGATAACATGTACACGTCCAGCCTGGACCGTAAGTAAGCCGCAGTGTAAGCCACGCCACTCTGCCAACGTGAGATAATATTTGTGATTAATTGTACCCGGCGTGATGGCGACCAGCTGGTAATCTGCGTGGCACTGAGCAGCCGCTCGGTCCACCCGACGTAAGAGTTTAATCTTCGTCCCTCTGCAGCGGCTCGAGCTTAACCAGATCACTCGGCTCCTTCCTCATCCGGACCACAGAACTGCTGTCATGCTTTCCCCGAAAATAGCCACTGACCATTTTTGGGTCTGTCTCGCCAAATTAGAGCGGATTTTGTGCGGCGTGGGCGGCAAAGTTTTTTAAGGACAAGAGACATGAGATTGATTTAGAGTTACTATCCGGAGCCCCTCAGAAAGTATTTATAGTTTCCCGGAAGACGCAGAGTAATCGGAGTATATTAAAGCTTTTGTATCTCGGGTCAGAAGCCTTTACTTAACTGCTGGAACAATTATAAGAAAAAAGGAAAGAAAAAGGGTGGCAAGTGTCCTTAATTTTAGTTAATAATAATATACAAAACAAGAGGTTGTGGATAATTTTCATAATTTAATCAAAAAATACTAAAACTTTTTTTTTTTTCTGCTTTGGAGGAATTTCTTCATTTAAATGGAAAAAAAATGTATATCTTTAAATCTAGTGTATGTTGAGAAAAATATGGAAAAAAAATTCAAGACTATGATAATAAAATAATCGGTATATTTTAATTAAACAATATAAAATAAAAGGTGTCAATTGATCAAAACAGTTTAAATAAGTATCTATAAAGTTTAAATAAAAATAATCAAATATATATTTTAAATGGGAATATGAATATTATATTATTACGATTATTAATATATAATATTTAAGGATTTTCCTTGATTTTTCAGGAACTCCTGTATTCTCAGTGTTATCTTGACCTTTTAATTATATATTTTATTGAGTATAGTTTTAATTGTTTAAGCGCTTTGTGACCCTGGTCTGGAAAAGCGCTATATAAATATAATTTACTTACTTACTTACTATTACATTAATTGAAAGTGTATATCAAGTTTAGATTGTCGTTTCACCTGTATGTTTCATACTATAATTAAATGTTTTATTTGTGTTTGAAATGTTTTGTTTTTTTTAAATGGTAAATCACATTTGTTTCAATGTAAATCAAATATAACAATAATGTAACATCTAAATCTTTCTTATTTGATTCTTACTATCATTTAATCTTACACTTCCAAATACCTGAATATAAACATAAGAAAGATAAAACCATCTGACTCACTTGAATCTCTAACATGTGCTGAAAGAGCCAGTGTGTTGCATCCTCACGTGTTGAGTAGAACCGCAGTGTTGCTGTGGCACCGGAGAACATCATGTTCAAAGGCTGCAGCAGCAACTTCATTATACGTGGAGTATTTTTATGTAATGGCTGGAGTATGGCCCGTGGCTGATGAAAGCCTTGTAATTGCCTCTCGGGAGCACTTCTTTGGACTATCCCTGATTCAGATGCGGAAAGTGCATTTAAGAAAGCAGAAATGTTTTGTTTTTTTTCCAGAATCTAGGCCATGTTATTATGAATTCCCTCTATAGACGTGCGCCGAGTTAAGTGGGTTATTGTTCATTAACTTTCCTTTTTTCCACTAGATTCAACTCCAGCTTGCAGAGATTATTCATGGGCAAGTCGAAAAAGAACGTTGCCAACGGTAACGCGGCGGCCAGCAGCGAGATGGAGGACGGTAATAGTAGTTATGACTATGTTTGGAGCGACGACCCGTCGCTGCCGCTACTGTCCAGAGGTAAGGTTAAACCAGGCAGGCCGGACGACAGACTCGCCGTAGTTCTTCTCTTTGGGCTCCAACCTTTTGTTCCTCCTGACTCGCTTGATTTGCTGCTTTCAGGCTAAACTCCTGAAAACATCCGTCCTTTGTCGCATTCATGTTGTACTTTTTGTTGCCTTTTTCAAGCCAGTTATAATTTTAACTCTTTGAAATCCTTGCGGTATTTTTGTATTTTCTCTAAGTAGCACGTGACAAAGTAGAAAAAAAAAAATCCTCTCCACAACGGTTAATTAAAACGAAGGCTCTTAGGAAATGTAATTGCTCCCCCTGGTCTAGGAAATATCCTGATGACTCCCCAGAAGCTTTGAATTCCCACTCGACTCATTTCTTCCAATGCATTGAGCAGAGGCTTTGATAAAGTTATGGGGCAGTGATACTGAAGATTCCTCTAAGCGAGATCTTAACTTATCCTTGAAATTCCTAGCAAGGCGTCCAGAACACCTTCAGAACTCTTGAGTAAGGAATGGACAGAAGCTTCTTGGTGAGGTTGATGGGTATGTATCGTATATTCAACAGCTGTGATTGGTTGATTGTAAAAGTTGGGAAAATGTATATACTTTCGGTGATATGAATGACCCTCAAATCGATAAACTTCACCATAGAATTGGATCTTAGGAAGACTTGCAAACAAAAAATGCATCAGAACATGCGGCTCGATTATTATTATTTTTTTTTCTATCTTCAATTTTTCTAACCAGCATATTAAATTTACGTCACGAAAAACTCATCCCTTATGGGATAAATTTACGACAAGGAGTGAATTGGACGAGGTAAAAATGCCACCAATCTGCAACGTTTTTCAAACATCTCATGCTCTGGCATATGTTCAACTAGAAACGTCATTCCAGCTTTAAAATGTACATACAAGTCCAAAGTATCAGCGTGGGATTTGACTCTTTTGAAGCTTTCGCGTGGAAAAGTGCACAGCCCACTCTCACCATTGTCTGGTTACTTAATGGGAGGGAGAGACTTCCGGGGTATGTAAAACATCTATTTAAGAAGTGTCTCTTAAATAGATGTTGAATTTTTAAGAGCTGCTTTTATTTAGGAATGGCTTTTATCTGGACTAGGATGTACGCTTTTCTTTCTTTGTACATGATTGTGACACCGGACTGAGGTTTTCTTGACTTGAAATTCAAATCCTTTTTTTCCGAGTAACAATCTCTTGCATCATTTTTTTTTTCCTGCCTCTAATTCTTCCACTTCTACTGCTGAAGCACTGACCAACTCCACTGGCCCAGTGTTGACCCGCCTGTCTGTTTAGCCTTACTAAACTTGCTCTTGCTTATTGTTAACAGTGTTGTGCTGCCGTTCATGTGCTCTCGCAAAAACTCCCTTTTCCTACTGCCGTCGACTGCAGACACTCTTAATGTGGTAACGGATTTTTTCCCAGTGATGTTTTTCGTCGGTTTTACACTTTGAATTCTCTGTGTGGTCCTGCATGCATAATCCATCCACTCAGAACTAATTACATCTAATGAATTGATGCTGGGATTCCCCACGAGACTGCATTTAATTTACCGGGTTTATTTCTGTATGAGCTTGTATTTACCTTGACTGTGTTAATTCATTTTCAAATTACAACAAGATTACATTTATTGGTTGCTTGTCACACAGCAAATCATTTACTCGTTCTAAACTTTTACCATTTTAAGCAAAGAATACAAAGTTATCTTTTCACAAAAATACTTTTTTTTTTTTTCTTCTTTGCTATATTAATAACATGTACGACACCAAAATTACACATACTTGTAAAGACACAAGTCTAAATGACCATAAATAATTATAAATAAATCTAAGAGTTGATTATATTGGTTTTGCAAAAATTAATAATATATTCTTGTATTATATTACAAATAAAAATTTCCCAATACAACGATGATTGGAAATATGTCTTTTACATTGATTAAATGCATTTGATTAATACATTAGAAAATGTAGAAAAATACATTTCACCTGCAAAAAAGACTTGACTGTTAAAGAAGATAATTTAATAATATTAACTATTGTTGAATTAAACAAATAAATAAATAAAAGGTATTTTGATACGATATTGATAAGTTTGTCAGCAAAGTAATCAATAAAAAAACGTATTGATTATCTCAGTGTCAATGTGTAACAAGGGATACCACAAACACATTTGTTTTAGGCCTGTGGGTCACATTGACCCTGCGATAACACAAGGATTAAAGGGGGTACACTAGAAGGGGGAATATTACTTCTAGAGAATTTGGATTTTATGTCGGCAGTTAAGCTGTCACACTGTAAGTTATCATGATGAACGTCCCAATAAAACTTCCGTTGCAGGACCAAACATCATTAATATTCTGCAGCCATGTCGCCCGAAGCACTTGGTCCGTGTTTCTAAAAGAATCTATAAAGTTTAAAGTCAGTCAGATGAAATGTGGGAATGAAATGGGGTGATAACGGAGGGTGAGAGTTGATATTCCTGGACGGGAAAGTGCGAACGCAAGAACTCGGACTTCTGTCAAGGAGTGGCGTGTATTATTTAGTTTGACTTTCGTCTTTGTTCAACGCACCTCCTCAGTCAAGCCCACGAAGGCCTACAGTCGAGGCTCCGTCGTGATGGTGGACGAGATCATGAACGCCAGCCCGTCCAAGTTCCGCTTCCCAGAGGCTGGCCTGCGGGTCATGGTGACCAGCCACTTCGGACCCAAGACCCGCCTGCGCATGGCCAGTCGCCTCATCATCACAGAGGTACGGCCGGACGTTGTCGTCCAGCTCGCGTCGAGAAGAGAACGCCGTCGTGTGCTCCTTGACTTAGTGTTTTTTTCCTGAAAGCGTCAGAAGTTGGTTCAAGCGGCCAACGGTGTGGAGACGCAAGTTGTTGACGGGAAGGTGGAAATCGAGAACGGGAACGTGCCGGAGGAGAAACCCAAGGAGGAGGAGGAGGAGAACATCACCATATCTCCGTTTCACGTTCCACGTATGTTGGCGTCTATTCTTGATTCTTGCCCTGATGTAAACCGCGATGCCCACCTCCGCCTGCAGGGGGCTGTGGCACCAGGCTGAAGTGGCTGATTTCATGGCCTCTGCTCCTGCTGCTGTTCTTCACCGTCCCCAACTGTGCCAAACCACGCTGGGAGAGATTCTTCATGGCCTCCTTCATTCTCTCCACCGTCTGGATCGCCGTCTTCTCCTACCTGATGGTCTGGATGGTGAGTTGACTGATGTTCATTCATTCAACGACCTTGGCCGGGGCCTAAGTGAAGGAATTTACTCCTGATAGTCTCATTGTCCTTTGTTCTTCAGGTATGTTTTTTTTTAAATGACATCGCAAGTTATTTTGAGTGGTCCCTCGCCATTTATCTGTGGTACTGCATGTTTAAATCTTTTAGAGAAAGCTCCCTGTAGTTGCTCACACCATTTAATCTATTTAAACCGCGGATAAACCTTCACACTATCACAGAATTAGAGGGAGGCACTAATTACCACACTCTCCTTCCTTATGGTACCAAATCCCATGATGTCTTTCTCCACACTGATCCATTTCAGTTCAGTGGTGACTGACTGGTCGCTACAATACTGTATTTAAATTATACGTCCATGTTGCTGTGTGAAAAGTGATCGACAGCTGTAAATGTGTTGGCTGGGCGGCAAAGCTGGGTGAGAGCTGGTCAGGTCACCGTTAGTGAGAGTGGGGGGCGGGGGGGTTGAGCGAAAAGCTACTTTGCCGATTTTTGTTTTTTTCAGAACGTAAAGCCAAACAATGCCTAACAATTTAATGTTCCCCCCAATAGCTGATTAAAACATTTAAAACACACCCCAATATGTCGTTTTATTTGTGCCTATTTGTTGAGTGTGCAGTTAGAAATTTTGAGCACCTGAGAATATGTTTTGCGCAGTTTGTGTTTGTCATTTTTACCCCAGCAAACGTGTGCGGATTTTCTTTTTTCGATCGTTTTACTTCTACACAGCGCTTCATTTGTGCCAATGAGCCAATCAGTCACAGAGACCGATCAGAAACAAGCTTTCTCCGGTGGTTTAGTAAAAACACTCAAAATAAAAACTCAGTATTTTCCAATCAATACTTATTTTTAGTTTCTTGGGTGTTTGGGGGGGAAAAAAGGAGCCTCGGTCGAATTCAATCAGGGTAAACCCGAAATGTGATTAAGTGCGTCAGTTGAACCTGAAACTGGAGGCCATTTGAGCGAACTGTTGGCAAATCCGATAGAAAAAGCCGCTGCTATAAATGGCGACTCCGTCTTCTCTCAGGTGACTATAATCGGATACACTCTGGGAATCCCCGACGTCATCATGGGCATCACTTTCCTGGCAGCCGGCACCAGCGTCCCCGACTGCATCGCCAGTCTCATAGTGGCCCGACAAGGTACTGCAACACATGTTCAGAGCAGTTACTCGTTGTTGTAAAACTTCACTTCTCAACCTCAAGTGGATGAATAAAACCACAGAGTCATTATGGTCAGTGGATTAGGTTCACATTAAGGCTTGGAAAATTACCAATAAATCACAATAAATATGATTGAAAGTTGCTATTAAAATACTTTCAATGCAATGAATACTCAGATGCGAATACAATTTGTTTTCTTGTTAAACTTATAAAAAAGGAATATGATTTTTCTAATGAAGAGTAACTCGGAATAAAGAGTGAGGGAGTTTATTTAAACCCCCTTTACATTGTGATATATTAATATAATTGGATGTTTTCGCGGACTAGATGTCAATTTAAACAATTTAAAAGTTTAAATTCAATTACTGTTTTCGTGGGTATTTCCTGTCTCTTGAACATTCATGTATTTTGGCCTATATTTGATTTAATGTTGAAGATACAATATCAAAAATTCTCTTCAGGATAATGTCTCTTGATGCACAAGGTCGGAGTTGATGCTAAACTTTAACTTGTTTAATTAATTTGCACAAAAGTAAGAACTTTTAATTTAAAAAAGGAAAAGGTCACATTTCTTCCTAATAGCGTATTAATCCACTAAGATGGATCATATTTCATGGTTATATAACTTGCTTTTGCTATTTCAGGATTGGGAGACATGGCTGTGTCCAACACCATTGGAAGTAACGTGTTTGATATTCTGGTGGGTCTCGGGGTTCCCTGGGCCATACAGACCATGTGCGTCAGCTACGGATCCGAGGTAAAGCTCAAGAGTCGGCCTCGGCAGAAGAAGCGACTGTTGCTGAGCTCTGAAGTCTCTTCTTGTTGCAGGTGATGATCAACAGTCGAGGTCTCGTGTACTCGGTCGTCCTCCTGCTGGGCTCTGTGGCGCTCACGGTGAGTTTGTCACGTCACTGCCTCTCACAAGACTTCCTGTTAAGAAACTGATGATGCATGTGTGCAGGTGGATCTGCATCATAGTAACCACAAGAACTAGCACTTGAGTCACCTACACACTTATAGTAATAATGGTAATAGGTGGTCAAGAGTTTCAAGCGACTTAAATTAATCCCAACTCTAACTCGACATAAGCGTTCAGAGTAATCTGTTCTTTTTTAGAGTTATAAACAAAAGTATGTTCTTTTTAATGTAGCGACTGGAGCTCAGTTGTCTTCGTCCTAAAAGACACTTCAAGGGCACCTAATGTGCCGATTAGTGTCCCTTAAAGTGTTCTAGGACCTCTATTATACTCATCAGTATGTTTCTTTTTGCACAAAACTCCTTTCATTTAATAAAGATATTTACATTAGAAAATACACTTAAACCCCGCCCACTTAAAATGTGCTGTTTTGGCTGAGTTACATTCAAGGACTCTCGTAAATTTCAACTCACCCCTAAATCTCCTGTTTTGTACATTAAAAACGAACAATTAAAATAAGGTTTGCTGCTTAATGTACACATTACAAAAACACCTAAAGGCAGAAGTAACTCTCACCATGTTTATGTAAATATTTATTTTCCTTCACGACTAACGTGTAGGTACTGAACTGATTTAGGGCTTCGAGGGGAGGACACCTGCACCAGTGTGATGTCAGAATGTTTAATTTAAACCGTAATCTCGTTTGGCGAGATTTCATGGAATGCGAAACAGACATGAAGTACTCTGGGTAAATATGGCGAGCACTTGTAAGTAAGTAAATCGCACAGTCTACTGTCTACACCTGAAGCGCTTGCGATGTTTACCCAGAGTACTTCCTGTCTGCTTCGCATCTGCTACAAACCAACTTAAAAATAGAGTTGGTCCAATAGTATCGTGTGTAGTGATGTGTGGATGAGGCTTCATGAAACATGAAAACTGATGATGTACCGTTATACAATGTCCTCATTTTGAACGGCCACTAGATGGCACTCACAAAAGTTTAATAACGATCCCAAGTTTAATGTCATAAGTAGATCAAAGCCAAATATTATCGTCAAGTTAAGTCTCATACACTCCAAACTTCCATGCAAAAGCAGCTGGTGGAACCCGCGTTCTTGTTTATGTTGCTAGTGGGACATAATTTACCTGCGCACCCACAGGAAAGGCATGGCTTTATTGTTTGGAAGTAGCTCAGATAGCCTTTTTCAAAGTTGTATCTCTCATGTAAAGCGCAAATACTCGCCCAGTAAAGAAAACACAAGGTGGAAAACACACAAATAAACACGAAATTGAAAATGCACACAAAGAATACTAAATCAAAATTACACAATACAATAACACAAAAATGCACTCTCATTGAGACGGACGACCAAAACAACCACTGTAATACACACTTTAGAACACACATACAGTGCATGGTCTGGACTACACACACTGAAATGCCAGCAATCGCTGCTTTTTATTTGAAAAAATATTTCAAATTACACACTTAAAAGCACTGGAAAACAATCTCGCAAACACAGGAACACAACAAGTGAAGGTGTAAAGTAGGAACTTTAGACCATGTCTTATTCAACTGTTGATGTTTGGATGAGATCATGTGACCAAGTCTTCTCCTCACGGCAGGTTTCGGGGATCCATGTGAACAAGTGGAGGCTGGACATGAAGCTGGGCATCTACGTGCTGGTCCTCTACGCCGTCTTTCTCTGCTTCTCCGTCATGATCGAGTACAACGTCTTCACCTTCGTCAACCTGCCCATGTGCATCGAGGACTAGACCTCCCGGAACCCAAATCTCAACTTCTTCTGGATCCTACTGGACCTACCTGCAGACCTACCCCCCCCCCCCCCTCCTCCTTTCTTCTTCTTCTTCTTCTTCTTCTTCTACTTTACAGTTCCCGCTGTCACTCTAAGAGTGCACCCGGGTCTCTGTCTCTGATCCGTCACACGGTGCTGGTCCCGTCTGCTCGGATGTTCCGGGGTAACTGCAGTCAAGATGATTCTCTTCCCATCTCGCATGCCTTTAGATGTCGGGGACTTTTTCGGAAGTTTTCCCCGTTTTTGATTGTCGGTGTTTTCAGTGTGTCACGTTGTAGAATTAACCGCACACCATTTCCAAAGCAAACCACTGTAGAGATTTGAAAAAAAAAAAAAGAGAAATATCCTAGAATAACCAAAACCATTCCTGTACTTCCGTCCCTGGATTACGCCCCCTTGTGGAGGGGTTTGTCCACTGCGATTTCCCTCCCGGCATGGAACACCTTTCTCATCTGCTTGACGTTTTTCTTAAGAGGTTTTTGTCAGGATGTACAAAAAGGGTGTGAGGCATGTGCAGCGACGCACACTGTCGACCCCTTCTTTTGTATCTTTTCGGGAGGTTTTTGTCTACGGGGACAGCTCGAAAATAATCGCCTGTTTTTTCACGGAAATTGCACACAGGATTTCTTGCTTTGGGCTGTAAGGAGATTTTTAAAGAAGAGCTGGTGGTGGTCGACTCGACTCCAGCTTTTATTTTTTCTTTTTTTTTTCCGTTGGTTCAACTTTTTTCCAACTGCACAACTTGAGCGACTGGCTCGACATTGAATACAACGGTTGCCCAGAGCAGCAGCACAGAGGTGGACGATTCAAGGAAAAACTGCATTTTTGGGGCGTTTATATCGTGGACTGCCAACCTCAGCTATCAGGGAAACTCCAGGAGGTTCATTCTGCTCTTGATTTAATGTGGATAATGCACTTTAACGGTCATCCTCTCATTCTCAATCAACTAGTGCTTCCTTCTCTGCAAGTGTGTGTGTATGTGTGTGTGTGTGTGTGAGTGAAAGTGTGGGCTCTTGCTAGGATCTTCAATCTGGGCTCACATCTGACCCATTAAAAAAATAAATAATTAAAAAACACCATGAGCACACCCCCCCCCACCACCACCACCACCTCTGTCTGCAGTGCATGCTGGGATGTTAATTTGAAAAGTTTGTAATGGCTGAAAGCTTCACCATGGAGCCACCTTTTTTTTGTTTGGTTTCTGTTTCAAAAATAGGCAGCTACACTGCAACTTTTTTCAAAAAAGTGTTTAGGTGTTGAAAAATATTTGCCGCCGCTCTGGACAGCAAGGCACTTGTATATGCAATCTCAATGTGATGTGACGAGACCCCCTCGAGGGCGACGCAACTGAGGAAGGGCGGGGTCCGGTGGATGATGTCGTTGGTTCGTCTAGTGATGTGTGAGCTCACAGGTGTGTGTGCGTGTGTGTGTGTATGTGTGAGACAGCTGAGCCAAAGCATGGACATTTTTCTGGCAATTTCATCCCCCCCACCCCCCACATTCTTTGGTTTTCTTCTCTGAGGCGCCCCCTACTGGAGGAGGGCATTATTTCAGTGTCTGAAGGAGCACATTTTGCTCTCGTCGTTTGGGATTTCTTCAAGCTGCTACTGACGGGAGGAGACCACACAGACTACTCCATGTACATACTGGACCTACTTTGTTTCGGGACTGCAGAGCGGGCGGATTTATTTTATTTGTACCTGTGTGGTCAGAGAAGACTTTTATTATTTGTCCTCAGCCAACGATGACTTGAATCTTTTGTCCAAGTCACTTGTTTTTTCCAGAGGGTGCGAGGGTGATTCCGGACGGCATCATCATCATATTGCCAGATCGTTTTGTGGGGGGCGGGCGGGGGTGTACAAAACAAGCGCACACAAACACAAGAGGAGCGTGTGATTTCTCGACTGAATGCGAGCCGATGCACTGTGAGCTCAATGTGACGTGGGAGTCGTATGTCGAATAATAAACGAGAATATATATATATATTTAATGTAAAGTTAGTTCCTATCAAACATTACTGAAGACATCTGTATAACTTATATGAATGTATTGTCTTGCTATAACTGGACATATCCAACCAATGCATTTTACTGTAAAGCAATAATGTGAAGGATAAAAAAAATAAAAAATAAAATGGCAAAATAGTTCCTGTACATTTGTCTCCACAAGTTCCTGGATTGTTTGTGAAATACATGAATTAAATGAAGCCATTTGTACACGCATTTGCTGGTCAGTACTTTTTATTCTCGGCATGTTTCGTTTATGTTCGGTTGCGAGCTAATGTGCTACACAGACAGGAAAGTGTTTCAAAACAATTCTATATTCATTTTAGCTTCTGCTACAAACTCTCAAAATATAGACTTGTTTTCGTATTAGCATTTTAGCTTCTTCTACAAACTCTCAAAATATAGACTTGTTTTCGTATTAGCATTTTAGCTTCTGCTACAAACTCTCAAAATATAGACTTGTTTTCGTATTAGCATTTTAGCTTCTTTTACAAACTCTCAAAATATAGACTTGTTTTCGTATTAGCATTTTAGCTTCTGCTACAAACTCTCAAAATATAGACTTGTTTTCGTATTAGCATTTTAGCTTCTTCTACAAACTCTCAAAATATAGACTTGTTTTCGTATTAGCATTTTAGCTTCTGCTACAAACTCTCAAAATATAGACTTGTGCTGTATCTCAAATCGCATACTAGCGTACTAAAAGTTAGTATTTGTAGTGCGTTAGTGCGTCTCAATTCTTAGTATGCGAAATTTAGTGCGCCATGCACACTAAATTGGCGTACTAACACGCCCACAAAACTGAGTATGGTTCGATGGACACTAACCACCCTAAACGGCCGCCATCTTAATGACGTTTTAAACGGAAGTTACGTCATATATAAATATATATATTCATATACTTACAGGTGCATTTTCAGCAGCAGTAGAAGGATGACACGTCTTCGCTGCTGATACCAGCTTTAATATCTCGCAAATATTTCGATTCTCATATTTTTTCTTTATTTCTTTTTCCAAAGTTGCAATACGTGCTGCCAGCAGGTGTCGGCGATAGCGTTCCAACAGCTGGTTGAAACATCGTTAAATAGAAATAGAAGAAGCTGTCATGTGATTTCCTGTTAGTGTGTAGCAGCAGTGTTTGATTTGAGACATACTATCTGTGGAGAATTTGCGTGCTAGTTAGTACGTACACTAAACTGATGCATACTAACTTCTAGCATACTAAGAGAAGTATGCAATTTGAGACACAGCACTGTTTTTGTATTAGCATTTAAGCTTCTGCTACAAACTCTCAAAATATAGACTTGTTTTTGTATTAGCATTTTATCTTCTACTACAAACTATGAAAATATAGACTTGTTTTTGTATTGGCATTTTATCTTCTACTACAAACTATGAAAATATAGACTTGTTTTTGTATTAGCATTCTATCTTCTACTACAAACTATGAAAATATAGACTTGTTTTTGTATTAGCATTTTAGCTTCTGCTACAAACTATGAAAATATAGACTTGTTTTTGTATTAGCATTTTATCTTCTACTACAAACTATGAAAATATAGACTTGTTTTTGTATTAGCATTTGATCTTCTACTACAAACTATGAAAATATAGACTTGTTTTTGTATTGGCATTTTAGCTTCTGCTACAAACTATGAAAATATAGACTTGTTTTTGTATTAGCATTTTAGCTTCTGCTACAAACTATGAAAATATAGACTTGTTTTTGTATTAGCATTTTATCTTCTACTACAAACTATGAAAATATAGACTTGTTTTTGTATTGGCATTTTAGCTTCTGCTACAAACTATGAAAATATAGACTTGTTTTTGTATTAGCATTTTAGCTTCTGCTACAAACTATGAAAATATAGACTTGTTTTTGTATTAGCATTTTATCTTCTACTACAAACTATGAAAATATAGACTTGTTTTTGTATTGGCATTTTAGCTTCTGCTAAAAACTATGAAAATATAGACTTGTTTTTGTATAAGCATTTTATCTTCTACCACAAACTATGAAAATATAGACTTGTTTTTGTATTGGCATTTTAGCTTCCGTGACAAACTCAAAATATAGACTTGTTTTTGTATTAGCATTTTAGCTTCTACCACAAACTCTGAAAATATAGACTTGTTTTTGTATTGGCATTTTAGCTTCTGCTACAAACTCTCAAAATATAGACTTGTTTTTGTTTTAGCATTTTAGCTTCTGCTACAAACTCTGAAAATATAAACTTGTTTTAGTATTAGCATTTTTAGATTCTGCTACAAACTCTCAAAAATATAGACTTGTTTTGGTATTAGCATTTTGGCTTCTGCTACAAACTCAAAATATTTACTTTTTGGTAACGATTGCTCATGTTGATGTTTCAATACAAGATGGACGTTACGGACGAGCAGTATGGAGGTATTTCATTTGGATGTTTTTAAGTTTGTCTTTTTGGACAAAGATGAAGACAACTAAGCGTCAGTCGCTACATTAAAATGAACAAACATCTTGTCTATATATCTTAAAAGGAACAGATTACTCTGAAAATAATCCCAACCATTATTCGACATGAGTGTGAGTACAAAATAAGTGAAGTTTAAATTCACTGAAAGCGTAAATGCATAGATTCTTAACTATCGTTTCTGGCTCCCCCGTGTGTGAGAACATGGTTACTGCAATGTCTTAACTCTGTTCTTGGCTCTCACAAACATGTTTTTATTTACAAAACAAGAATATTCTTGGTCAGTTTCCTTTTTCTTTTTATCATCCAGGTAACTTCAAAAACAGTGTCGCTGACCCACTGCGGTAAAAAAGGTTTGATGGTCACATGACTATACGGGTCATTGTTAATCTAATCAAAACATTACTGTTAAAAATGAAATGGTTCAACTCTATACTGATACTCTGGGAAAATATTTGACAGTCTATACCATTACTATAAGGATTAAAAGACCCCAACTTTTTAAACATTTTTATGATGAAAAATGAAAAGGAAAAACATATAAATATTTTAAAGAACCATGTGTTTAATATTTATAATAACAGCTGACCAGGGGATGGAATCAATACTTTTGAAAATGAGTGCTGTATCCTGATATATTTTGACAACTATAACAGAAATTAGAATAAACTAATATTGTTGCTTTTATGCAGCATTGAACACACACTGGATAGAGAAATGACGGTTCCAGTCAACGAGATAATTGTTAGCATGTTAGCATGATTCTAGTTAAACTTCGTCTTAGCTCATCTTCTCTATCACCCATTAGTATTTGTTTCTACACCCACTTTTCGGTAATAAACTCTAAAACACTAACGCTTAAACACTTTAGAGGCCAGAGTTGCGGCGTGAAGAGCATTGTTAGAATAATACCCAGAGTTCATCTGTGCAAGTTATGACTATTCCAAAGGAAATATGAAGGAAAAGTCTCTTTAGTCTTGATATGGTTAGCATTAACGGCTAGTTTGAGCTTCCACAGGTTGTGAAAGACGCCAAGTTGTACGACTTTAGACTAGTGATGGGAACATGAAGCTTCATGATATACTGTCATCTTTTCCTGAGCTCAGTAGATGGCGATCTTTGCTTAAAAAACAATGAATAGTCGCTCAAAAGCAAAGACGGTATTCCGACCTTATACCAGTGACCTTTTGTAAAGGCCCTGAAAAACAAAAACACCCACACACTCTCATCAAGGTGACACTAATGCATGACTCTTAGGAGAAAAAAAAAACAGCTGCTGATGGATTCCATGATGAAGTGTCGGCCATCATTACAGCGACCTGATGGAGCCTTCGAAAGGTCACGCCTGCGCTCCAGATTTACGGCGACCATCTTCTCGCTATAACATCTGCCCTTGAAAGACAAGTCACTTGGACCATTTACATAATTTCTCGGTGGAGCTAATTCACATCAGAGCAGATGCGTGTCCTTGGAAGTTCCCATTAAAACCAGTAGCCATCTTTGCTTGATGTGATGGTCGAGACGAGTAGTTTTTTGTGAGGCTCGGTAATGACTTCGGAATGAGGGCCAACAAGTCATGTGCTGCGTCTCAAATCGCATACTTCTCTTAGTATTAGAAGTTAGTATGCATCAGGATAGTGTACGTACTAACTAGTACGCAAATTCTCCACAGAAAGTATGTCTCAAATAAAACACTGCTGCTACACACACTAACAGGAAATGACGCGACAGCTTCTTCTGCTTGCAACCAGCTGTTGGAACACTATCGACACCTGCTGGCAGCACGTTTTTCAAGTTTGGAAAAATAAATATAGAAAAAATATGAGAATCGAAATATTCGCAAGATATTTAAGCTGGTATCAGCACTGAAGACGTGTCATCCTTCTACTGTTGGCTGAAAATACACCTGTAAGTATATGAATATATATGCATATATATGACATAACTTCCGTTTACAACCTCACTAAGATGGCGGCCGTTTAGGGTGGTTAGTGTCCATCGAACCATACTCAGTTTTGTGGGCGTTTTAGTACGCCAATTTAGTGTGCATGCCACACTAAATTTCGCATACTAAGTATTGAGACGCACTTACGCACTAAAAATACTAACTTTGAGTACGCAAGTATGCGACTGTAGATTGTTCAGTTTAGTGAAATCTACCGTTCATAACACATCACTACAGGAAAAAGTCATCTTCAGAGCCGTAAATTTTAATGGTTAAAAAATGTTATTTGCAGTATATACTTTGTGTGAGCAACAAATTCAAAAGCAGACAACAGTGGTCCATTGCTGCCACTGCATGATGTGTTTTTCAAGCACCATTGCAGTGCATTGTGGGTCACATACATCCCTGAAGGGGGCATCGATGTTCCCTCGATCCCTCTGCGCTCAAGGGGGGAATTCTTCAAAGGTGAAACGCAGCCCGTATTTCAGATGTTTGACGCGACAGCTTCTACTTCTATTTAACAATGGTTGCAACCAGCTGTAGGAACACTATCACCGACACCTGCTGGCAGCACGTTTTGGAAAAAGAAATAAAGAAAAAATATCAGAATCGAAATATTCACGAGATATTTAAGCTGGGATCAGGCCCGAAGACGTGTCATCCTCCTACTGCTGCTGAAAATGCACCTGTAAGTATATGAATATATATATATGTATGTATGTATGTATGTATGTATGTATGTATGTATGTATGTATGTATGTATGTATGTATATATATATATATATATATATATATATATATATATATGCATTTATATATGACGTAACTTCCGTTTACAACCTCACTAAGATGGCGGCTGTTTAGGGTATATAGTGTCCATCGATCCATCCTCAGTTTTGTGGGTGTTTTAGTACGCCAATTTAGTGTGCATGGCGCACTAAATTTCGCATACTAAGAATTGAGATGCACTGACGCACTAAAAATACTAACTTTGAGTACGCGAGTATGCGATTTGAGACACAGCATTGGTAACCCTTCTGTTGGTTGATTTTGGCGGCGCCTGTGGACTCAAGCGGTAGTGTCCTGAGGTAGGAAAAAAAGTTTCCATGAGGACTCGCAGGTAGCGTTGTAAAATCAGAATCATCAGGTCGCTTTATTCTGATTCCCTTTTATATCATTTTGCTTCATCAGGAATTGACTCTGACTCTAGCGAGAAGTCAGTAACATGGAGCACATCTGATGGTGAAGAGCGAGGACTGCCTCGAACAACATCCTTGCAGTGGATGATGAACTGAAGCCTATCAGCAGTTCTCTCTCTGGATGCTGCTGCCTTTTATGTTTCTAGACTCAAGGGGACATGAGAGCAGTGTCTGCAGGATAATAAAACATTTACATTTTTAAATCTACCGTAAATAACTTTGTTCTGTTTGAAAATAAAACCATTTGTTCAACAAGACAAACGTTGAATTTTTGAAAGGTGGTGTACAAATGAAACGCTATCATACTGAACTTGAAATATGACATCCTCAAATGGAGAGTCAGAGAAAGTAAAGGTTCAACAGTTATTCCCAACCTGGTGGGCCGCGAAGGTATTGCAAGTGGGCCACAAAATCGTTTCCAAAATAGTATAATTTTTTTGTGGGAGGGTGGATGTAATTATATAAAAATACACAATGTTTCAAATGTTAAAACTTGTTAAGTTTAAAAGGATATTAAAAATGTTCAAATATTATTTTCATTATATTGTTTTTCCTTCGAGTATTATAGATGTGACAAGGAAATGAGCGATAGGAACTTTTGTTATCGGCCTGACCACGTTGATAGCGGAAACTGGAGTAAAAAAAATGGATGAGAACGCATTATAATGTATTCGTATTTATGGGGTCGGAGGTGGGCCGCAAAGGTTTATGAGACTTAAAAAGTGGGCCCTGAGTTGGAAAAGGTTGGGGACCACTGATCTAAAACATGGGCTTGTTGTTGATCATTCACACATGACACGTTCCATTAATCCCTCATTAACAACAACGTTTCAATCTGTTGTTCAACACAAACACCACATGCACGACTGGTGGTCTTCAGTCGTTACATTGTTTCTTTTTATAGAACTTTCAAGTTCGTACCATGTCTGAACTATTATCTGTTACCTTGGAAACTACTTGCTCCTGGTCGGAAATCACTCTTCGTTGCTGAAAGTCGGGCCAATGTTGATCCTTGCCTTTTTATCTGTGTAGTCTCCCCGATTTCTTCTTGTCTCTTCTGCCATCGTAGCGTTTACGTCGTTTGGAAGGTATGCTTTCATTCACCTCGAACTTTTATAGTGACACAGACCACCTCAGGCCATGGTAGAAGAGTCATTCAACTAGTTGTCAGTAGATGTATCTTCATAAAAGTGGTGAAAATCTTTCATGAAGGTTAAAAAACTACCAAGTGTTGCTTTTAACTTTTGTTCTTCAGTGGATCAGGCGCCTTGCAGCTGATTCCGTTTTGGAGACCCTCAGTTTAGTTTGGACTCTCTGGACATTTATGCTTACTCTAGGACGTTTTGCCGCACTGTCGTCTTGTTGCGCGTTCAAGTAAGTTGTCACTATTTTTTTGTACATTTGTCGCTTCATGAAACGTGTGACAAGCCTACTATACTGGTGGGTCAGAACTTTGTAGGACAGATAATCCATGAATGTGGTAGATCTGGGCAATGGAACAACATATTTTAATTCAAACATTTGAAATATTCAATCTAACAGTTCAATATTCTTCCGCATCATAAATGCTTCCACACTCACCGTATTTCCAATCGTTCGGTCGTGTTTCTGCCAATTGAATGGCAATTTACAGTCAATGGAAAAACTGATTTCTAGCCCCTCTTTAAACATAATCTCATCCCCTGCGGTAAATTATTGCTCTTTTAATTTAATAAGGAGTAGCAGCAGCTCGGAGTGTCGAGACTATTTTCATCACGTCACAGAAAATGACAGGCGAGGATGTTGAAGATAAGGGAGAAGATAGTCTTGTCAGACTGAGGACGTCTTAATCCCCCTCTCTCTAAATTAAATCTCCATATCCAAGTGATGGCTCACCTTCAGATCAAATGTCTGGAACAGGAAGCAGAGCTCAATAAATAGCTTGTGATTCTCCCCCTGAGCCGGGACGAGGGATGATTTATTGCTGCTTATATTGAAGCCGTCTGGAGACGTTATATCTGCTCCCGGGACGTTATTTACGAGGGCAGACGCTGACAGACTGGGAGACGCACTTTTTGTCAAAGGGCAGCAGGAGGCGCTGTTGCTACAGGAATCAAATCACTGCGCAAGAACGCTGGACTTTGTTTTTCATTTCACAACGATTCAAGATAATGTTTCGATCATATTTCACGTTGTTTTTTTTAAATGATAAAGTTAAGTGTAAAGAACTTTTTCATATTTAATGCTGTAAAATTTATTTACTACCGCCTTTTTTTAATTATTTAAATTATAAGTAGGTTATATTTGTAGAGCGCTTATCCAGACCAGGGTCACAAAGCGCTTAAACAATCAAAATGATATTCAATAAAATATATGCTTAAAAGTTCAAGACAACACAGAGACAAACACAGGAGTCTCAGAAAATCAAGGAAAAGCCTGCAGGAATAAAAAGGTCTTAAGATGTTTTTTTCAGTGGAATCCATCAAACGTGAGAGAGTGAGAGGAAAAACTTCCAAAGCTTAGGAGCAACAGTCTGGAAGGATTTCTCTCCTCTGGTCCGGAAGCGTGTTCAGGAACCATCAGTAGATTCTGATCCACAGACCTCAGAGCCCAAGCTGGGGTGTAAGGCTGGATCAGATCAGTGATGTAAGGATGAACCTGACCATGAATAGATCTGAAAGTTGAATTTTAAAGTTGATCCTGAAAGAAACTGGCAGCCGGTGAAGAGATTTAAGGATTGGAGAAATGTGAGTTCTTCTACTAGAGCTGGTCAGAATTCTCGCTGCAGAGTTTTGTATTACCTGCAGGCGAGACAGATCCTTCTTGTTAAGACATGAAAACCAACTGTTACAATAGTCCAGACGAGAAGAAACAAACACATGGATTACAAGCTCCAGATCATGTTGTGACAATTTTCCTAAATTTAGAGATTTTTCTCAGTTGAAGGAAACAGTTTCTGATCAGTTTTCTGCAGTTGTGTGCTTATGGTTTTAATGAATAAAATATAATTTTAGTTTTTTCACAATTTATTTTTATTTTTAATCAATAGTATGGGTGGAAACGGATAACCTAGACAGAGTCGGTCACTCCGTGGTAAAGAAGGAGCTGAGCCAAAAGACTACGCTCTTCATTTCCCGATGGACTTTCTAATGTCACATCTGATTTAGTGTAAAAAACAAGATTGAAAACACAATTTACAAACAACTTGAAATGAAGTATGAATTGGATTCAGAGAAGTGCTGCTTCTCTTGTTGACAAAGGCGAAGCGATATAACAAAAGGGGGTCATCATATTCTGGCACAAACAGATTAGCTAATGATGGATGTCCAAGACTGTTGTTTGCAGATCAACCACAGCTGCTGATACTCCGTCTTCTCTGTAACCAGCTCTTGTCAGGCGCTGAGATGCTTCCTGGCTAACAAGCCAGAGAAGGAAGAAGAAGAACTGGCGCCACAGTTGTTTGGTTCTGTTTTTTGGGAACATTGTCTGCCCTGGTCCGTCTCCTCACTGGGACGCCCTGTGTCTTTGGATGTGTGATGGATGGTGGATCTCAAGCGCCGCTGCAAGAACCTTATGAGTACGTCCTGTTCTGCAGGAAGGGGAAGTGAGTCCAGACTCATCAACTAGTGCTGCTTTCGTAGTCACTCCTGCTCACAGTAAAAAAAAAGAAGGATTAATTAACTCTTTTTGAGCTCTTGAGTCTTCTGCTGATCTGAGCACCATTATCAGAACAAATTGGTGTTGGATCTGGTCCAACACTCATCGAAGGATTCACATGTGGGTTTTAAATTAAATCTGTGACATGCACACTTGACCATTTCTCAACCGGAATCAGCGTTTTTTGTTTCTACATTAAGTGGCTCCATAATCGATGATGTCAAACATCGTCCCAAAGCTTTAGTATGAACCGATCTGTTCTTGAACACTGACTGAAAATTCTGTTTTTTTTTTCTTTCTAAATCTTTTGATGAATCTTTGTGATTCAGTCAACAAAATTGTAATTGTTTTTTTTTACTTTCAAATCTATCTAATGTTCTTAAATTTGCTTTTTCAAAGTTTAAAATGAGAGAAGATAAATTTGATTGATTTTCAACTGTCAATAGGTATACAGTTTTTTTAATATATATTTTTAGGGTTTCTTTATTCAGATAACTTTTAAAATCTAAAACATATCGCACTCTTCAGAAAAGTGAACATAAACAGATATTTTATTTGGAGAATCTCTGATTTTATTTAAAATGACTAGGATTCTATTTGTTTCATCTTTTTTGTGAATGTATGAATATATCATGTTTAATCTTTAACAACATTTTTATTTATTTATCTTTAGGTTGTCAAGCTTTTCGTAAATGATTTAAGATGATAAAGAAGGTTCCTGACATCGGAATTTATTTAAATCTTTTTACCATTTAAAATTCAGCTTTATATTTCCTTTTAAGCCTAGCATAAATACTTCATAGAAATAGTTATTTAATATATTTTTAGATGTCTAATTCACAAAATCATATGAAGTTTTTCATTAAAATTTTCACAAGATTTTGAAATAAAATGTTCTATTTTACATTATTATTCTATCCTGTTATATTTTAATATAATTATGTATTATAATTCTCTATTAAAAAAAAGGTATAATTTATTTGTGTTCAACTGTCCTAAAGTGTTTTGAAGGTATTTTCTTTTTTTGAGACCTGTCTCATGCCTCTCAGGCGAGATTAACTATAAACGACTAAACCTGTAACTTAACCTAAATGAAACTACATTTTCATTGCTGTTCCTGCAACATAAAATATTAAGCGTGAAATTAAAGCACTCGTAAAGCATCAGTATATTAAACGCACCGCTGAACTACTTACCAAAACATGTGGGAATTGAACCTATAACCTCGGTCATTAAGTTTTTATCCCGGTTGGCAAATGGTTTTGCTTATGATGCAAAACCTTAATGTTCACTAATAAAGGTGTGATGTAGAGTTGACAGGGAATTCATTAACTTAAATGTACCTGAGTGACGCTTTGACAAAAATGCTTGGCTCTGCAGAATACGGCAGCATGTATAACCGTCACTCCTTGTCATCAATCATGTGAATCTTTGACAGCATTAAATACGTTTATTTATATATATATATTTTTACCAGCGCCCTCTGTTGGCATACCCAAAGCAGCTGTTGCTTTTTAAAAAGCACTGACATCATCATTCCATCAGGATTGCTTCATAGCTTTATTAAAACACATCTCTCACAGTAATTCTTGTACATAATAATAGCAATAACATTGAACTGAACATCATCAAAGTGTTTCCTGCTCGTCTCTCTCTTCAGTGTCTCTAGGAATGTACAGTCGAGAACTAAAAAGTTTTTTTTTTTTTTTTTTCCTCCCGCCGCAGCTGGTCCAAGAACTCTGTGGAAAACCAAAACAAAACCTCCCGCTGTTCATACGCGCACTTTTGCCCTCGCAGGCAACCGTCTCTTGACGCACGCACGGATAAATGCCCGCTGAGCACAGCTGCGCAGCTTGACTTCCACTCTTTGGTCTGACAGAGATGGCTGAACTCAAATCTGTCTGCTCCCAAACTTGGCTGGAGTGCCTTCCCACATCTCCATCTTCAAGGATGCGTTCCATTGAAACACATCTGACGGGTCAAGAGTCGTACATGAACAAGAGTGTGGAGCTAAAGTCAACAAGTCATCCAAAGGAATCGTGAATATAAAGTTTCTCTACTTGGAAATGACTCGTTTCGGTTTAGCTCGAGGGTCAGCGTCTCAAGGATCTACATAACTAACACTCGATGGCTGCCTCAACCGTCACGCAACACCCCAGAAGTTGGTTTTTTGGGGCAATCCTCAAATCCTTCACCCTATATTGAGCTTTTCGCTATTAAGAATGTTGTACATGAACGATTCCACCTTAATATGATCGGTAAGAATTTGAAAGTGGTAGACGAATGACAAACCCGAGGCCCCCATTACCAATAAACGACTGGAGATCCTCACTAGGAAGGTTTCCTGCAACTGCACCAAACTATTACATTGACATTTTACTTTTAACCTGGGAATTGATTAGAGCTTTAAAAGGTTTTTTGAGGCCCTTGTCCTAGCTTGTCGTGCAGAACCTTTTATCTCCTAGAACCAGATGATGATATCATCATGCAACTTTATATTCCACCATCAAATCTTAAGAATGAATCCTATGACTAGTTCAGCTTGGCTTTAAAATGTTTTTGTGTTATTCTTTACATGCCATAGCCTGGAAATTTTGGAAAAACAAGGTTCTGTTTTATCTCCTGCTCAAGATGTTCAGGAACCGGAGGTTCATATCATACCTATGATGATGTACAAGGCAATCTTTCCAGGGAACCTAGATCGGTTGTTGTCATCTGCACTTGACTCACACAAAAATGTAATTGAGCTCAAGGTTCAAAGGTGGTTTGATCGAAACTTTGGGTCCTGGGACCACTTTTGGCTAAAGGCTTTTGACATGGAACGACCAACTGACACTAAACATTTCCTCACAACATTTGCAAACGTATCCAACATTTATGGAATTTATGTCTATCCCTATCATCGAACACTATCTCAGTCCACCAGTGTTTTTGAGCAATTCCTGCACTTTTCCGCTTATTCCATTTTTGGAATTCCTTCTCCTTGGATTAATTAATTCAATAAAGTTTGTCCATCTATTATATCCATGTGATCACAAGTGTTTTGCGCAGTAATACGTTGTTCATGTACGACTGGAGACATACACATTATCACGTTAAACTTTGAGGATGAAAAGAAGAAAACTTCAGCTTAAAACAAACCTTTAAAAAATACCCAACACTCATCCGCGGGTGAATTTTCATAAAGTCAAAGGAGTTAAAAGATTGTCTCTGAATTCTTTTTTTTTTTTTAAACATAGACATTTAAAAAGACAATTAAAAACTGGGACTCAGCTCCCTGCAAACTTGTGAAGGTTCTGGTTCCGACAGGCAGGTGATGCTGAATTAGTTCCGTGTGACTCAGACAAGAACACTTATCGATGTAGAAAAGGCAGTCATGTGTCGATGATGTCTTGCGCCGGCGAAGGTTCGTGCGGCAAACTCGTGGAGTTGGGCAGCTGCTGCGTGTGGCTCACAGAGTTCTGCTGCAGTTCTAGTGCCATTGCGTTTTGGGGGTGCGGGAACTCCTTCACCTGCTTGCGGTACTCGAGAAAGGTCGACGCCTTGGTGGCGATGGCGACCACGTTCTTGCCGACAAAGATGGTAGACACGCGACTGTCCTGGAACAGCACCATGTTGACGCCGCGTATGAGGATGGTGACCACGTTTATGGTGACCAGGCTGAGGACGGGGTAGAGCATCATCTTCTGGGGCGTCATGTGCTCGCCCTGCATGCTGATCTCACTCAGCGACACACAGGGCAGGATGAGCAGCAGGATGTAGCAGTAAAAGAACATAAGGCCTTCAGCCCAGATTGGCAGGCCCGTCCGCTGCGGCTCCCACAAGTTGGCCTGGATGTCCAGTAGATCCAATAAATCCAGCGCCACCCAAAACAGACGGCTACGCATGTCCTCCTTCTTCCTGAAAGTTCTTACATATTCCATACTATCCAGAGCAACGAGAACCAGGTACAGTCCCGGCACACACACCGAGAGCAACAATGTCAAAGCTTTCCGTGCTACAGTTTCTAGACTTTTCCGGTCGGCTTTGCAATTCTGGAACACGAAGTAAAGTTTAATCTCCAGGACGAAGATGTACAGGAACCAGAGGATCATGGCGTATCCGCGGCGAGCGGTGCGCACCTCAGCGCCGACCCAGACCGCCACATAGCGCAGCACTATCAGAAAGCAGACGTCGCCGACCAGGACGATGATGCACACGCCGATCTTCCGTGGCCCCTGGTTCTGCTCCACCAGGTAAGCGTCCATGAAGGCCATGCTGGTCATTATGACGATGGTGGTCAGGCACACGTGGCGTTTGTCCGGCGGTGGCAGCACCATGCTGGCTCCGACCTCTCTGCAAGTCTCACAAGTTAATAAAAAAGCTGCCTCCAACCTCTCAGAGATGGAAACGCAACACCAACATCGGGGACAAACATCCACATCCAGTGATCCCGACAATAAGTCAGCGCTCTAATCGTCCTTTGAGGAACGTGTTATTGCAACATGGAGACAGAGCACAGTGCTGGTTGCTGATAGCTCTTAGACCAAGCGAAAACTGGCACATCGCCTCGTTACTCAGCGCACTTCCATTGATTTGCCTCTGCCCCTGAGCAGCACAACACTCCGGCTCTACAGCCAGCACACCATGACAGATAGTAATCCTGGCGCAGGGGCAGTCTTCTTCCGACGCACACAGGGGAGATTACTGATTCGGTGGAACAGTGATGTCTATATAGGTGTTTGGAATTTCATGATTGTTTTTTGGGAAGTCCCTGGTATCTGAATTTCTTTATTTTTTTCCCCAGAAACTAAGAAAAGGAGATCAAAAGTACAGGAGGTCAACAGTCCATAAGGCCTTGCTTTAGGTACCATCCTTCGCACAGGGAGGCTCTGGCCGTCGTGTGAAGATCCATCTTGAATTCTCCTTCTCTTCCTCCTCCTGGTGCCACGTGGCAGCTTCTCCACAGCCTGAAGACGGACAGAAAAAAAAAGGGAAAGGGAGGTGGAGAGGAAGGAAAACGTGTCAGCACAAGCGGGGCCGTATAACAGTGTCGATTGGCAAAAGCGTCTCACACACACACACATGCGCAGCCAAGTAATGTGTCAGCTTGGCTCTGACCGACGCTCTTTCAATATTGATGCTACAGAACATATTGAACCAGACACAAGAATCAAGTTCTGCGGCATCAAAACATTCTGATGAGGATTGTATCCTAACACATTGAATTACTCAATGCTTCTGTGGGAAGGTGACATTCCCACTTTAACATTGATTTCTTACCATGTTGTTTCCGTCGGTGCCACCTGTACAGGACGTGTCCCGACTTCTTGCCAAAAAACCCATTGCCTTGATAAGCTTCGCTGAAATATGTTGTGATGGATTCCTAGATTGTCATTGCCAGGATTTAAAGCCAAGCTTTGTACCTCCGGAGTGAATTATGAAACATTAAGTGTTACCATCAATAACTTCCTTCAACTGGAGGCCCTAGTTATTGTCGGCCCCCGAAGCGACAATTGACATCAGTCCGCGTCGACGAGAACACGATGCTGCTTTAGACACGCCTCCTCGGTAGTTGTTGCTAGTGGGTAGTCATAGGCCCTTGGAGGTGACACTGTTGTGGATCTATTACTCAGTAGACTAGGTGGTTAAACAAGTGGGAAATAAACTGATTAATCCGAAGTGAAGTATTTTTTTCTTCCCGCTTAGCAAGTCCATTTAAAGACGCTTTTGTAGTAGCGGCTTTTACTGTTTCAAGGTTGTATTCTCTTCATCTTCTCCTTGCAATCGGTCCTGACGTGTGTGTCGAGGCGTGTGACAGGATGAGTCCGAGGTCGGCCCATCAACATCGTCTCCGTCTCATGTTCCCTCTCGCAGAAGTAATCAAACAGATGCGGCGCTGACCTATTCCCGCAGTGAGGCCACTGAAGAGACACAAACAACGCAGCAAATTTCGGCCTAATTAAGCAAAAAAAAAAAAAAAGAATCTTTTTCAGGCTCCTCTGTTTGTTTACTCCTCCCGGACTCGTCAGACAGACGCATGAATGATTTACCTTGTGTTCCCGCCAAAGTGAGTGTTGATAGAAATGATGGCTCTAATTAGGATTGTAACTTCCCCGGATTGGAATTTGGCAGCCATTGCGCTTTGGAAGCGAGTCCGTGATACATGGACAACTTTCAATTATTTTGTCGCAGTATGTTCATGTACGTTTTATAACCTGAGTGGTCGGACAGAATCGGGACCTTAAATGGCACCTAATGGGAAAACCCAACTCTCCTGACTTATTAACATGTTGTAAATGTTGAAGTCTTCAAAATGCAGTAGTTCATTCATCATGACGTTGCTCCGTTTTAAAGTTATTACTTAATAAAGTTCTCTCCCGTCTGAAATCTCGCCAAACGAGATTACGGTTTAAATTAAACATTCTGACATCACACTGGTGCAGGTGTCCTCCCCTAGAAGCCCTAAATCAGTGAAGTACCTACATGTTAATCGTGAAACTAAATAAATATTTATGTAAACATGGTGAGAGTTACTTCTGCCTTAAGGTGTTTTTGTAATGTGTACATTAAGCAGCAAACATTGTTTTTATTATTCCTTTTCAAATGTACAAAACAGAAGTTTTAGAGGTGAGTTTGAAATCTACGTGAGAGCAGAGTGGGCGTGGTCGCTAGGACGAGACTTCTTCTCAGCCGAAACAGCGCATTTTAAGTGGGCGGGGTTTAAGCGTATTTTCTAATTTAAATATCTTTATTAAATGAGAGTTTTGTGCAAAAAGAAACATACTGAAGAGTATAGTAGAGGTCCTAGAACAATTTAAGACACACTTGAATCAGCACATTTGGTGCCCTTCAAACAGTGACTTGGTGGCTTCAGTACCAAGTCCCACACCAATGATTCGGTCCCTGTGACTCAAATGGCTGATAGGAAATCATATATCATCATGCGAAGGAGCAACAGGGGATCTAGGATCATGAGGCGTACTCAAGGCAACACTGTATCCCATGAATAGATTAATTTAGTAATGGACCATGAGGACCTGAATCCGAAGACTACTTGAAAACCATCCTAGCTTTATAGCCGACGTAAGTATGAACGTTTAACATTAATTACATGCATCGGACTAAGAGTGCGATTACATTCATGGGGTGGTCATTAATTGACTGATTAAGGCGCGGTGGCTCGTTAGCGGCTATAAGCTACGCGATTCCAGCGCGCGCGGTACATGGCATTACCATCCGTTAATGACTCTGTCATTGTTCCTGTAATGAAGGTTGCTGCGGAATAGATCAGATAATTTCAGTAGAGTGAGATTAGGGGAAGAAAAAGGGGCTGAAGCCTGAGAGTGAGATGGAGTGGATGATGAATAATCCAGGTTGTCATTCACGATCAAATAAAAGCTACTGTCAGCGCGGGGATGATGGAGTAAGTGCACCTTTAATCCCTCTTTTGTGTGAACAGCACCTTTGGGAGAAGAATAGCAGAGGACACGTCTTTCCACGTGTGTCTCCGAGATGGTTTTAAAATAATGTGACAGCCTTAAAGCAGTCGTCGCGAGCAAGTCGCAAGAGTTTAGCTCTGACTTCAGTAGTTCCCACATGTCTCTGGTGCTCATCTTATCTTCCGTGGAACTACTAATGAATTAAGAGGCAGTTGTCTTGGGTCTGCTCCGTGGCTACTTCCCCTCCTGGGTGATTCCGTCATATTTGAGTCAACTGGGATGCCTTGAAGGGAAATTTAACTTGAATATATTAACTCGATAAAAAAATGATTCCTTGTTTAACCCAAGTTGATAGAACAGGCATTGGACTACTGTATTTTCCGCACTTAAAAGCCTTTAATTTTCTCAAAAAATGACAGTGCGCCTTATAATCCTGAGTGCCCTATATATGAACATTACCTGGTGGGTGACTTGTTTACAAACACTTTCATGACTCTGCGCCGACACGCCGTGTGTTAGATTATGTCATTGTGTCATCACAGGGTGGGATTTACGATGCACATCACATCATGACGGACGTCTATGGAGTGATATTACTGCCACCTGTTTGAGCGAGTGTGTCTTTGTTGTTGTACACTCAAAATCACTCTGCTGCGCGCTCAACCAGTCACGCGCGTTCAACTTCACTCAACATCAGTCTCGCTCACTGCTGCTTCAAGCCTTTTAAACATCATTTGAACATGGTTACCATGGGAGTGAACGGAGTTGTCAGAACGCTTAGTATAGTTTGACTTTATCTGACTGTCTTGTTGACATTGCTTTACAATGCACCTTGTTATCCGGTGCACCCTTTTTATGAAAACGGTTCTAAAGTAGACAATTTATTGAAGGTGCGCTTTATAATCCGGTGCGCCTAGTGCGGAAAATGAGTCTTTCCCACAACAAAAGAATCGCTCCCAATGAGTCAATGCGAGTATAGTATAGTAGTTACAGGGAGTATTCGACACGTATAACATAAACTTAAACATACTTCTGTGAGGTCTAGCGCAGATTTCATGTAGCGTTCTACAAGCATAGAGAAAAAGAAACATTCTGAAATTAATTATAGAGGTTCATCTGACCAGAACTTTGTCCGTCACATAGCTAAGATCTCAAGTGATGTCGTGTTACTTAGTGTATGTTATGACACTGGGGACCAACCAGGGAGACAGTGATGCCGAAAAGGCGAAGCAACTCAACGAGTCAACTCGAAATACTCACCTATATTGACCTAAACTGTATTGACCCAACTCGAGTCATTGAGACTTGACGTGTGTCTTTCTTCAGACTCGTCTGATTGTTGAATGATATTCTAAACATGATGTGAATCCTTTTTCCTGACTTGTTACACTTGTTTGAAGCAGTGAAATCTTCATCTGAGTTTAAAAGTACAGTCACATGACCTGCATTTAGATGTCAACCCTAAATTGGCTTTTCCACCCTGAAGTGACGACTGGAGATGTAAGTGTGTAGAAACCGCTTTGTTTTTCGATCAAAGCTCCAACAAGGGTTTTTCTGGGTGTGATTAATGGCGGCTGGTGCGGACCTGGACCAGGGGGACACACAGGGAACTCAGAACCGAGGTTACGCCGCATCAATCTTGATCTGCAATCGATGGCGGCTGCGCCGTTGTTTTCTCGTGAGGACGCAGCAGCGGTTTTGTTGTTTATTTGTTCATTTATAAATGAAGCATCGCTGCGTTCGGCTTCCCCAGGAAATGAAGAAATACTTGATACTCAAGCTAATGAGCCGATTAGCGTCTAACGTCAATTGACGCTTTAATTAGCACAATATGAAGCAGAACGACTCGTGAATGTGACAACAGAGTTTAAATCAAAAATGTAGTTCTTCATGTGTTGACGCTTGCGTCCACACGAGGGCGCACTGGTGCCGAATGTAATACATTTTTTAAATTCAGATGACTCACCAGGTTATGGTTCCCACTGTATGACTCATTGTATATCATTTGTTATTCAATATGATTCAATTTTATGCAAGTGTGATATAACAAATTTATCTCAAGACGCTTTACAGTTTAAGTTATAATATATTGGAGAAAAGAAAAACGGATCCCAGCAACTCAACAATGAGTGAATCACAGCGTGACAGTGGCGAGGATAAACTTGATTTGTACGATGAATCTGTGACTCAAATGGCTCTCAAGACTGTGTGAAGTTGGTCTGTAGGAACATTGAATTACTGTTGTCAATTTAGCATCATATCTATACTATTAACTACTGGTATAGTGAGTCAATGAGTCATAACTGCAGGCTAGTGAATCTGAATCACACACATCTGACGGACACTTTGAGGTATCTGACATCCAGAAGGAAAGGGTTAAAGGAGCTTGAAAATCCATGCTTTTATGACTCGATATATAGCAGACAGGAAGTAGGAGTTGACAGTGTCACATTTTTTTCATTTTTTTTATAATTAACTGTAATTCAAACCAAACACAAAGACTTATTTGATCCAATTTAATTTTTAAAAATCCATGACTCATCAGAAATTTAATTCAACTTGCAGAATTTCCAAACTCAAACAAATGAAATGTAGATTAAGCTTGTAGCCAAGACACAAAGTTTAAATGAGTTATTAGCTTGTGTATGATAGTGAATCGATACATGACTCAATCAGTACAAAATAGACCTGAATGAATCACCTTTGACAAGAGTCAGTATTGAAGGGGACGTGAGTCGCTCAGACTGTTCAGCGGGTTTAATCAAAGATACTACCTCAACATCTGACGTCAAGAAACATGAAGACAGACTTTTATTTTGAAATACCAGGACGTGACAGGAAGTGCTGCGCGCTTGACTGTCACTCGATGCTAGATAAAGTAAAAAAAAAACGTATGACTCAATAAAGATAATGGCGATTGAGCCCAAAAGACTTCGTCCGGCTGATGTGGTGTATGTCGTCCACACGTGCTATTCACAGATGAAGAGGGAATTTACCCAGCATCCATCTGTCTTGATTCGTCCGGACACATGAAAGCTGTAAGCCGACGTGTGTTTATGCAGCAGAATCTCTTGATCCGCCGCGCCGTGCTACCTGTTAGCTCGATAACAGGCGTCCTATCAACACATGAGGCGGCTTTATGTTCTCCCCGCTCGACACCTCGCCATGATCAAGAAGCTTTTCCTGGCGTCGCAGGAGGACAGTCTGTTTTAAGACCTCCGCTTTGTCCCGTATTTATCTGCGCTTGTCTTCATTAGTCCGCCATGATGAGCCATATGCCGCGCTGGCTGTCGGCCACCTCCATCAATTTGCAGGTGCTCTTTGTGTTTCAGTCGCCAGTTTAGCAGAAGATTGTTTTGAACTCCCTGAATAAAACCGTGTGGATGACGGCAGAAGCAGCACGTCAGGCTTTCAATCCTCCTCTCCTGAGCTACTATGATGACTGTCTAACAACTCTTTGATTTTGGTTTTTGCAGAACAGTTTCTGGCTGTTTTTTTTTGTAATGACCTGTTTTTCTCAAATTGCTATTAACCAAACAAATGTAATGAAGTGGTGTAAGAAAATATTGACAAACTCATAGTTTTCATAGTTATTTTATGGTTTATATTTCAATAAAGTGCGCTAAAGAAAAATTAACATGCAATTACTCACTTGTTTGTTCAATTTTGTGTTGTAATTAAACTACTTGACGCTAGTTGGCAGCAGTTGTTATGTCCGCAGCTAAGGGACCAATTAAACTCTGAAATACCCCGGTGATGACTGAGGATGAGAGGATACAGTTGACTCCAGCAGCTTTTAAAGCTGATGTTTGGACATATTTTAATATTATATATATAATATTATATTCGTAGTTCAAAACAAATAAAAGCAGTTACGACTTGGTCAAGAGTCATGTGGTCTGTAAATTCAAGTCAAGTACTCGACGATACTACAAATACTTCCTTCTTCCTCCAGTATTGTAATATATTATATTGTTGCCCCTGTATCATGATACGAATCATTTCGCTAGACTGCCAATACAAACTTCTAGTTTTCACTGAAACGTCTCCTTGCAAAAGTTTTGCCCCAAAAAATATAACGCTTCAGAACTAAAAATACTGTTTAAAAGAGTAGTATTCAATTATTTTCATAAATACATCGAGAAGTCAATTTCATAATTTATTTATTTTAAATTAATCTGCAATAATCACATTGTTCATAAAATTGGAACAATATATACTGTTAATAATGAATGTAAATTGAAGTAATATATATATTCATTGTCTACTGCTTTATCCCGGGGTTGGGGTCGCGGGGAGACTTGAACATATCCCAGTATCATAGGGCGAGAGGCAGGGGACAACCCTGGACAGGACGCCAGTCTGTCGCAGGGCACACAAAAACATACAACCATTCACACACGCTCTCATACCTACGGACAATTTCCCAAAGTTCTCAATCAACCTCTGTATGTTTTTGGACTGTGGGAGGAAACCGGAGTTCCCAGAGTAAACCAACGCAACACAGGGAGAACATACTTTGTCAGCCTGGAATTGAACCAGCAACCTTCTTGCTGCACTAACCACTGCGCCACCGTGCGCCCTAATGTAATATATATGTTATATAAAGGATAATTATAATAATGCAGAATTATACAGGATACAATAAAAAAAGGGCAGTCAAAATGTCCAACTCTGTTTGAGTGAGAAGATAAAAAACATTATTTCTTTAATGGCAACAAATTCTTCTTGTGCAGGTAAATTTTTTTACTGTCGTCTGGGACTGAAGCGTCACAATCGTTTTCTCCGGGACTGGCACCAAATGATCGTCCAGGAAAGACGCCAAGTGGAACAACTGCTTTTGAAAGTAGCCAGAAGCTCGTCAAGATGTCTCAATTCTTAAGATGAGGAAAACTCGGACAGACCGAGAACATGAAAGACTCGGCTAAAGAGATTCGAGTCGAGGGGCTTTTTCTTGACGGCAGCTTCTGTATATCAAAAAAGTGCCCGACATCAATCAAAGTGAACTCTTTATTCTTGATTCTGACGCCCGAACACTGCATCAGAGTGCTGAGCGACTGAACGCCGTCGCGCTGTGAAGCAGAGGCCGAGGAGGACCCATGAGTAATCACAAGACCGGCTCGGAGGCTGAGAAAGCGTTTAACCTTCAGAGGGGCTGGTGACTGCAGCGTCACACAATAATGGCGTTACATGAGGGGGAAGAAGACGAAAATATCTGGACTTTTTGATTTCTGTCATTTCTACTGACGTTGTGTCCTTTAAAACACCTCTTTCTTCCTGAAAATTCTCTTCATCAATCCACCCATAAATACATTTATCTCCCATTTATTTACAACACCATAAAACTTTGATTTTCTATCCACCTATAGATTCACTCGTTATTTGTTGATCTGTCATTCAACCGCTCTCAGTAATAATTTAAACTTCTATCAGATCTATCAGAATTCATTCATTCATCGAACAATATTTACCGTATTTTCCGCACTATTAGACGCACCGGATTATAAGGCGCACCTTCAATGAATGGCCTATATTACAACTGTTTTCATAAATAGGGCGCACTGGATTATAAGGTGCATAGAATAAAAGATACAGTCAAACGTTTGACTGGGGTTGCGTTATGAATCCACTAGATAAAGCTGTGCTCAAGGGAATGTCGACAAAACAGTCAGATAAAGTCAAACTTTAAGCATTCTGACAACTCCGTTCACTTCCATGGTAACGATGTTAAATGATGTTTAAAAGGCTTCAAGCAGAGGCCCGTGAGACTAGTGTTGTGAGCAGACAAATGTTGAGGGCGCAGCAGAAAAGTTGAGCGCATGTATGACAGCTAGAGCGCGCGTGTATGACATGTTGAACGCACGTGTATGACTGGTTGAGCGCGCAGAAGAGTGATTTTGAGTGTACAACAACCCAGACACACTCGCTCAAACCGGTGGCAGTAATATCACTCCATAGACGTCCTTCATGATGTGACGTGCGTCGTTAATCCTGTGATGACGTAATCCCGCCCACGGCGTGTCGGCGCAGAGTCATGAAAGTGTTTGTAAACAAGTCACCCACCAGGAAATGTTCATATATAAGGCACTTCCGATTATAAATTACACTCTCGTTTTTTGAGAAAATTAAAGGCTTTTAAGTGCACCTTATAGTGCGGAAAATACAATCAAAATGTAGATCACGATTCGCTTCAATTAGCCCCTTCATTCATCCATCCATCAATCAATAGATTCATCCATCCACATTTTGATCTTTCTATTTTCTTCCAAAGATCTCCATTTCTTTCATTTATCCGTCAATATAATAATATATTTATACATTAATTGTAGGTCGGTCACAGCCATTTATAATACATCCTTTCACTCATCCATCCATCAATCATCTTGTTCATCAATCTGTTGATCTTCCATATACTTATAACACCATTCATCTTTTATTCATTCAATTATTCTTCCACTATACACTGATGGATTTGTCTATTCATAGTTGATCTGTCATTCCATCTTTCAATCAGCCATTAAAACTCATCCATCCGAGTATTAAATAGTTCACTCATCCATCAATATGTAGATTAAAATCCATTTATCACCCATGATTAGTCCATCCTTTCTCTCATCCATCGATCCATGAATCCGCGGATTCATCCATCCATGGTTGATCTGGAAATCCATCTTTTCTTCAGCCAACTCATATACCTTCATCCACACTGTGTTTTTTGTCGTCTATAATCCCACTTGTTGTCTACTGGGGTCATCCCCCTGAAGGACTCGATCCAGCTTTGATTCATCGAAACCACCAAATGTCGCTGACGCGGCGCTTCTGGTCCTGTTAACGACGCAAACGGTCGGATCACACTTTTAATTCGAACGCCTTGAATAAGAGTCGACGCAGCGAACGCTGCCGCGGCTAATTGCATCGTCCCTCCTAAGTGAGCGTCGGACGGCTCTGTAATTTTTCAAATTGAAGGCCGCAGAAGGAGCCGACGCTGCAGTGATCACCTCCCGCTCTCTCGTCTAATCCCTGGTGTCCAGAGCCTAACAAGCGTATCGATCCTCCGCCGGGACTCTCGTGCTGATGATAATTTGCGATCGGGCTCGTGCGGGAGGAATTTTTTAGCCAGCGGCAGCATCACGGCATCGATTCCGAGCGTGTTAATAACTCCTCATATTCCCTCTCGACTCGTCCTCCGACCTTGTTTGCTCAAGGGCTGGACGCTCCCAGAAGTTCCACCTAATCCTGCTCACACTGTTTGCTGTTCGGAGTCGGATCCGTTCTGACGTTAAGATGGAATCCGATCAGAAAAAAACCCCCATCAATTTGACTAAATGGGAATCGCTGGACTCAATTTTAAACAAATTCTATATAAGTCAGATTCACTTCCTGTCCTTTTTTAGATTCTGGGGAAAATAAAATAAAATAATCAGTGGGTCAAAGTCACTTCCTGGTTAGCGAAGCCGACCGCAAAGCTTTGTAAAGATCTCTGGTATTCCACTTCCTCTTTAGCGAGCCACAGCTTACTCGTACTTTCATGAGTCAGATCAGCTTCCTGTTTAGCAAACTGAAGGTAGGCAGGAAGTAGTAAAGAATAGGAGGTCCAGGTGCTGTTGTTTGATGCTTCGAAATTCCCAGTCACTTCCTGTATATCGACACGAGTCACAAATCTTTTCGAGGCAATCATTATTTCTAGGTTGATATTTATTAGATGAAAACTGATGGAAACGTTTTATATCAGGAACCTAATGAGTCAGACCGATTTCCTGATCCACGAAGGAAGTACTTTTTTTTTTTAAATATGGGAGTCACATGTCATATGTGAGTTGGAATTCATGGTTATCTAGGTTTATCCCATGTACTATCAAGCACATGCATTTTGTTAAAAAGGGTACGAGGGAGTCTATCGTTACATAATTCAAACTCACTTCCTGTTTCAGTTAACTTGAGTCATCTTTTTGTCACACAATTCCAGTCACGCAGATACAGTTAAGTACATTTGTGCGACACTACGAGTCACTTGTTTGACTCATCTGGTAGCAAGAACTATTAGTGTTGAAGTCACTGATTCCGTGAGTCAGATCTACTTCCTGTCTGACAGCTTTAAAAGAACATTTTTGCGAGTAACATTGTGTTTTTCTGGCATCAGTCTTATATCGTGATGTAACAGAATAGCAGCTCACGGGTTATACAACTGGGGGAATTAAAAGTTTGGTGTTCGAGTCTAAGGAGGGAAGTAAAAAGACGGACACGTGCGAACGAAGGGTCGCCGGTTTCCACGAGTAGAAGGCGAGAGAAGAGGCGACGGTTTGATCTGCTGCTAATGAGCTCCAAGTTAAAATAGACAGATTTCGTGAAACAGATTTGTCTCATCAACTACGGGCGCGTGAAAATCTTTTCTTCCCTAAAAACCCTTTGATGCTCAGAAGTGTTGGAGGAACGTATTGAAAGCGTGCTTAAAGAAAGACGGCCTCATTTGTAGCGACACTTCTTCTCTGCGGCAACCGCTCGTTTCAAGTCAATCTTGACAAAATGTCGAGGCCCTTAGTGTGTGTGTGTGTCTCCCGGCAGGTCGTTCCCCGACGGCGCCGCATCTTTTGTGTGATAATGAGGTGGGACGCCATCATTCTCCCGGGATTAGGCGCCCGGAGACGAGACGGCGTGCCGCTCGGATGACGCCGGTTGAAAAAACGTGTCGCTTAAATGTCCAATTTTTAAAAATCGCTCTCGGGATCAGACGCATGTCTTGATGTTGAATCAAACTCTGTCACACCCGGGTCGGCGTTTATGTGTGTCTTCCGGGGTCGGCCAAAACATAATGACCGCCTGGTGGTGCACTTCTATGAAGTCGTTGAAGGACTTTCACTGACGGTTTCTTTTAGAATTTCATACTTATTTTGAATCTTACATGTTGATTCAGAATTCAGAATTCTTGATTTTTTTTCCCTTTACTTAACTCTTAATTTATCAATAACATATGTTTCTTATAGATAGATCGATGGATAAACTTTATCGATCCCTCTGAAGGTCTCCTTTAGGAAATTGTTTTTCCAGCACAGAGCAACACAGATTATGGATTCATTTAACAAGAACAAAGTGCAAAAAAAAGAAAGTGCAAGATGACACAATCTAAATCTAAAGATAAAGAACATAGTTCAAAGAAAAATGATACAAAGATTGACATGGAATAGAATCTACTTTTCACTCCACTCCTGCCCCCAAACTGAGAATTAAACAGCCTTAATAGCCCGAGGAATGAATGAGTCCCTAAGCCTATTAGTGTTGCATCATGGGAGGTGCATTCTTGCACTCCATCTGCTTCTCTGCTCACTGATGACAGTGTTCAGAGGATGACGGTCATCATCCATGATGGAGAGTAGTTTTTGTGCTTTAATCAATATTTTATTATCAATATGTTGTTGCTTCCAATATTAATTTAATATTAATATATATTTTTGTATCCTCCAAACACTTTATTTATTATTTCTTCTATATTTAGTGTTGCTTTTATTTTCCTTCATTCTTCGTTTTTTTTTTTTACATACATACATTTTTCAACTACGGATAATATTTTTTCTTTATAGATGTTTTCCTGATGTTTTTTAACTGTCTTGGATTGAATAAAAAAAAAGAAATCCTTAAACTATTCAATTTTTGTATGTCGTTTGAATATAGTGCAAAGAAATATTATGATATATCGCAGTGTAGGTATAAAGAGGTTCTTCTGCACCTTTAATTTATGCCTCCATCAAGGCTTGTATTTTCTTTCATCGTCTAGTACCAGCGAGCGTCTGCTCCATCTCCATCAGCAGCTGCCGACGGATGTTCCCGGCTGTGTTCCATCAGAGGCGGCAGTCAGACTTCAATGACATCACACATTTGTATTTTGAATAAGAAATGTAAATGGTTCTTGTCAATCACTTATACGACGCCGTCCCTCGTGCCTCTGAACCACATGATTCAGAGCGTTCTTGAATCTTAAAGCGTCGCATGTACGTTCCAGATGTCGACTGATGCTCTGGATCTAATAGACTCTGCAGACCAGCAGCTCGCCGAGAAAAACAAAACAAAGTCGCCGAATAAAAAGACGTTTAAGCTTAATTGGACTGAAATATCAGATCGGAAATAATTGAATTTCGGGACGGCGACGCTCAAATTTGCACAAATGTGAGCAGCACATGATCACTGGAACGGAAAACGACATTAAACCAGCGTCAACGAATACGGAGCTAATGCACGTCAACGACCGCCTCTGATGTCCAGAGTCGCTTTTAATCTCTTCGAGCCGTGATCGTGCTTCTGAGATGAAAGTTGACTCTTCTTTAGACGCTGAAGGTCGTTCAGGTCTGTGCGAGGAAGACTTTCCAGCTTAGCTCATTTATAAAATGTTGGACGGATCGGAATATTTTTCTCCGTTTCAAGATGCATCTGAATTGGCTCCTTTTTTAATTAAACAGGAAGTAAATATTGGATTTTAAGTTAAATGTCATTTAAAGGTTGTTTGTTTTTGATTTCTTAGTTTTGCTTACATGGCCAAGTTTGTGAGACAGTCGAGTCATTTCATTATGATTAAGTTACCTAATTTCTTACTGCCTCTTTAGTGACTTTTATTTGTATGCTCACTTTTAAAATGTCAGATTTATATTAAATCTGACATTAAATCTGACAAGGAGAAGCTGAGCCAAGAAGAAATAAGAGAGGTCTGGGATGGTGTTAAAACCATCACTGGACACAAGACCAAGGCCTCTCTGACTGCAGTGGACACGGTGGAGGAGGCAAATGGACTGAACAACTTTTTCAACAGGTTTGAGCAGGTCACCTCACCCTCACTGCTGCCCGCCTCAGGACCTGCCCCACCTTCTTGTGCCCCCCCCCAGCTCCACACCACCACTTCCCAGCTTCACCTCACTCCAGGTACAGGATGTACTTTGGAGGATTCGTCCAGGGAAGGCTGCTGGTCCTGATAATGTGTCTGCTCGACTGCTAAAGACCTGCGCTGCTGAACTAGCTGAGCCGCTCCAGCATGTCTTCAACCTCAGTCTACGGCTGGGGAAAGTACCAACTCTGTGGAAGACTTCCTCTATCGTTCCAGTCCCTAAAAAGATCAGACCGAGCGAGGTGAACGATTACAGACCGGTGGCACTGACTTCGCAGCTGATGAAGACACTGGAGCGGCTGGTCCTCAAACATCTCAGGCCACAAGTCCAGCACGCGCAAGACCCCCTGCAGTTTGCCTACCAGCCAGCAGTTGGTGTGGAAGATGCCATCCTTCACCTCCTGCATCGGACCTACTCCCACTTGGATAAAGGAAGCGGTTTAGTGAGAATCCTGTTCCTGGACTTTTCTAGTGCCTTCAACACTATCCAACCCACTCTGCTGCAGGAAAAACTGACCAAGATGCATGTGGACCCTGGTCTGGTCTCCTGGATTATGGACTATCTTACTGATCGACCACAGTATGTCAGGCTGAAGGACATCAAGTCTGACACTGTGGTGTGCAGTACAAGAGCACCTCAGGGGACAGTACTGGCCCCTCTCCTCTTCACCATCTACACTTCAGACTTCTGCTACAACTCAGAGCTGAGGATCGTCCAGAAGTATGCTGACGACACTGCTATTGTTGGATGCATCAGGGACAACAGCGAAGACGAGTATAGGAGTCTGATACATGACTTTGTGGACTGGAGTGAGAGGAACCACTTGCAGCTGAACACCTCAATGACCAAGGAGCTGGTCTTGGACTTCGGGAGGTCCAGGACAAAGCCACGTCCAGTGTCCATCAGAGGCGACGAGGTGGAGATAGTGGACAACTATAAGTACCTCGGTGTGTGGCTGGACAGTAAACTGGACTGGTCCTGCAACACAGACCATGTGTATAAGAAGGTTCAGAGTAGACTGTACTGAGGAGGCTTCAATCATTTAACATCTGCAAGAAGCTCCTCTGCATGTTCTACCAGTCTGTGGTGGCCAGTGTCATGTTCTACGCTGTGGTGTGTTGGGGTGGAAATGTGTCCAAGAGGAGTGTCAACAGGTTGGACAGGTTGATCAGGAGGACTGGCTCTGTGGTTGGAATGAAGCTGGACTCACTGGTGACAGTTGCTGAGAGGAGATCATTGAACAAACTACTGTCCATCATGGATGATGACAGTCATCCTCTCAACACTGTCATCAGTGAGCAGAGAAGCAGAATGAGTGCACGAATGCTCCTACCCAGGTGCAAAACAAATAGACTCAGGGACTCATTCATCCCTCGGGCTATTAAATTGTACAATTCTGAGTTCGGGGGCAGGAGTGGAGTGAGAGTATCTGGATGTTCTGTTCTATGTTAGTCTTTGTATCTTTGTCTTTGTTGTTTTTCTTTGATCTATGTTCTTTGTCTTTATCTTTAGACTTAGATTGTGTCATCTTGTTCTTTCTCTTTATTTCTCTTGTTCTTATTTTATTTTTTAAGTATTATTTTTTATTGTTTATGAAAAATTGCTGGCTATTGGTAAAAAACAATTTCCCGAAGGAGACCTCCTGAGGGATCAATAAAGTTTTACCTTACCTTACCTTACCTTACCTTAAATATATGTTTACTTTATATGTCTTTTATAGTATAACCTTTATGTTTGTTTTGTATTATTTACATTTTTTATTTTTCCCATTTAGTTTTGATATTTTTAAGTAAGTAATATTTGTAATGTTGCAGTTATTTTTTTTTTTTTTTCAAATGAATTAGAATTTAAATATATCCCATAATAGTTTAGTTTGGATGTTATATGATCATTTTCCCCATATGACCAACTTTTCTGTGAGATTTTGAAGTGCAACTAATGTGTTTATTTAAGTGTGTCTTAAATAAATAGAGCTTCGACTCTATTGTATCATCAGTATGTGTCCGTTTGTACAAAACTCTATTTTCATTAAAATATAAATTAGAAAATTATCTTAAGCCCCGCCCACTAAAACCAATGGACATGAAATCGTGTCCACAATAACCACACCCACTCTGCTGTGATTGATCAAACATCAGGGTTGGTCACCTCGCGTCGTCAATCCCGGAAGTCTCCACCTCAAAGGGACTCGTTGTATAAACAAAGCGGGGTGTGATTATATCTGGCCGGAGGAGGAGTCATTATTACGTCTTAATGGACTCTTGTAACCTCTCGTTCGCCCAGATTTGATGCAGGGGGAGAACTTTATAAAGTAATAAGTTCAAAACATGGTCATGATGAGAGACTTACTGCATCTTGGAGAGAAAGACTTTAACATTTGACACATGTGAGTGAGTCAAGAAGGTTTTCACATTTTTGTTATTTTTAAAGTGTTTTTGTTTCTTATCATGATCGAACGATGCTTGATATTTATCAGAGGCACCAAAGTTATCAACCATATACATGCTGCCATGAACACAAGTTGTCATTAATCTGTAGCTCACAACATTAATTCTCGACACAACAACAATCTACGATAATAAAGTGTCTAAAGAGTCGTCAGGGGATTCGCTCCTGCATCTACATTCAGACGTCCTTCTCTTTATGAGAAGATTAGGACGGGATCAGCGTGTTTATGAAGAGAACGTTCTGCTGGAGGCACGATGAATGTGAACGAGACCTCATCACGCCCACGCAGCCCTGGCACAGGGGAGGACTATGTGGGCGCTTGATTGACAGGTGGCAGTGGAAGGGGGTCGGGAGGGTCCGTGATGAGGACTTCTAGGTGGTGTCGGGTCAACGATGTTGTCGCCGACCTCGTGATTCAGCCTCTCCAATGTCCTCGACGCACCATCAGTTCATGTCAATGGAAGCGGTAATGAAGGCTCTAATTCTCAGGTACCTGCGGAGACGACTGGGTCACCTCGGTGATCAGCGTGAGAACCTGCTGATGTTTTTCATCATCCGTCCACCGCCGTCAGAGTGACACGGGCGTCTGCTGGGACGAGGTCGAGCAGATGGGACGGAGCCACCGACAAATGTGCCGTTGATCCGAGATGGTGAGTGGAATACTGATGCCACGACTCTCACCGGAGCGCTTTGAGAATGATGACGTTTTTAAAGGAAGTCGAACAAAACTGAAGCTAAATATCATCTGCTTTACTTTTTTTTTTACTACATGTCAAAACACTTCAGCTCATAAAGACACACAAAATATGTCCTATTCTTCAAAATTCTCAAATTTGATTTTCATTTTTACGTCAAAACAAAATCATTAATATTTTGAAAAAATTGAATTTTACATTTGAGATATTGTTGGTCAAATATATTCAATTAGAATTATTAATTAAATAGTAAGAATTATAAGTCTCAATAATGATCAGATATTTAACAGCACTGGATTGATTTAAAAAACTACATTTTAAAAGTTGTTTTCTTTAGTTATATATACAGTATATATATATATATATATATATATATATATATATATATATATATATATATATATATATATAATTTACAATGGAAGCAGTCATTACGGCCTTTGCAACTAAATGAAGAATGACATCATGGAAGATTCCTGAGATGACTGAGGACGAGAGGATACAGTCCACTCTAGAAGCTTCTAAAGTTGATCTTTGGACGTATTTTGGTTTCAAAACAAATTAAAGCAGTTACGACTTCGTCAAGAGTCACGTAGTCTGTAAGTTCTGCAACACCAGAGTCAAGTACTCGACAATACTACAAATATATCCTTGTTCCTGCAGTATTACAATATATCGCATTGTATCATATTGTTGCCATTGTAACTTCAGATTCTCGCCAATACGCAGCAGCTCTTATAAATATTAAGAATGAAGATTTATAGTTAAAGAAATACATTTATAAACATTTTTAGATATGATTTTGTAGTAATATTGAAAAAATACATAAAAAGAAACACAATTAAAACCTTTTTTCATTATAAACAAAATAATGAATGATGAAGAAAATAGAAACTACTTTTACATTCGATTGAGATTTTAAAAAGTAAAGTATGCTACATTTTATTCATAGGTCATTGTTAATGAACACATTTAAAATGATATCCTTCAAAATATACTTTCCAGCATGATTGTTTATTTAAGAGGAAAGTAAAAATATTGAAAAGTTTCATTAACATTTTTCTGTCAAGTAAGCCTTTAGGAAACAACGACTACATCGGGCAAAAGGTTATTTCGGTGATGAACATTTACAGGCCAATTAAATTGTATTAAATACAGAATGTGCTAAAAAACAAATTGCTGTGTCTTTGCCATCAAGTAAAAAAGCCAAAAATCGGTGGAACAAAGCAACTGTTGGACTTGTTCTCACACCAGGATCTGTTCCAGAACTTAATAGCTCCGGTTTTGGACGTCATCTTCAGCGGCTGTCGAGCGAGTTCAGACGATTTGTGGTAGAAAGTCTTTGTCAGAAATGTGTGCAAAGTGCACAGTCATCACGCATCTTCGCGACAGCCATATGTTCTCAGCGTTCAAGTAGAGACGACACCTGTCAATCAATCATCGCTCGCTCGAACATCCACGACAGGCTACGGTCCAGACTGTGACGACAATATATGATCTAAGGAATAATCCGGCAGTAGGGGGAGCTGTTCCTGATCAGTGTATGTTTCATGACACGTGTCATGATCTACCATTTTATGATCACTGACTGAGTGAAGGTTTTGTAATTTATTATTCAAGATAAATTACATTTTAATATTAAAAGTTATTCAACATAAGACTCCGTTTTTTTTACTTTTTAAAAGCAGTTTTAAAAAAACTAATAAAACTAACTCTTCGTTTAGAGACGATAAAGTGGACAGTTGTTTATTTTCTTTCGTTTCTCAACTTGTGCAGACGCTCAACAGCGCGAGCGCTGCCATGCACATAAATTTGCCTCAACATTATTCTTACAGAAGAGACACAGCCTGCTACAGTAGTGTTTTCGTGTGGGAAACAACGAGGCTGGAACTTAGTTTGTAGCTGTGCAGCGCGCATGTCATATTTTCCTCATGTGGAACACCCCCCCAACAACAACAAACTCGATCTACTTCCTTTTTAACCCCTTCAAAATAAAACAGCGGAAGTAAATATTAACACAATGGCGAGTGCCTAGAAGTCCGTTACAGTGGCAGGACACACAGGATTAGTATTATCACCCGACGGCTGTGTTTGGCGAATTACAGTAGCTAATTTGCGGCGTAATTATTACATTACAAATCACAGACATGGTGCATTAGCACAGGATTAAAACTCCGCAATTATTACAAATTACCAGAGGTCCACAGGTAATACTTATCTTGTGCGAATTGGACATAAGATGATTAATTTGAGGTATTTTTATTTTATTTTTAGCTGCTTTTGTAGGACCTGAAACATTCTTCAAGTAAATTAATATTTCTTTATAAATGGTTTTGAGAAAATTAGCCTCCTAGCTCTCTTTAGCTCACTCCCTCTCAGTGAACACAGCACTGAAGCTGCGTATTTTTATTTATTGCACTTATTTATACATTTTTCCATTTCACAGTTTCTTTCATTTCAAAGTCTTGCCTCACTAGGGCCACATAAATACCAGCTGAGGACATCCAGTCGTCATTTAGTCAAAAGAGAGACAGAAGTAAAAACTCATCTGATCAAGTCCTCACTCGAGCTACATGTTGTTGTGACGGTCAGAGATGTTGTCGAGTCCCTTACCTTCACGACATCCTCGCTGCGACTCCACACAGAACGTCGTAATATTCCGATGTTTAAAGGAGCGTGAAGTCAAAAGAGACATTCAAATACCGCTGCCCCCCCTCCCCTCCCTCCTGAGACCGCCAGATACCGACTGTGACCTGGAACATGACTGAACTGGGTCACGGCGGTCCATCCATCATTGAAGCCGTCGCTGGTTCTTTTTCCGGGGGTTGTTCGGTTTTTCAACCAATTTTAGAATACATGCCTAAGAATAATTCCGACTTCAACCGGAATCATCGGCTGATTCCACAAGGAGGCGAGAGACGCCACGTGTGATGGGACAGAACAGGAGCTCGAGCGGTTCATCCTTCCAGGGCCACGGACGCCAGAGACTCAACATTAATGGACACGTAACGCAAATGATTCCTGACAAGAGCAGGAGCCGGAGGGAGGCGACGCTCCCGAAACCCCAAATTACATTTACGAGAACTGCTGCCTCAGTTCGTGGTGGACAGGAAGTAAACAAGTCAGACCTCCACAGGACGACCAGCAGAGGACCAGATCCATCTGATAGACCGAAACGGACTTACGTCCAAAAAGTAGTGATGGTCTGATGAAGCTTCATGAAGCAGTGTCATGTTGTTTAGAGGTCAGTAGGTGGCGCCATCAGTTTAAAAATGATCTTTTATTTAACAGTTGTTTAAAACAAAAGAAAACATTGCAGAGAGCGCCATCTAGTGGACTCTGAAAATAACGACACTGCTTCATGAAGCTCCATCAGACCATCACTACCAAAAAGGTATTTCCAGACTAAAAATTCTTACCTGGTTAACCAAACTTAATTGACGAAGTAAGTTAGTTAGTTAGTTAGTTAAAGAGGTTTGGAAAAGTTGGTCCGGATTAGACTCCAAGTAACACTCGGTAGACTCATCATTGACTACCGCTTTATCCCGGGGTCGCGGGGAGACTGGAGCCTATCCCAGAGTCATAGGGCGAGAGGCAAGGGACACCCTGGACAGGACACCAGTCTGTTGCAAGGCACACAAAGACAGACAATCATTCACACACGCGCTCATACCTACGGACAATTTCCCGAAGTTCTCAATTAACACTCGGTCGACTCAGACATCCTAAATAGTCACTGTAAATGTACAACTGCTGCAAAAGACTCAATTACGTAATATTCCAAAAAAGACTTAGTAAAGTCTAAATTTAACTTAAATTATGAAAGACTAAACTGGAAGAAACTCCTAGAACACGAAAATACATAAAAGATGATTGAAGCAGATGCCAGAAACTTACTTGGGAAAATAATACTGAATCCAAATTGACATTTTTATTATATATTTTTTCAAAGTAATCACTCGGTAAAAAGATTTATGGATCCAAGAACTGCCTAACAGACTCTTGGCCTGAGAGATCAATTACAGAGTTGGTCCAGTGGAACGTTAGCAACAGAGTTAATAATACGAAGCTGTGTCTCAAATCGCGCACTTCTCTAAGTGCACTGCTTTACAGTGTACTTACAGGTGCAGTGCTCAAATTTCGACAGGGTAGTACTGTCTCAAATCAAACACTGTCGCTACACACTTAGTGGAAATAACTCGACAGCATCTTCTTCTACTACTTTTTAACACTGATTGAAACACTATCGCTGACACAAGCACTTTTCGCCAGTTGAAACAAGTTATTAAGTTGTTTCATTGTGTTATTATTGTTGTTTTGCGGTAAAATTAGTGTTTTCCCGAGACATTTAGCAATTAGCTTCTGTTAACCGACATCTACGTCACTAAGATTTTCCGGCCATTTGAGTGCTCATTGCACACTACATTTTCGCACACTGCTCATCGGAACACACTTGTGCACTCAATATATTATGTGTATGTGCAGAATTGCTCGACTTGGGATGCACCCCGTTTTGTCTTTGTGTTTGTGTCTATCACACGACTTTGGTCCTCTACTCCTGTATGTGGTAGTGAAACAGTGCCTCTACAGGCCTGGCATATGTACTGCAGCTATTCATATTAAAATTGTAAAAAAAAAAGAAGCTAAAGTTGCTCATGGGCACGCTGGAATCAAAACGTGAAATTGGTATTTAAAGAGTCTCCCTCGCACCATGAGTCATCTCGGAAATCTTTCATTCTTGATCCGCACTGAAAGTCCTCCGGTGAAAGTGACGACTCAGCAGCTTCCACGCATCATCGCGACAACAAGAAACATTTTAAGGCAGCAAGTCATTTTTACAAGCGCTCGCGGGACTTTCTTTTTTTTTTTCTAGATGCCCATTTGCTGAGGCGGCAGAGGAAACTTTAGGCGAGGAACTGCATGTGTCACATCCACCAGCAGGATTTTAGGAACACTGTGAAGCTGCTATCGGACCGACGTTTTTTGTGTTGTTTGTTCTCAGTTTGTCTTGCTTGAATGGAAACTGGATTTAAAGCCGCCAGAAGATTTCTCACCCAGAGTCTCCTCGGTTGGTGACTTTAATGAGATGGTTCAACATTGACTTTACTGCTTTACTATATATTTGCAAAAACGTTTCCAATGAATTAACAAGTTCTTTATACTTGTTAATTTTCATTTCACGTTTATGACTTTTCCATTTTTTTTAAATGTATCTAGGTAGTCATTAGTTTCTTCTATGGACTTATTCTCTCTCAACTTTTTCCTGTGTCCACTCCTGACCATTTTATACATGTCAACATCATTTTATACCTTTATTTACATAATTAAGAATATTATTATTTTGGTATTTTAAGATTATTTCCAATATTTTGTTCATTTTAGTGTTGATGGTAGATATATCATTAGGAAAAAAAGCATAATTTGTTAACTTAGTTAACTTAAATCTCTATTATAATTCAAATAATATAATTTCTCACTAGTTTTTTGGTAGATTGTATTTGTATCTAACTGAGTTTGTTTATTTCAGTGATTCATGATTATTATTCATTCATTCATTCATTGTCTACCGGTTTATCGCGGGGAGACTGAAGCCTATCCCAGTTTCATAGGGCGAGAGGCAGGGGACTGCATGGGGACACTCTGGACAGGACGCCAGTCGGTCGCAGGGCACACAAAGACAGGCAACCATTCATACACGCTCTCATACCTATGGACAATTTCCCAAAGTTCTCAATTAATCTCTGTATGTTTTTGGACTGTGGGAGGAAACCGGAGTGCCCAGAGTAAAAGCACGCAACACAGGGAGAACATACAAACTCCACACAAAAAGGTTGTCTCGGCCGAGAATCGAACCAGCAACCTTGATTTTAATTTATCTTTATATTTTTCCTCTTATTTTTACGACAGCAGAAGTGGGCGCTATAGATGTCGGTTGCTAGCATCGTTGTTGATGTCAACATAAAACAAATCTTCCGGTCACATTACTTTATCTTAACTTATCTTCTTTTATTTCGGAGGAATGGTCGAGGATGGTTTTCCTGACACTCGGTAACCGTGTGTGATCCTGAGGGAGGAGAAGCTCTGCAGCGTTTCCTCTTGACTGATTCATGACTGACGCTCCTCTGAGCCGCCGCCATCACAGATCCGGTTTGACCCGTGATACCGAGGGGGTCGCGTTTCCCCGCTAACAATCCCGTCGTCCCTTGAGCGCCGCCACAGCCGTGGTCGTCCAGTCAACCCACCGTTCATGTTTGCTCTCACATGGAGACTTTGAATTTGAGGATGAAACACACCAGGGAAGTGTTTCATGGATAGTCTTTGTTGCCAGGGCGACGACTGACCCAGGGAGCCGGGTGTGATATTAAAGAGCAGGACTGTAATGAAGAGCGGGTCTCCCTGGAGAGGAAACAGCCGTGGCCGGTTTCACAGACATGGATTACGGCTGGTTAGAGACTAATTTGCCTTTTCAGCCGACGTCTCTATAGAAGGAAATGATGGGTTCGGCACAGCGTCCCCCACTTTTCTCGTTCCCACAACTTTCTGAAGTCCAATCGTCTCGCCGATGATCCGTCTGCTCGCTTAAAGACGCATTGCACGGAACAGTCGCTCTGACAGAGGAACTTCAGACTGTGTCCGGCCCTCTAGAGGTCAATAACGCAATTACACATTTGAGTCATGATATTTGTTTACGAATTGCCCTGCGACAGACTGGCGTCCTGTCCAGGGTGTCCCCTGCCTCTCGCCCTATGATACTGGGATAGGCTCCAGTCTCCCCGTGACCCCGGTAAGGGATAAAGCGGTTGAAAATGAATGAAAAATGTTTACGAATTAATTAACTTGAATATAACTTGATAATTAGATTAGACTTATGAAATGTATAATATTGTTGCTACTTAACTTTTAATAATAAACAAATTCATCTTTTAGTCTGAATTTTATATCTTCATTTACACATTTTACATTTTTTATTTTATTCTTACCGTCGTAATCATTTTCATGTTTATTTTTTTTTCTCTTCAAATTACCTTTTTTTTTTGCATAGATTTATTTTACAAAATCTAAATTGAATTGTTTTTTAACTGTCACAATATAAACGTTTTCCCTACTGTCCTGTTGATTGGTATAATATTCAATCATCTGAAAAAAATCTCTATTTGTCTTAATTATTTATTTTTTTAATTACAGCATTATTGACAAATTCAATATACTTATTTTTTATTAAGTTCTCATGTTGACATATTTTTGGTTTCTTAATATGGGATTTTAATTCATAGAACATTTGTTTTATTGGCTGAAACAAAACAAAAAAAAAGGTCGATTGAAAAAAGGTGATTCTAGATTCCAGTCGTCAAGAATCGTAAAACGTAATTTGTCATTTTCATGAGCTTCGTCTCGTCCGTCACATTGAACACCTCATTCTTCTCCTGCGCCTCGAGTGCAAATGACTCAAGCCGAGCTCAGAACAAGGCCACTCGTGCACGACGTCGTACATCCTCCGCCTGACGACTGTATCCGCAGAGACTGATCTACGACCGTGCGTCATAATTCCACATTATCCCATGTTGAAAACGGCGTCGGGACCATCCGGTCCGAGTCGTAAAAAACCTGCCGCGGCGATGATGTGACATTTCGTCGGAGGCTGTAAAATCACTGCGGGCTGATCAAAATTTCACACTGTAAATTTTAAAGAAGCTGCAGCAGGAACGCTGAGTCAGGACTGAGGATGCTAATGGAGACTGAGGCGTCTCCTCGTCTTATTTACTCCTTCCTGTCTTAATGGCGAACGTATGCAAGACTGTTCAGGGTCAAAAACCCCCCTTTTCATTTCAATTTCACTGATAGAATAGGATGTAGCTTCGCATATGTTTAATATTCCCTCTGCAGTGACGCCACAGACGAGATCCAGGCAGACTGCAGGCGACACATTGTTTAGTCAGTGAGATTTATCTTCATCATCATCCTTGATCTTAACTTTTACACGATCATAGTCTACTGTAATTTTACAAAAAATACTTTTATTATTCTTATTCTAAAGAATTTAATATGATTAAATATGTATTTCCAAACCTTTAAAGCTCAAATTAAAAACTCTTTGATAGTTTTTTTTGGTTTTATATATTTTTCTATCTGACGATAACCTCACAGCAAGAAGGTTGCTGGTTCCCTTCCAGGTCGGGAGGGTTCTGCCATCTTGTGACCTTTTTGTGTGGAGTTTGTATATGGGTTTACTCCAGTTTCCTCCCACAGTCCAAAAACATACAGAGGTTAATTGGAAACTTGACCATAGGTATGAGTGTTTGTGGGAATGGTTCTGTGTCTTTGTTTGCCCTGCGACAGACTGGCATCCTGTCCAGGGGGTCCCCTGGCTCGTGCCCAACTGGGACAGGCGCCACCCCCCACAGCGAACTGTCATAGGGGATAAGGGGTAAAAGAAAATGAATGAATATCGTTGTCTCACTGAATGTATTTCTTGTATGGGATGTTACAGACGTGTTCGTGCCAGGTCTCTGGTCTCTAAAGAAGTCAACGTTAGCCCAACATAATTAATTGCTAAGAAGATATAGCAGCGAACTAACAGCTCTTCAGAAATTAATCAGACAGAACATGTCAACTCTGTAAACTCTCTCACTTGTATACAAGTTAAATGACTTTAAACCAGATCTGATTTATATTCTTTGTTTAAATAATACATAGTCTAAACCTGACCCTGGTCTGGTCTCCTGGATTACAGATTATTTTACTGATCGACCACAGTATGTCAGGCTGAAGGACATCACGTCTGACACTGTGGTGTGCAGTACAGGAGCACCTCAGGGGACAGTACTGGCCCCTCTCCTCTTCACCATCTACACTTCAGACTTCTGCTACAACTCAGAGCTGAGTCTCGTCCAGAAGTATGCTGACGACACTGCTATTGTTGGATGCATCAGGGACAACAACGAAGACGAGTATAGGAGTCTGATAAGTGACTTTGTGGACTGGAGTGAGAGGAACCACTTGCAGCTGAACACCTCAAAGACCAAGGAGCTGGTCTTAGACTTCGGGAGGTCCAGGACAAAGCCACGTCCAGTGTCCATCAGAGGCGACGAGGTGGAGATAGTTGACAACTATAAGTACCTCGGCGTGTGGATGGACAGTAAACTGGACTGGTCCTGCAACACAGACCATGTACTGTATATAAGAAAGTTCAGAGTAGACTGTACTTTCTGAGGAGGCTTCGATCATTTAACATCTGCAAGAAGCTCCTCTGCATGTTCTACCAGTCTGTGGTGGCCAGTGTCTTGTTCTATGCTGTGGTGTGTTGGGGTGGAAATGTGTCCAAGAGGAGTGTCAACAGGTTGGACAGGTTGATCAGGAGGGCTGGTTCTGTGGTTGGAATGAAGCTGGACTCACTGGTGACAGTTGCTGAGAGGAGATCATTGAACAAACTACTGTCCATCATGGATGATGACAGTCATCCTCTGAACACTGTCATCAGTGAGCAGAGAAGCAGAATGAGTGCATGAATGCTCCTACCCAGGTGCAAAACAAATAGACTCAAGGACTCATTCATCCCTCGGGCTATTAAATTGTACAATTCTGAGTTCGGGGGCAGGAGTGGAGTGAGAGTATCTTAGTCTTTGTATCCTTTGTCTTTGTTGTTTTTCTTCGATCTATGTTCTTTGTCTTTATCTTTAGACTTAGATTGTGTCATCTTGTTCTTCCTCTTTATTTCTCTTGTTCTTATTTTATTTTGATTTATTTTTGATTTTTTTATAAAAAAAATCTGTATGTATTGGCTATTGGAAAAAAACAATTTCCCCAAGGAGACCTCCTGAGGGATCAATAAAGTTTTACTTTACCTTACCTTACCTTACCTTACAATATCACATATCAGCATATTTTGACCTTATGTCCATCCTCAGTATAGTCACAACTATCATCCCAAAATTAAGGCCACATTTGGCCTGAGTTCTCATTTGAAGTGGCCCTCCGTCATCTTGGCGCTAATAAAAATAGATATATCTGATGAAACTGTGGACAATAAAGATGTCAGTCTTTAAGTACTAGAGATTATCGATGTCAACATTTAAAAAAAATACATACTGAAGAAAACAAATTATATCAAAATCATACTTTCTGTTAAAGAGAGTTTGTGATTTTGTTTGGGCTGCGACCTCAACTGCTAAGTTATTTAGGCCCCTTGAGTCCAAGTGCCAACTTCCTGTGGTGCTTGCAAACACCTCATCGTGGCGCCTTGTATATCGGGAGAAAGGCTGGATCGAGAGTTCCACGCTGTGCCATTTGTATGACACCATGACAACTACAATACCTGCTCAGCAAACCTGCCTCAGACAACCATCTTGATATGCTGCCTATTGTAGCGTGACTGCGGCGTCTTTACGCGCTCGCACAGAAAAGAAACAACATGAATATTCATCCGGACCGGGTTCTTCCATCACTTTCGTCACACACAGGCGACTTCGTCTGGCTGGCGAAAAGAGAAGAGATTGAATGGGACAATAAACGACATTGACTGTGGTCCAGGCACGGGTAGCGATCAGCGATAGCAGATGTGTGTAATTGTGGAGGGGTTTCTGTCTCCTCGGCGCCCCCTCACAGCTCTAATTAACCATCTTATCTCTGTCAGTCAACCGGCCTTTCGTTCTCCTTCGCCGCGTGGAGAATAGGGTTAGCGGCGGGAGCGGGGATGCGGTCACAAGCACAGAGGATCTGGTGGTGGTACAGGTGGCGCCGCTTGATGATAAAAAGCTGACAGAAGTCGAGCAGAAGGACATTATGTACTCCACTGAATAATAACGTTATCACTTACCTCATCTATGTTTTGTAGTAAGCTCTTCATCAGGAAGTATCTTCGGAGAGCTAATGCTAACCACTGCGGCACCATGTGCTCGCCTCGAAAGCAAGAAGATTGCAGGTTCGCTTACATGTTTAAAAGGATAAAACCCTCAACCTTTCTGTGAGGGGTTTGTATGTTTTCCCCGTGTCGCATGGGTTTACTCCGGGCACTCCGTTTCTCCCATAGTCCGATAACATACAGAGGTTGATTGGGAACTTGGGGAAATGTGTGCGTGTGCGTGTGAATGGTTGTGTGTCTTTGTGTGTGAGTCAATATGCAGTATCAAGTCTAAATATGTATCTTGACACATGAATGTGAAATGTGTCAGTACGTCATTCCACCCGATAATAAGTCGCATCGAATAAAAGATACAGTCAAACGTTTGACTGGGGTTTTGTTATGAATCCACTAGATAAAGCTGTGCTAAAGGGAATGTCAACAAAACATCCAGATTAACTTTATTAATCGTTCTGACACCTCCGTTCATTCCCCATGGTAACGATGTTCGAATGATGTTTAAAAGGCTTCAAGCAGCATCGCGTGAGACTAGTGTTGTGAGCAGAACAAATGTTGACTGCGCAGCAGTGAAGTTGAGCGCATGTATGACAGCTAGAGCGCGCAGCAGTGATTTTGCGCAAAAAAAAAAGTTTTGAGTGTACAACCAAGACACACACCGCTCAAAACGGAGGCAGTAATCTTACTCCATTTAAGTAAGCCATGATGTGACGTGCGTTGTAAATCCCACCCCGTTATGACGCATTGACGTAATTCCACCCACGGCGTGTCGGCTCAGTTGGCGCAGAGTCATGAAAGTGTTTGTAAACAAGTCACCCACCAGGTAGTGTTCATATTTAATGCGCTCCGGATTATAAGGCGCACTGTTGTTTTTTGAGAAATTTAAAGGCTTTTAAGTGCGCCTTATAGTGCGGAAAATACGGTAGTTTCTTTACGTACTATTTACGATATATTGATACATTAATAGCAAGTGTTCCTTTGCACTGTGACTATACTTTGCACTTTAAAATTGGTATCGATAAAACCGTATTGTTCAGGAACTGGTATTGAAGTGAACGTATCGGTAAAGTATCAGATCGATACACAGCCCTACCTACAGAACATACCTTGAGTTAAACTCTTTCACGGCTCATGTCAAAATGTGTTTTTTTTTTTCTGGTCCAGAATAAACCACAAAATGTGGGTCACAGTGTTCTTTGATTTGTGGGTCACCCCCCTCCGTTTGGGTCATGATTCTTTAATGTAAGGAACACCATTTATAAATGGACTCACGTCCCTCGATTTATGGTTTACAAAGTCAGATATATCTTGGTGTGGAAATGTTTTTAATTCCATACATGAATTACTTCTTAAATCTATTATTAGTCCCCTTTAGCGTTGATGCCAACATTATCATATATATATATATTTTTTGCTCTGAAACCACAATAGTTATTGGAGAATTGAACTTTTACATCATTTTAGCTTTGATGCTACTACTGCTTTGCTAATAGTAGCATCTTTTCTTTTTATTAGTATGTCCCCCTCTCTGTTAGTTTCAAAACTACAATAGCTATGCTAACCCTTTATCAAATTGAATGAAAACTTTTATAGCTCATCATTTGAGCTTTGATGCTACTACCGCTAATAGTGACATCTTTCCTTTTAATAGTTTGTCCTCCTCTCTTTTCGCTCTACAACTAAAATGGTAATGCCTACCCTTTAAAAAAAACAAAAAAAAACTTTAGGGCTCATTTAGTTGTCTATATCACTTTAGCTTGAATGCTACTACTGCTGTTCCAAAATAAGCATCTTTTATTTTTAATAGTTTGTCCCTCTCTTTTAGCTTTAAAACTACAAAAGCTATGCTTACCCTTTATTGAATTAAACTAAACAGTTTTTATAGCTCACTTATTTGTCTTCATCATTTTAGCGTTAATGCTACTACTGCTATGCTAATAGTAGCATATTTTACTTTTAATATTTGAACCCCCATTTTATTAACTTTGAGACAACAATAGCTATGCTAAACATTAAGCAAATTGAACTGCCATATATTTATAGTTCATTTATTGATTTATATAATTTTAGCATTGATGCTACTTCATAGTGACATCTTTTCTTTTTAATCGTTTTTCCTCCTCCCGTTAATACAATGGTAATGCGTGAGAAAATTAAATGAAATCGTTTATAGTGCTCATGTATTATTAATAGTTCATCCCCCTCTCTTTTTGCTGTGAATGTAAAATAGCTATGCTGACCCTTTGACCAATTAAACTTTCATCTTGGTTTAGATAATTGATTTTTCTACATCCTTTTAAGCGTTGATGCTCCTACAGTGGCAGAAAAAAAAGATGGCGGTTCAACCATCACTTCGAAGATCTTGATAACACCCCCCCGCAGGTCAGCTACTGAGCCAAACAACAGATCACTTTATTATCTCGTAAAATAATCTGACGGACCGCAATGTGCCAGGATAGGATGAGAACGAAGTGGAGGTTAAGTGCGAGAGAATGAAAGGACACATGTCAGAGAACGGCAGGCGGCGGGTGTTATCGGGGGGGCTATCTTGGGTCAGAGGTCACCGTAGGCCGGAACCACAGTTAGAGACGGAATAAAAAAATGTAGGAAGAAGAAACCTCCTCATCCTCCTCGTCTCTCGCCGTCTGGGCTTCGGCTTCAAAATCAATTTAGCAAATTAGCATTCCGCCCGAGTTCTGTCATTAGGATTTTATAATTTCATCTTCCTCCTCCAGTGCCTTCATCCCTCAGCCCCTCGGTTCATCTCGGCAGCGCAACCCGGGTGAATAATTAAGCAGCGGCGACCGTGAGCGGCAAGACGATGAGCGGCGCCACAGTCGCTCGCACCTGCCTTTTCAGCCGCTTCCTGCGCTTCCATCGCTTCGGTTAAGCTCCTCCATCTGACAAGGGTTTGGCCGCTTCCCACGAACCGACGCACATTTCCCTGATTGTCTACACACATACGAACACACCCTCACGCTGCCCTTTTCTCAGACTCCCAAAGGCGTTTTTTTTTTTTAAAGCTAAAGAGAGATTCTGAGAAGGTCAGCAGAGGTTTTTTTAAATTTCTGTGACCAACCAGGCATCAAAATTGATCAAATTGATCCCGGGCTATTCCTGAGACCCTTATTAGAGCGTCCTTGAGCGAGACCCTGAACCTGATAACACTCCTAATGAGAATCCTGCTGCTTTGTTAGTCATTCCTGCTTAAGATGAGGCTTCTTTTTCTTTTCAATCTTTCTCTCCTTTAGCTTTGATGCTAACCCTTTAGCTCCTTAAGCACCGTCTATCTTTGCTCTTTTATCTTAGATGCAGCAACAGTGTATTTCTTTAAATTATTAAAGCGATAGTCCACCAGAAATTCAAATTTCTCTCATTTTCTACTCAACTTCATGTCAACTAAGGGTTGGGATTATTTTCAGGGTAATCTCTTCCTTTTTAGGATCAAACAAAAAAAAAAAGAAAGGTATTTTCATTTGTCGGTCGTGAACAGCGTTTTAATTCCTTTGTCCAAAAAAGAAACTTCAAAACATCCAAGTACCTCCATAATGCTCGTCTGTAACGTCTTGTATTGAAACCTTAACATTAGAATTTTTTTGGGGGGACATTTTTTTAAAATAAGTCTATATTTTAAGATTGTTTTGTAGCGGAAGCTAATAGGTTTAACATGCTAAACAGACAGGAAACACTCCTAGTGTAAGTAAGTAAGTAAGTAATTTATATTTATAGAGCGCTTTTCTAGACCAGGGTCACAAAGCGCTTAAACAATAAAAAAAAATACTCAAAATGATATACTAAAAAGATCAAGATAACACAGAGAAAAACACAGGTGTCCCAGAAAATCAGGGAAAAGCATGAGCTGATGTAAGGTCTGACCATGAATAGATCTAAAAGTAAGAACCAGAATTTTAAAGTTGATCCTGAAAGAAACTGGCAGCCAGTGAAGAGTTTTAAGGATCGGAGAAATGTGAGTTCTTCTACTAGAGCGGGTCAGAATTTGTCCCACTACACCGGGACAATAGAGACGAGCAGTATGGAGGTGTTAGGATGTTCTTAAGTGTCTTTTTGGACTAGAGGACGAAGAGGACGAAGAATCTGAACGTACATTTTTGCCGAAAACTCCAGAAAAGGAAAACATTACTCTGAAAATAAACCCAACCCTTCGTCGACATGAGGGTGAGTAGAAAATGAGTGTATTTTAATTGTTGTTCAACTATTACTTTAATATAAATGATGTGCTGTACAAAGTGCCCGTTCAGATAAACATTCGTTCAAGCAAACTGCTTGTTTATTTTAATCTCATTGATCTGTGTCAACCTATTAGCTTTTTCCTATGTAGCAATGTTAGCTCAACCGAACGAAAACTTTGATCCATCAATCATTGATCACCACCAGCGATTATCACTCCTGCTGCCTTCTGGGTAACGAGCCCATGTAGCTCTTAATGGTACACAACAGTGCTGCAGGTCTGATATTTGTTCCCGGAAAAACAAGATATTGAACCGAGCAGCTGCACACGGTCGTACAGAAAGAGGAGAAATACATTCAGTTCTGGCAGCTGGACTTGTTCATCCTGCGCCGCTTTATTTATGGTTATTACCGTGTATTGTTTGTTGCTCACTCGTGGTTTAACCCCCGACTGCTCTTTTTTTTGTTTAGAGGCTTTAGGTGAGACGCCATGAAAGCATGTCCGTGGCTGTTCTTTCTCTCGACTCTTTCATGAACAACGCTTTGCTGCATCAAATGTTCACCTTGTTTCTTTTTTTGAAAAGCATTCATTAGCGGTTGACCTTTATCTTTGAGCAAAATAGCGTTTGAACTATCAGCCCTTTCGTTCTCTCTGAATCATTTTAAAACGATAGAAAATAAAAAAGATATCTTTTGATGTATTAACTACAACAAGAGTGATATCAGTCAGGTCCCATTAATGAAACTACATTCATTAATAATAAATCATTGGTCATCATTGTTGAACCCGAAAAAAACAAAGTATTTGGAAGGGAGAAAATTCCATGGGATATAATAATAATTAATTAAAAATACAGACTGACTCAATTTTATATAGGGCTGTAGCAATGCACTAATCACACGATACGATTCCATATATTCAGCTCAAAATACGAAATATTTCAATACACTTCAGATAATTTCAATAATGATGTTGGGCATGTTCACACCATCCCCAAAAACTTTCACTGTGAAAATAAAAATCACACAAAACACCTAAATTCACGGTATACGAGTCATTCAACTAGTTTTAATTTGATGTGTCATCACAAGTTTAAGGAAAATATTTTAGTACAAAAATATTAAGGGTACAAAAACTACCAAGAACTGCTTCAAGGGGACACTGAATTTATGTCTGAGTGTTCTTTTTTAGTTTAATTAATTTAAATGAAAGCGATGATAGTTCCAAAAATATCAGCTTTAAAAGCAGCTCGAGTCGGCTGTATCCTCTTGTCCTCAGTCATAACGAGGATCTTGTTAGGTGTGGAGGACGTAAGGAATGCTGCCATCTAGCGGCCAGAGGGTTACTTACAACACAAAATTAACAAAAGCTAGAATATCTACACGTTCATTTGAAATCAAATTATTATTTCACGCACATATGATTGAATCTAAACACCAAAAAGATAATATATTTAAAACAAAACCAAAATTAAAATAATAATTGACGCTGTGCAGTTAAATATCGATATACTGTAGTATACGGTAGTATTTATATACTGTATATATATATAAAATTGCAAATCGGGTCACAAAACAATGCAGTCGAAATAACCCAGCGATCCTGTGAGGACTAAAGTTGTCAACTTCTCCGGTGGCGTGTGTAAACGCCCCGAAAATGAGTTTGTGATTAAAGTTTAACGTGCAGGACCTCTTAGCATCCAGCTGGCTTTGTTTTCGTGAGATGCTTTACAAAACAGGCAACACTTAGACGGCGCCGGCGATGAAGGGGAGAACAGATGGTGCGTCTTTAGACATGAATTATTGTTGTACTAGTATGATGAAAATCATCTCTGCTGCCGTGTGAAGTCGATATCCTCCGCTGAGACGACGAGATGAAACGGAATGTATGAAACAAAAATGATTTGATTTACAACGTGTGGTCTCATCCAATCACCTCAGACGACTTCAGGACGAGACAGAGTTGAACAAAAGCAATGTTTTGACACAGACACAGGAAGACTAGTCGGGTTAGCTAACCGCTATTGAACCTTCGCTGGTCCGCGAGCGACTTTAAAATCCTAGGGGTCATGAACGCAGTACGACTCAAATGCAAGACTAGAACTGAGAGTTTCCTCCGTGATATGATCCTTTGAGGGAGTCATGAGATAAATCCTGATCCCTCACGTGATTCTTCTGATGCAAAGTTGTCAAACTGGTCCAGAAAAAGGGCCGAGACGTTTCAGGTTTTGGATCCAACCAGTCAAGCACATATAGTTGAACCTATCAGGCGTCTGAGGACAGTAATCAATTAATTGTCAGTTGGATGTTGCTTGTTTAAGCCGACACCTGATTGGTTAACTCACGTGTGATTGATTGGTTGGAACAAAAACCTGCACCGTCTCTGCCCTTTTCCAGTTCGACACCCTTGTTTTTAATATATTGTAAAGTAAAATACAGATGCGGACTGATGTCAGCAGCTGCGGTAACATCCTGATGAGTTCAGCAGCATTAATATTAGATTCTCTCGTTCTAGATTTTTATATTTAATGTCGATATTGTGTTTTCACCTGAACTTACTTAAAAAAAATCTACTGTGTCGACATATTCTTAACGGTCCATCCGTCTGTTCACTGCCACAGCACTTTCTGGTGCCGAGTTCAGGGGAGGTAGGAACGTTCAAGCCGGCGACCCAAAAAAAAATAGAGCGGCTTTAACTTCGTCAACAGACCAAACACTCTCAGCAACTCCCAGTACCATGGGTGGGCGGGGGGGGCTTTACTGACTCACTTTGATGAGATGGATTCAGATTTTTAATGTGCGACTATTAATAAAGTTTGGACTCGCTCTGAAATTTAAGACTAAAATATGAATTATGGAATTCTGCTAAGCCAGGTCAGGGACTCCCTCGGCCCTTAATGACTAGCTCGGATTTGTAGGATTCATCGCTCGGATTCGAGTCCGGGACTCGCTCACTTGTGTCATGAGTCGGCTTTATTTCCTGTTAAGTACGTCAGATCAAACGGACTTTGATGAGGGAATTTACGGTCCAGGGGTTTGAGAGAAAGATTCCATATTTATAGTCTGGTTCACTTCCTGTCAACTCTCTTTGAATCATTCATCAGTTGCATTAAAATGTCTTGAATCTCTTTGGTAGATGACGGACTCGGATGTTCCCTGAGTCAAAATCTAATGAATAGAAATGAAAGCCAAAATATGTCCAAACATCAGCATTAAAAAAAATAGAGAGAGTCAATCGTATCCCCTAGTCCTCAGTCCTCACCAGGATCTCACGAGATTTAATTGTTCCTTCAGTTGCGGAGGACGTAAAGAAGGCTGACATCTATAGGCCGTTAATTACAACATTAGAATGAAAAAAATGTTATTCATGTTAGTTTTGAATAAAAAATTGATTTATTTTAATTTTACACACATTTAATTGAATGGAAATTTAAGACCAAATAATAAAAATGGACATACTATCCAAATAGTGGACTCAGAAGGACCTCTTAGGTAGCTTTGTACTTATTATGACCCACTTCCTGTCCAGCTTTTTTTTATTTGACAAGAGTCCAACTCTTTTTGAGTTAAGTCCCACTTCCTGTTTTTGTTTAACCTCATTTATTTAAGTGATAATTCAGCTAAAATTCCTAATTTTTACGGCGGGTTGGGAGCATTAATTTGTTATTTTTAAAAGTGTTACGTTAAATGTTACGTAATGTAGCAACTGGCACTCAGTCGTCTTCATCTTCGTAACAAAAAGACACGTTTAAAAACATCCAAATACCTCCATACTTGCTCCTCTGTAACCTCCATCTTGTCGTGAATTGTTCAGAATTTTTTTCAACAAGACTATATTTAAAAAAAAAATTTCAAGAACGTTAGGAAATTGTTGACTCGTTAGCAGTGGATCTAGTCTACAGAAAGCCTAACGTGTGACTCGTGGGTTAATGGAGACACAATCTGAGTGTTGAGTGTTGATATTTAAGTTTAAACAAACTTCATTAAATTAGGACTTTGATTGCCCAATTAAAAGTGGCCCGAGACCTCATTAGAGCTTCACGTGGCGAGGGTTAGCAAGTGGAGAGTCCATTCCCCAGCTGCTGCCGGGTGTTAAAGTCAAAAAATTAAAAATCTGCTGTTTGTTTCAGCAGCTGCAAAACACACGCTCCCACCGTCGAACCTCGTCCTTCTTAATAGAACACACTCCCCAAAGTGTTGACTAATTAACGACATTAAAGTGTCGACACCGGTGGCTAATTTTGTTTGCTCGTACTTCGTTGTGTACATTTGTCCTGCAGCCGTAGCCGCCGCAGAATTCCTCGCCCGTCCGTCCTTTTGACATTTACTCCGACTTGAGATTTTTGTGACGAAAAAAGACCTTTGGAGTTGTTGACTTGACCTATTTGACAAGTCGGTGAGGACGAAATGGGGAATGTCTTGAGGACGGGGAGAGGTCGACTCATTTATTTTAGGGGAACATGTGACCTTTTATGTGTGAATCCTATTAATAAACAACATTTTCCTAAATTGACCTCTAGAGGCGCTTATGCCACACATTAGGGAAAGTTTAGGTTAAACTACTTTTAACCCATGTGTTATCTCAGGGTCAAAATGACCCGAACACCCGCAAACTAAAGTGTTTTCGTTATCCCTTGTGTTGCCTCTAGGTCAAGGGGAATGACCTCCCTGGCTTCCAGAAATACATATGGAGTGTGTACCCGGAGACGACACAAGGGATACCACAAAGACATTTATTTTCAGGCCCTCCAGGTCACCTTGACCCTAGGGCTAATATTCAGGGGTTCAATAAGGTGGACTTGGTTGTACATGTTCCTCCATATTAACTTAACAAAAAGATATTTTGATATGAAAAAGAAGCGGCATGAATTTAGAGGAGCTGATCCTCATCCATACAACTATGGACATAGTGTTTAGCATGTGACTGGGTTGCAAAGACACTAGCGAAGCAGTGTGTAGGTGCAAAAACAAGATGTTTTCTTTAAAATTCTGCTCTGGAATGGAGGCGTTAGCTCCAGCCCCCCAGAGGGATGATTGTCCGAGGTTATCCGACACCACCACTCGCTCTGTTGATCCAAACTGTTTAGCTTGTAGCTCGTCACCGCTATCGGCGCCAAACCTTGTAAAGCTCATCCAGTTCGGTGAAGCAAGTCTTGACTCTTGTTTGTCCAATCTGACCAGCCATCCGTCCAGCGTCAGATAGCATCGGCCAGAGCAAGCGCTGCCATCCAAGGTCTCATTACAAACTACCGCTGAGGCATCAGTCACATCGTGGAAGACAGTTGAGGCTTCGATTGTTGTTTGGTTGGATGTGGAATAGATGCACTGAGCATGAACGAGACAAGTAAAGCTGGCAAATAAAAATGTCTTTACTTTGTCACTGAGTTTAAGTTTGAAGAATTGTGTCGTAAAGGCCTACAATTCAACAAAGAAAATCCAATTTACACTGAAAAATATCTTAAAAAATGTTTAAAAAAAACATATCTTATACTCTGTTGGGACAAAAACTATAACACAAAATCCTAGTAAAGTCTTCTTAAATTAAAATCATGATAATAAACTCAAAACAAAAAAGCTTTGCAAGTAAGAGAAAAAGATGGTTAACTTTGAGGTAAAAATAAAGAATGATAATTAATACAAAAATAAGTGAAAGGAAAGCAAACTTAAACAACACATTTTGTACAAAAGTATTCTTGACAACAGAAAGAAGAGTAAAAAGAAAAGAAAATATATATATACTGTACATAAGAATTATATTATACATGTATGGTTTCAAAAAATGAAATGTAAAAGTGAAAAAAGACGTAACTTTACTTAACGTGAACAGATATACCCTCGACAAGAAAGCTGAAGAAACTAAAAATATATGTAAAAAATATATATTTAAAATAAAAAAATGTATATTAAAAACATTAATATATTGATAATAAAAAGACAAAAGAAAAAACGACGTAAAAAATACTTTGGACAAGAAAGTTGAAGAAAAAACCTTTTTCAAAAATATATAAAAAAGAAATAATATATTGAAAGCAATATATATATATATGAAAAACATTATGAATGCATTGATATAAATGACACCAAAACTGATTTAAATTAATTTGAATGAGAAACAGAAAATGAAAAGTAATGTTCTATACACACTGAAAATTGTATAAAATACATTCCTTTAAAATGACTCATTCTTGGTACCTTCAAGATCAGATCTATTTAAATGCAATTAACCGTCAGTGTTTTTGGTTGAAATCAAAGTGTGCAGCCTCTCTGGGAATCAAGTGGTCAGTCCAGAACCATCTGAAGAGAAAGCACAAAGCTTCGTCTTCCTTCCCTGAGCCGTTTCTTCACCCATCGCCAACTGGAAGATGAAGCTTCTGGGCGTCTGTGAGGCCCAGAAGCTTCCAGTAAAACCACCAGAGAGCCGAGACTCTGCCAGGACTCAGACTGGGATGAAACGGTGAAATGCTGGCGGACGATCCCAGGAAACGACGCGAGACACAAAACTGCTCGCCACGTTTGATGCTTTTCACGACGCGCTGACGAACCGAAATAGAAAATGAACCGATGATTCTCAAACAAATTTCACAGTCTCGAGTTTGTTTTCACAAAAGTGTTATCACTTAGGTGTGTGTGTGACTCAGTGACTCAGTAACGGGGTCTCACGGATGTTTTTGTGACTCGACAACTTTCCGACAACTAGAACACATCTTGACGTGAACCCACTTCCTGTCTAGCAAATGTTTTTTTTTAATAACCTTCAACTCTGACTTTTAATGATTCCAATCTACTTCCTGTAAAGATGGAAGATTCTCATTGATTCTGAAAGACTCACACGGCTCAGAAAGACTCATTTAGATGTTAATGACTCAATAACTCCAACGACAAAGGCGATCAATGATCAGTTTTTTTAAGACAACCTAAATCCGTGTCTCTTCTGAATCACTTCCTGTCTAATTGATTCACATAAATAGCTCCTTCCTGTCTAGTGAGTCACATTGCACGTTTAACCAGAAAGACTCACTTACATGTTTAGGACTCTTAAAAGATTCCTGTCCTAAATTTGCGTTCCAAACATTTATTTAAAATCCATGGCACGGAGCTGTTCAATGAGTCAGACACAGTTTGAATCTGTCTCAAACGATTCGATTTTCCGAGATGAGTCTTCTAGTGGACACAGTGTGGATCCTGCTGCTTTAAAAATGTTTTAAAAGATCAATCTGACTCAGCAGATCACGACTCATGAGTTAATTCACAACAACCCCGGACATATGGGACTCACTGAAAAATGGAATCCGCGACTCAATCGACTCGAAAGTTACTTGATGACTCCATGAGTCGCGGCAGTAGTTCTGGAGTTGTGATGCTAACATAAAATATTTAAGCTCTTCATGGAGTCATTGGAAGTTTTGACTCATGGGTTTTTAGTTTTTGTCACTGACTCTTTATTATTTCCTGAAGCTTGTGTCTTAAGGAATATCCAAAACAAACTTAAACTTACAATCTAGTAGGGTTGTGTCTTGGCAAGAATATACTTATCACGATACAGGGACAACAATATATTGCGATACTGTAGTAACAAGGATATATTTGTAGTATTGTCGAGTACTTGACTCTGGTGTTGCAGAATTTACAGACCGCATGACTCTTGTTTCGTTTTGAAACCAAAATATGTCCAAACATCAGCTGTAAGAGTTGCCGGAGTTGACTGTATCCTCTCGTCCTCAGCCAGATTTTTTTTTAATTTGGTACTTAAGGACGTAATTACTGCATCCATTAGTCGCCAGAAGTTGAATTGATAGTTTTGTCGAACTGTAAACATTGAATAGAACCGTTGAATATTGGTGCAGATTCGTGATAAAACCAAATATTACGTTAATCGCTCAATCAATATTTCTCTAACACTCCTACTGTCTAACATTTTCAATGACTCATGGTTCGTCTCCGAGTAATCGTCCTCCGGGGACATCAATAGGAAATCGAGACTCGCTTCGGCACTAGATCTCAGTCAAATGAGTCATTTTTTCATATCACAGCTTCACAACTCGGGATTCCCTGTTTGGTCTTTGAAGCCGAGAATGAAAAAAACAAAAAAAAACACACTTGATTTCCATCAGGACTTTTGCATCAGACCAGCGTTTCATCTCTGTTTATCGGTACCTCCCATAGTTTGGGGGATAATTGCGGGGTCTGGTCGCTCGCAGAATGCTTATTAGCGCCTCGCTGGGCAGAGAAAGAGAGAGAGAGAGAAACTCTCGTCGTCACTGAAGACGAGAAAAAACCCTGCAGCACTTCAGTGTTGCCGACGGTTCCTGACATACAAATTGTCGACACACACACACACACACACACACACACAAACTCTCTGGCACAAAGACAAGCAGGCGAGATAAGGACAAGCTTTTTTCTATGGTAGCTCACACACCAAAGAGTTCATCACGGCTGGGCGTGTCTTCACATTATCTTCCTGTTAATACTTAAGTGCAGCGATCGAACCGAGGAGAGCAGGAGGTGAGCTGAGGTCAGGAGGAGGACGAGGAGGAGGAGAGACGTTCGGCTCCGGCGGAGGAATCCACCAGCTCTGGTTATTATCTTTTTTTTGCTCCTCCGCTAATCCGTGACATTGGAATATCATTTGAATCCAGATGATTGTTTCATACTTTTTTATTTCATTCGATTTTTTTTTTTATCCATCTGCTCCATTTTAATTTGCTCCCTAAGTGAGTTTAGAGGCTCAAGAATGGATCTGAGGTTTTAGATAAAACGTTAACGACGTCCAAATTTCTCATTGTTTTGATTTTTTTTCCTTTTTTTTCCTAAGGAAACAGCTGCCGAAAAAAGAATTGACACGAAAAACTACATAAGAGAAAAAGTAAAAATAAAAAGGAACTATTGAAATTGAAATGTGTTTCCTGGAAATGAAAATTAGGTTGTAAGTAATTAAGCTTTTTTTTTTAAAGATGAATAAAAACACAGTAGGTAACAGTTAAAAAAGAAAAATAATAATAATAAAAAAAAATGATTAAAGAAAAAGATAAGAAAAGTAGGCAAGAGTATTATTTGAAAGAAAAAAAAGTATAGTTGACAAAATTAACCATTAATAAAACGAAAGAAAAAAGTGATCAGAGAAGAAAAGTAAAACATTTACTTACAGAAAAGTTTTAGAGATTTTTTAAATAATTAATTTGTTATATTATTATTATTATCATTATTATTATTGTATCGTTAGAGATTGAGTTGGCTTTTTTATTTTTTTTTTAATAAGGTTTTTTTTCGTTTTATCGTTCAACTCAAATTAATGTTATTAATAACTCCTCAAAACTAGTTTGTTACTAAAAATAAAAATTAGTTTTATTATCATTATTTATTCTAGTTTTACTGGATAAAGATGTGGGAAAAGAAGGAAAGAGTAATTTCAAAAGAATTGACCACTAGACAAAGAAATAAAAATTAGGCAAAGTAAAAAAATCAGAATAAGTACAAAAATTTCAAAACAGAAACCTTTTGCAATTTACATAATTCCCCCTTTTTATATTTTCATTATTTACATTTTAATAATACATTTCCTATTATAATTCGTAATATTGTGTCATTAAAAATTCAGCTTTTACAGTTAGTTCTAATGGTTCCACTTAAATTGAGCTATAAAGTTATAAACGCCTCCTAAAATCTAGTTAACCACTAAAATATTTAAAAATATTAGTTTCATAAAACCGTCTAATTCTAGTTTTACAGGAAAAGAAAAGATGGAAAAAGGGAAGAGCATTAAAACGAGACAAGCTGACAAGAAAATTAAAAAATGATAAATAGAATTTTAAAATTAGAAACATTTAACATATTACATCATTCATTTAAATAAAAATAACAAACGAACAACAGAGGGCAGAATTATTTTTATAATAAATAAAAGCACAGTAAGTAATAAAACAATTTTAAAATAGTTTCATCAGTAACAAAAACATGTATTTACTATACTGTACTGTTTGATAGAAAGAAAGCAGATTAAATATATGTTTTTCTACTCATGTTGCCACTAAACCTTGGAACGAAGAGACACAAAAATATTATATATATCCTCTCACACGTAAAAATCTTTATTGAATTTATGAAAAAAGTAACTTTGTGAAAACAGTGAATGCGAGTCAAACCGACAGAAATGTGATTCCGCTGCCTACTGATCAAAGCACTCTAAAGTTCTGTGGGACAGATGGAGGTCGTGTCCTGGTGTGGGAGGGTCAACGACTCCCACGGGTCGCCTCGTCTCCTCCTCTCAGCAGAAGCATCGATGATTTATAAAAGGGCGACCACGAGGGTTGCTTCTCTCTCTGGTGTGTGTTTGTGTGGTAATGAAATAATGACAGCCTCTGTTTCAGAGCTCGCTGACTTAATTACCAGCTTGTGAAAGTACAACAGCTGCCGGCCCTGCAAACACACAGATTCTATTAACACCACCAGTTAAAAGATCGACTCAACATTTACCTTTGAGCTCAGATTAAAAGTTCTGTAGGTTGTTTTTTTAAACTTTTTTATGTGATAAAACTTTTTATTTTCATTTGAACTTATTATATCATCACATTTAATTTGTATTGTTACATTCAACCTATTTGTTTTTTCGATTTAAATAAGCATTTTAATCTTTATTAATATTTATTTATAATCGTTATTGTAAAATAATTCCCCTCGTTATTTTGATGAAGTCGTAGAATCATAAAAATAATTGAATTATATAAATATGAAAGTCAATACTATTGATGGGCTGATGAAGCTTCATGAAACAGTGTCATGTTGTTTCGAGGTCAGTAGGTGGCGCCATCAGTTTAAAAATGATGTGTTGTTTAAGACAGAAAAGTGAAGAGACCGCCATCTAGTTGGCTCTGAAAATAATGACACTGCTTCAAGATTCTTCATCAGACCATCACTAGTCAATACCAGTTTAAAATGTATATATATATATTTTATATATATTTTACTAGTTCCTGTTTTCTTGTTTGTCTTTTGTGACTCATGACTTGCATTTTTTTTTAACATAAATCCATATATTTGTTCTGTTATTATTATTATTAAGTCATTTATGGTTCATAATTTACAACATTATTAAAAACTAATTAAAAAAGATGAGTACATTCAGAAACTGTCTTATTCTCGTTTTTTCAGGTTTTTCTTCCGTAATCATGAGCGATTGACACGTTTTTTCGGACTGTCATTCTCAAGCCCTCCACCAGGTGACACTAGATTTGTCACTGTCGCGCAAATGTGTCTCGTAAACAGTAAAGCTTAGTCCTTTTTTCTCGTCGACGTTCCCGTCAAGAACATCAAGATCAGCGGCGTGAGCATGAAATACAACGTTTTTTTCTCGCATACTTTGCGGCAAAAACATCTACTTCCTGTTTGTTTGTTGTTCTGTGCGAAGCCGAGATTTCTCGCCATCACCCTCATATCTAATTCATGTCCTATATCGAGGCGCTGCGGCACCAGCTTTATCCTTGGACTCACAGGAAATGTAATGTAAATGACCATAAATATTAACGCCCCACGCAAGCCTCGCCGTAGATTTCCATTTTTAGGGGAACCTTTTTTTTTTTCTTCTGCATGGTGGGTTTGTGTGCAGCACTTACAGGAGATGGCTGTAAGCAAGCGTGTCCTCGCTGCTGCCTTAATGGCCGAACTGTCAGCATAACAAGTATTCACATTAATCTATCGGCGCGGGCAGCGTACGCACTACGTGTGATGGTGAGATTCTCGACACACTGAAAAGATAATTTGTTTGTTTTAATGTAAATAACACTTAGTTCTTTAGTCTTTTTTTTTACATTTGGAATTTGAACATTGACAGAAAAAGTCTTGAGCTTAAATATGTTTATAAAATTTTCTTAACCCTTATTTGTTACCTCAGGGTCAAGGTGACCCCAAGGTCCTGGAAACAAATGTGTTTGTGGTATCCCTTGTATTTTCCCTGGGTGAACGACCCTTCCTGGCTTCCATAAATGCATATGTAGTGGTGGAGGTTGTTTACTTTGATCCAGAGACAAGACAGGGGATACCTCAAACATATTTGTTTTTCTGGCCTTCGGGGTCACCTTGACCCTGAGCTAACACACGGGTCAACCATATATACTAGCATTATCTCACAAATTGTGTTTCTTATCACTGCTTGAAACGTTTTTTTTAAAAACTGACGGAGATACATCATCTCTGAACTTCCGAAAGGATTCAGACAGACATGTAAACTCTGTGTTCTTTCTCACTTGTATACAAGTAAAGTATGTGACCTTAAACCAGATCTGATTTCTATTTTTTGTTTAAGTAAAATGATTAAGGCAGGTTTCCTAACCTGATAATTCATACATTTTCCTCCAATTATCTTTTATTTTATTGTTTTATTTGTTTTACACTTAAGTATTCTTAAAACCATGTTAACAGTCTAGCTAATGTCACATTTGTGATTCATCGGAGGTCGTCTTTAGCTCAGCAATGCTATTTTGTTAAATGCAGTGTCATATAAGTCCATTGTGCTGTGATCTTTATTCATTCTAAGATAGTAAAATACAAAGGTGAAGCTATTGACGTTGCTCAGAAGGAGCTTCTTGTTTTCCCGAACAGTCATCCAAGGTCAGAGACGGATCTATTCATCACAATTTGACGAGCGTAGCCACCGAAACAAACCGTCTCGCATCAAAAACCCACCGCTCCGTCTGTTCCTCCCAAAAAAATAAAATGTTTCGCTCATTAGCTGCATCCTCATAAGTCTGCGCAAGTGTTTGAGTGAAGAGACGAAAACGAAAAGATTTTTTTTTTTATTAAATCACTTCCTGAATCTGTTCCAATCACTCCGATCCAATTACGTCGATCTTAAGGTCATATTTCGATGCGGAACGCTGACGAGTTATCGTAATGGCGGACGGGAATAATCAAATCAGCGTTCCACAAAGAATAAAAAAGTTTGATCCCGTTTTCCTTCTTTTCTGTTTCTCTCCGCTGCACATGAGCAACACTGATTACTCACAAGAGGAAAATAAGAGCGGTATCATCAAAGCGGTCTCTCTTGATGATGACGAAATCTCCGGCAAAGTCCCAGAATGAATAGGATTAGATTTATCCAGGGACCCCCGGTAATTATCACGCAGTAAGCCATCGGAAATACCAATCTTGGTTTGCAATGAATACACCGACTGCTGATCCCGTTTAGTCGGGGCGAGACACAGGGCAGGTCACCAGCTCGGTAAATGAAAATATTGGAACGTACTGTTCCCAAAAAACGAGGTATACTGGTACTACCATGTAAAATATCCGCCTATTGGTTTTAGTTAGCTGTTCACAACACCAACTGCTGATCCCGTCTAGTTGGGGTGAGAGACAGGTCACGTCACCAGCTCGTGAAATTAAAAATATTGAAACATACTGTTCCCAAAAGAACGTAGGTATACTGGTACTACCCTGTAAAATATCCGCCTGTTGGTTTTAGTTAGCGGTTCACAACACCAACTGCTGATCCCGTGTAGTCGGGGCTATAGACACGTCAGGTCATTAGCTCGAAAAATGAAAATATTGAAACATACAGTTCCCAAAAAAACGTAGGTATACTGGTACTACCCTGTAAAATATCCGCCTGTTGGTTTTAGTTAGCGGTTCACAACACCAACTGATGATCCCGTGTAGTCGGGGCAAGAGACAGGTCAGGTCACCAGCTCGAAAAATGAAAATATTGAAACGTACTGTTCCCAAAAAACGTAGGTATACTGGTACTACCCTGTAAAATATCCGCCTGTTGGTTTTAGTTAGCGGTTCACAACACCAACTGATGATCCCGTGTAGTCGGGGCAAGAGACAGGTCAGGTCACCAGCTCGAAAAATGAAAATATTGAAACGTACTGTTCCCAAAAAACGTAGGTATACTGGTACTACCCTGTAAAATATCCGCCTGTTGGTTTTAGTTTGTGGTTCACAACACCAACTGATGATCCCATCTAGTCGGGGCGAGAGACAGGTCAGGTCACCAGCTCGTAAAAATAAAAATATTGAAACATGCTGTTCCCAAAAAACGTAGATATACTGGTAAGACCCTGTTAAATATCAGCCTGTTGGTTTTAGTTAGCGGTTCACAACACCAACTGCTGATCCCGTCTAGTCGGGGGGAGAGACAGGTCAGGTCAATAGCTCGAAAAATGAAAATATTGAAACATACTGTTCCCAAAAAACGTAGGTATACTGGTACTACCCTGTAAAATATCCGCCTGTTGGTTTTAGTTAGCTTCTTTATTTTGTTGATGGATTGTTTAGTTAGTTAGTTAAAGAAAACTACTGGCCGATGCATACAGAAATCATCACTAACATCCATACATTTTGGGGGGAAGAGAAGAATACCCAGATCAAAAGAACCCATTACCTCTCCTCCTGTTTCTTTAATGACGTAGCAAACTAGCTCACCAGCCTGCACCTCCTAACTGGTGTCAATAAAAAAAGACAAAGTGCGTTATGTGAGGTTCTTCTCTAGGTTGTACACCGAGTTAAAAGAGCAGCTGCTGGAATTAATCCTCCAATCTGCTTTTTCCTCCAACAAACATCTGATGTTCTTCACTGACAATTTAAAAACCTAATTACAGGAAGCTTTTCAAATCATAAATTAGGAGCGTTCAGCAGCTCGGGTGCTAATGCGTCCTCGATAATAGTTCTTTCGGAGGATAAGCTGGAAAAAACACTTGCGATCGTTTTGAAACTGACGTCGGTTGTTTGGCACCCCATAATACTAAAATATGATGCTGATGAGCAATCTCGCAGTAATCTATAGCTTCAGAAAATTGGTATGGATTTCATGTACGATAATTATCTTGCTATTACGAATAATGAAGACACTAACAAGCTTTCCTTTTTTTGTTGTTTAGATGAGTCGCACATATTTTGTTTGTAGCTTTCCACAACATGTCGTGACAACCTAAATTAAACAAATTTTCAAGAGGCTAACACCATTCTCATCGTCGTTCAGTGTTTTTGTCTGTCAAGGTTTCCGCAAGCTATAGCAAAGATGTTGGTATTTGGCTAACAGGTTGAGCAGCTGTTTGAGGTTGAAGACAGACCAGCTAACTAGCAATATTGATGGCATGAACTTGATAGTTGAAAAGCCAAAGAACAGAAAAACTGCTTCTAAAGTTCAATACGGTAAAAATCAACACAAGCTGAATTATTTAGTGGCCAGCTAACACTCGCCCCTGCGGTGCTAGCTGGTCCGTTCAAGCTACTGACTAGTTTACCAACAATAAGGTAGCTTTAAAAAAAGAAACAATGTTTGTGAGAACAAAAGCTTTTCTTCATTCTATCAGGTTGACTGGTTGAGAGGTTATCACAAGCTAATTCATAGCTTATGTTGAAATTGGGTGTTTGTTAAATTAGCAGATGGGTAGCTTAATAATGGGTTCTAACTAGTCTACCAACATTAGCCATATTTAAGACAAGGTATTGAAATTGACAATTGCATTATGGGCTGGCTATCTTACTAGCTATTGCAAGCTATAGCAAGCTAACAGTTGTCATATTTCTGCTGACGATAAGGTGCAGATTATAAGGCGTATTTTTGTTGAACTGTGCGACTGAACTGTTTGAAATTGCTTCGTAAGAGTTAATCTTAAAAGGTGCCATTTCAGGGTTCATTATACACAGAGCATAATATTAAATTCTAGCTTCTTTTGAAGCCTCGCTGTGCGGCTTTGTAGAATTACGCAGCAGGGCTCCTCACTACTGAATTTGTAAGCAAATGAATAGCTTTTGAACATAAAAGTCTAGTTGGGATATTTATTGATTTATAGATTTTAAAGATCTACTATTCTCTCAGTTTCTACATTCAAATGTTAAGATATTGTATTTTTATTATTTTGCATCTTAAACCTGCCATTTTAAATAATCTCAAACATTATCCGGGTGATCATTTCAATCCATTTTTTTTTTAAGTAATAAAGGATTACAAGGAAGACGCAGTTGATTCAGTGCTCTTAATTTGAAAGCCGGAAAAAGCGGTTTTCCTGCATCGGAATGGCAGTTGTGGTTTTAGGACAAAGTTAATCGAAAAATCTTCAGATTTAATTTCGGTTTATGACTTGAGAATTCTGAACTACGTAATGCTTGAGCGCCGTACGGTGACGGTGCTGTTGTGTTCAAATGTTGTGCGTAGTTTTGTTCTTAAAATGCCGTTGCTTCTGATTGTTCCATATCTCATGGTGCCCTGGTTGGCTAGATATAAACAAAAATGGTTTATAATTATGATGAAGAAAAAGAGTTGCGAGACCTGCTGGTTTATGAATTTTCCTCTTACAGTTGTTGCCAAACTTTATAGATCTGTTCAACATTTTTTCTATCAGAAACCGTTTTGTGGTTTCAATGTCAATAAAAAAGGTCTGGTCTATCTAATGTGAAAAAGGCCATTTTAAAAACTTCCGCCAGGCAGGATCAATAATAAGATGTTTAAAGATGATCGTCGACTCGTTCATTGACATCTCCCCCACCGTCTTTCCCCCAGAGGAGGATCATTATCTCGACCCGGCTCCTCCGGGACTCCTTGTAATCCGAACTATTGCCTCCAGGATCAATGTGTGCTTCAACCCTCGAGCCCAGCGAGTTCGTACCTCTCTACAAACAAAAAAAAGGAGTCTGGGATGGGGCACGATGAGCTGCAGACATCGAGGCGTGGATCTGAAGGAGAGGAGGATTCCTCCCTCCACCACAGGCTGGTCCACTTGAGCTGATTGATTTCCCATCAGTTCTGTATCCCTGATAACCGCATGCCTGGAGGGCTGCAATGGCTCCAATATTTCACTGCTACAATCCCGAACAGCCTGTAAAGCTCTTTCCAGCCATCAGTTGTGTGGGAGGTTGAACCAGTTAAAAGGTTCTAGTGCTCGGTGGCATTTCCTTTTTATTCCCTCTCTACTTTATCAAATGGTATTAATGGGAGTATTGACTAGATAAGTTGTTATGATTTTCTATTATTTAGATGAATTTGTTGGATTTTTTTAAATTCCAAAGAGGTGTCTGCAGTCGATAAGACAAATAAATAAATAAAGAAAGTACAAATAAATCAATGTAATGAATCCCTTTTTAATGGTGAATATTTTAATAGTTGTTTATCTGCATATGATAATAATAATTAACAACAACAACAACAAAAACAACAATATCAAATATAGTAAAGGTGTTGTTTTATTAACATAGCGGGTATTAACTCGATAAATTTATTTGAATTTAAATGTGTTTATATATTAAAATCGAAGTTTCAGCTTCTTTCTGTTGAAGTTCTGTTTATTAATTTAGTAAGTTAGTAAGTAAGTAAATGTTATTTGTAAATCGCCTTCCTAGACCAGGGTCACATTTTTAAATAATACATTTTCAAATTACTTTGTGTAAACTGTATTTAATTTTCAATTTTCAGCGTATTTCTAACGCCATGATTTTTACTAGTGATAATCTGATGAAGCTTCATGAAGCAGTGTCATTATTTTCAGAGCCCACTAGATGGCGGTCACTGCACTATTCTCCTTAGTTTACAAACAACTGTTCTAATGAAACCTCACATCATTTTTAAACAGATGGCGCCACCTACTGACCTCTAAACAACATGACACTGTTTCATGAAGCTTCATCAGCCCCATCACTAGTGTTTACCCCTCAATTATATTGTATTTATTTTAATTTGATTAAATCATTCATATCATATTGATCCAAGATTGAACAAGCTATAATTATAACAATATGGTCACTTTTCCAGGGTGTCTGACTCTTGCCCTATACAGCTGGGATGGACTCTAGCCTCCTCCTAATTCATGCGAATAAGAAAATGAATGAAACACAAGTCATGTGGGTGAGAGGGTTAACATGGTTCTGTTTTCTGTTATTGGTACGTTGGTCAGTCTTGAACTGGGGGCGATAGTACGTGTTCAAAGCCCCTGCAATCATAGACCACCAGATGCAGATATTCAATGTGGCGACCTGATGCTGCGAACAAATTCCCTTTCCCACTGTGAAGTTTCAATTCATTTTCACAACCAAGTAAGCAGTGGTACTCAACGCTCACTCTCCCGCGCGGACGTGTAGATAAACTTCTTATCTTCTATCCCTTGCAAACATTCGTTGCCGCTGGAATAACTGAACTCACGCTGTGACCTTTTTTCCTATCTGTATTTTCGACCAACGCCTTCATGCCTTCCTCCTGCTGCTAATATTCCATCTGTGTGGTTTGCTGCAGACCAGATCTCATCTCTGATCTTGCTCGAGCCTCTAATCTCTGAGTGGGTTGTTTTTTAAAAGCTTGCCATAATTAACGGTTAAAAGGCAACGAAATTTCCGGCTCCTTCGGGAGACAACAATCCTTTAATTGAATGAGGTGGAAGTGTGAACTGGAGGCTGATTTTCCAACTTGCTTTTTACGTTTGTGTGTCGGGAGTTAATTTTTCTCTATCTCCGAGATCCCAGTCACACTTGTGTGTCTGTGGTTGCGAAATTTGCATTTCCTGTGATTAGAAGAAAGCTGCTGCTTTCTCTTCGACCTCAACCGCTACGCCGGCATTAGCATAGATCATGCAGAAATCCATAAAACATGACTTGTTAACAAGATAGACATTTTTTGATCTATAATTAAGAAGAAAAGTATTTTCCCCGGGTCAACATGTGATGGCCCGTGGCTGCTTTTTTTTCCCCCCTCTGCCATTTTATTGTACACCGAGGTAGCTATTGATCGCTGGTGCCGTTCGGCCATTGATTGGAGTGGACGCCATTATGTCAGTGGGATTATAGCCGTGCACAGCACAACGCTACTGCAACCCTTCGAAAATTAGCTTTTTCTTTGCTTTGTGATTTTTTTTCGTGATGCAAGAGCAGCTGTGATTCAGCTAATGACGTGGAGAATACGACGGAACACAACACCATAGTTGTGAGTGTGTGAGACATCTGAGCAGTTTAATATGCTCCGTGACAGCTTTTTGCTTACCACGTCGTCCTGGGTTGATCACTCAAATTGACCACTATGCAGAGTCCGGTGGGGGGGTTTAGGGCGATGGGATGATTGGAAGAGCGAGGAGGGGGGGAGCCTGTTCGCCGGTGCTAAAACCAGCCTGTCGTGTATTTATAGCAATATGGGCTATAATTGACTTCCTAGCAGGGGCCTGAATTTTAAGAGACTCGTAAATGGGTTCTCTGGCCTGCAGAAACACCAGCCACTGGCACAATGACATATAAAGCTCATGAAAACGCAAATCAGCCGACAATCTGTAATGCAAAATAAATTGGCAGCAACCAACCTGCATGGAGGGAAAAACGCATAATTTGCTGGACGAACACATACCTTCACAACATATGTCGACATGTTTGCTGCTATGTGGGGACCACTTAGCTTAATTTGGGTGTCAAAAGCAAACATTACCAACAGCCTTTTCTGAAGTTATTCATAATGGGGTGTATACAGGAGGGACCCTGCCATGCGTCAAAGTCAGATTTTCAACACGGAAACTCCAACCTAAACACAAACTGATCAGGCTTTGGCAGCTGTTGGTCAACCATATGGAAAGGTAGATTTGTTTCCCTATGGTGCAGGAAATTATGAAAGAACATTGTTGTGCTGCCCAGAATATGTTCTGAAAAATGTGAATGTGCTGCAATGGTAAAAGTTTTAGACTGGGGTGTGTAGTAAGAGATACCATTACGGAATACGATGAAGTTCTCTATAGCATTTGGGCACGCGTGGAGCGCACGGAAATTGCAAGGCATGGCAAAGAAGGTAGTTCAGCTGTTTTAGGGATCACTAAGGAAGGCCCCAGTTCGTCAGGTATTGAAGAAGCTCAGAGGGGTTGGATCCATCTGGAATGTCTTCCAAAGTATATCACCCAGATGCATGGAACACCTCAGCATGGTGGCTGGTTATTAATCGTAATAGGATGTCAGACCTACCTCAAAATAAGAGTTCAAACTCATTCAGGGTAGTTTCTTACCCTGTGGCATATATGTCTGATTTTATATTCTATTCATATGCCCTTAAGTTATAGACTCTCATATACTTTGTATGCAGACGACATACAGAAATATCTTCCAATTAGTCTCTCAAGGCCTAGCTGCTGTTTTTGCTCGTCTGGACGATGTGACCAGATGGATGGCTCTGGGCTTTATTTACCTCAACAAATGCAAATGAGATATAATTGACTTTTATCAATTCTACTCCCCTTAATACCCCTCGGGTACATCACAGACGTGTTGACCACTTACAAGAGTCTTAGATTGTTGGACAGGTGAACAGGTTAGCTGTTACAAAGTCCACCGGCTAAAATCATAGGGGGACCAAGCATTCTTCATCACGACACCTTGACTTTGGAACAGCCTGCTCTAGGAGATAAGACCGGCTGAATCTGTGCCTCCCTCGAAATCTCCCTTTTTTTTTCTTGCAATTTAATTTGAATTCTCCCTTACAGTTATTTGTTTTATTCAATTGTGCTCATCCTAATGCCTCAAAAATCCCTCTTATATCAAATAAATGTTTTGTGCATTTCTAAATTCACTGTGTCTTAGTTATTATTCTCTTATGTAATGCACTTTGGAACTCCTGTCAGTCTGAAAAGTGCTATATAAATAAATCATATTACTATAGCGACTTCCACTACCTCCTCTGAGGAACACCTCGGCATCCCCCAAAGAACCCAAGGATTAAATCTCTCCCACATGTGTCTTCCTCCCAGTCGGACATGTGTGTGTGTATAACAAGACGCCCGACGCTCTACAGATGGCTTCTTTCAAGGACAGCCGAGTTATCTCTATGGAAATCTAGCTTTACAAGTACGTTTGAAGAGAACAAGTCTCACTGCGGCAGAGGAACCAAAGCGTTGATTCACTCTGGTGTTTCCACATTCACTCTAGGAGCTTCCTCCCAGTTTTAGACTACAGTGGACCACCTTAACCCAGTGGAGCATCAGTGTTGTGGCTGACCGCAATCCTTAATCCACTCGAACCACCTCCACAAGCATAAATATTTATTAGTCTGTTTGTGTTTTATCTAACTTCCATCAGCTCTCTCTCTCTTACTTACTGATGTAAATCCTGACCCCGGTCAATGCTTAAATGATTTTACTATCTTACTATACATCAGAGATCCCAGAGATCCAACCAAACATTAGAAGTTTTAATTCATTTTCACCAAAAACTTTTAGCGTGGAAAACTGCTACTGATCACTCGGCTTTCGTGCCAGAGGTCACCCTTTTATGGAAGGTTTTAGTTTGTGTTCAATGGAAAACATCAAAGGAGAGTTTTTAATTCAGCTTGAAAGGTATGTCGACTTAACGTTAAGGCTAATAACAGTAAAAATGTTCAGAGGCGCACGATAAACATTTAAAGTAGTTTGACATTAGAAGTGTGAAAAGATGTGCTGGTGAATGTTTTAGATGGATTGATTAGAAATAAATATAGATAATAATTTGTCATTATATAACAATTTGCAGTCTGTAAGGATGGTGGGGTGGGGGGGATGTAAATTGTTCTTTCTTTTTAGTTGTAACCCAATAACAGAGGGTAATTCCTTGTCTTTGATTCATCACCATTAATGAGTCAAATCAATTTCCTTCCTTGCAACTCCACTAGCACCTTGAGTCAAATGGACTATGTGGAGGAGATTCTAATATACTTCCCCCGCAAGCAACTAAATCCCATCAGTAAGATGTGGAGATCTGTCTTGGAATTGACGTTTCATGATTCACTTACTTGCCAGCACCTCGTGTCAGAGGATAAAATGGATATCGGTGATTGAGCGACGTCAGATGTATTCTTACTTGGTTGTAACGATTAATACAAATACAAAAGATTCAGTTTCATTTAAGCCGCGCGAGTGATACTGAATCTTAGACTCACTTGATGCACTATCCATCCGGGAAACACTCCATTTAGGATTTGCTGAGTCAGATCTACTTCCTCTTTTGCAATCAAGTCACGGAAACTCTATTCAGATGACTCGATGTGTAAGCATAGTCGTAACCATAGACTGTATAAAATATATGGACATAGTATATGTGACCCATCACCCATCTGAAATTTGAGGGTAGTCTGAAGATGTGACCATCTTAGACGACTTAGACTTACGGTTTAACCTAGTTCAGTTGGGTTGAATTACGATCAGGGCGATGAAACTGCACCGATTATGTTCTTTGTTACGGCCGCTAATACCCTTGTTTAGTCAACCAAAACCCTTATTACACAAATTCATGAAAATTAATGTACCCGAAAATTATCTAAAGGGAAATTTTGGAAAGAATTTACCCCAACCATACTGTGTGTGCCGATGGTGAAATAAGTGTTTAAGACCTAAACTGATCTTTGAAACCAGTAGTAAATACGTTTGTTAATTCTGTTAAAGTCTTTATTTAATGTCTTGGTGCGTACATGACTTCTGGTCTTTCTGCAGACACTTAATAAAACGCAGCTTTTTGAATTTACTCTCCGTCATAAACAGGGAGCCCCCTGCTGGCCGCCAACCCAACTAAATAATACACAGAATACAAAATGCGTTACGCTACCTGAGATGACACGCAACACATCTCTCATTGATGTATGGCTACCCACTGTGTGATACATGTGTCTCTGACGCATGACATTTTTTCTTTGGCACAGTCATTACACAGTACAAACAGATGAATTCAGCTCAGCACAGCAAGAGCAGGGGCGGCAAGTGGCATACCATAAAATCAACTCACTGACATCTGCGGGAAAGATAACATTTCAATAGATTAACATTCATATTCACTGTGTGGTTCCCGATCAAACTGGGAAGTGCAGATTAGCTTCTAACCGTTAAGCTTCAATAGAAAAAGACAACTTGTTTCTTAAAGGATGTAAATTCATTGTCAAGCTTGAACCACAGACCTCGGATTTTTTCCAATCCAGACGGTTTGGGGAGCAGTTTCGGGCGACTGCCCACTCTAGGGCCGCTAGTCAAATTCAAATGAATTCCCTGTTTATTAGATAATAAATTGAGCATGAAAGATTAATTTGCATTTAGTTCATCATCCCTGAGATATGGAGGGAATTTTCTATACAGCGCCGGCCATGGATTAATAGCCCAGAAGCAGCAGAGTCACACTGAGAGTGCTTTTCTTCCAAGGACGCTGGAGTGAAAACCTCGTGGCAACAACGTTCCACCCACTGATTCCTTGTCATTCACAGCCAGAGCTGACACATCAGACACGCTCGCTGTCTAACGTCATTGTAATCGGAATCCTAATTGGCATCATTAAAATCCCTCCTCCTAAGGAACCCCAAGAATGAGCGTTAGAAGCGATCACGGATGGTTGGCAAACCAGCCGTTATCTGGCCTGGACGTTTGTCATCCCCAACATGCTGGGAATTAATTCCTGTGCGTAAAAAAAAAAACGATGCATGAGGCCCAGAGAACACGGTTAACGGGTCGCCCCGTCCAATCCCAGCAACAGTCAAGTAAAGGTCACGTGTTTAATCCCGGCTAACAGCTAATGAGCTGCCAGGATTACAACGCTGTAAATGTAGGGATCCTTAAAAAGACGAGTGACTGCTTCCAGTGGAAGTCGTGGAGTTGTAGTCGTTTAAATTCACATCACATCGTTTAACGGACTTCGTTTAAGATTCTGTTCACCTGAAGAGAATACAAACATCGACTAGAAACCAAATCCTCGAGCCGTTTTAAGGCTTTAAAAAATGGAGCGTGAGACACACACACAAAACACTCAGATGGTTACTATACAAACACTTCACAGCAATATAAAAATACACCAAACCACTAAGAATTCCCTCAAACCCAACACTCAAAAGCATAAGTCTACATACACACAGACCACACTAACCTACACAAAAATACAAGAAGCAAGACAAATGCATAAATACGGCAAACACTTAGATAAACACACACAGAAAAAAACACTCATCAGATAAAAAAAATACACACACATTTACAAACAAGTTAGCATACAAACGCACTTCCATTGCCTATGCTAACAGCAAACTAAACTACATGCACTCAAACCCAAAAAACACACAGACCACACACCAAAATAAGAATGCTAAAGGCTCAGGACCAGAGGAGAGAAATCTTTTCAGGCTGTTGCTCCTAAGCTTTGGAACGATCTTCTCTCTCTTTGCGCTTGATGGAGTCTACTGACTCCTTTAAGAAACACCTTAAGACGTTTCTATTTGTTCAGGCTTTTCCTTGAATTTCTCGAACTCCTGTGTTGTTCTCAGTATTATCTTGATCTTTAAAGTATATACTTTATTGAATATTGTTTTGATTGTTTAAGCGCTTTGTGACCCTGGTCTCGAAAAGCGCTATATAAATAAATATTACTTACTAACTTACTTACTTAACTAAAAAAATGTTATATTCACACATCTCAGCAACCAATCAAAAACCGGCACACACATACCACTGTAAACAGATAGATCAAAGAACACTCACACAAACACACAAATATTGGTTATTCATAAAAATAAAAAAAACGCACACAAAAACATGTATGTATCCTACTAAAACAGATACACACACAATAGTACTATGGTTGTCTAATATATAAACATTTTTTTTGGACAATAAACATACATAGACAAATATATACCATGACAAGGTACCCAAAAACTTTAACTGTGTGTGTCAAACTGAGAGATCGTGAACACTTTTATTGTCATAAAGTAACAACTGTTCATATCCTCACGTTAACCAGTGAAATAATTAAATTGAATAAACAGGTTTTTTTGGGCGGAAATTGAAGCTGTGTCCGGTCATTGACAGGTATGTTCCCAACTGCTTGGTCTTTGAGGGTTTCAATGGTGTTTATTAATAAATCAAACATTATTTTGTATTCTGTTATTTTGTCAAATTCCTTTTTAATTTATCCCGAATATCATACGAAAACTTAAACTACCGAATGGCTGGATGTAGATATGTGCCCGCTGACCTTTTTTTTTTAATTTGTCAGGTAATTTTATTTATAATTACAAACTATTGAAACATATATTCCACCTGCACGGAATTATTTCCCCAAAAGTATTTTGATTAAAAGTTGAATTAACCGCACTGTAAGACACACACAAGTACAAACAAAAGACACACCAAAAAAAAAGATTTTCAACACACTTATATGTGTAGCGTGTGTCAGGCCGTGAGCGCGTGGGCCGAAGTTACGATTCCGTACGCCATAGACATGCAGTACGCATGCGCAGATTCATCACACCGCTGCTTCATACCAACTGATGCTGATGCTGAGCTCACTCGTCCACTTATCATGCGTTTTTTTTTCTTTTTTTAAAAAAGCATCCTTGGCTCCTGACAATTCCCTCTGCGGCAACAAGCGTGCCAGTACCACCACCCACAGATAAATATAAATAAAAAGTGATAACTCGAATACAATTTTTATTTTTATTTTAAGTGTGATTTTTTGAAAAGTGAGTCTTTTCTCCCGCATCCTCTCAAGTCTCTTCCCCCCCAAGAGAGGAGGACAGATGTGTTGAAACTCTTACCTCGGTCAGTGTTGGTCCAGGATGATGAATGTCATTGTACAATCCTTTTCAGCCGCAGATAAGTTACATCAAATAAAATCCCATCCGAGGCGGTCGAGATAAGCGAGTGCAGAAGAGAAGAGAAGAGATGTCGCCGGCGCGTCTGCGTGGAGCTGCTGTGGCGAGAGAAACTGCTGTGGCTTCTCTTCTTCATCCCCCCCCTTTCTCTCTCTCTCTCTCTCTCTCTCTCTCTCTCTCCCTCTCTCATCCATCGAGTCTATCAATCACCTCGCTACAAGCTCTCCGCATCCACTTCCACAAAAAAAAACACTCCTGCTCTCTGTCTGATCTCATCGTTTTCCCAAAAAATGTCCTCGACAATGTTGAAGTAAATAGTTTTAACCATGATTTGATGATGATGCAGCATGAAAGGTTTTTTTTCTTCCCAATAAAAATATTTAATAGTTAAATTTAAACATTTGTTCTTGTTGTAATTATGTTTTAATTCGTTTTTTTTTTTACGTACGTAGTTATATATGATATATATAATACGTTATTTTAATATTTTATTTATTTATTTCAGCTTTGTTATATCACATTGAGTCATGCCTAAAATACTGTTGTATTATTATATGTTAAATATATATATATGTACGCATCTTTCTGCTCTTACTTTTTACAGATCATATCTAGTCAATTCTTTAGAATTAAAGTATCTTTTCTGTTGTATATATTTTGGAGTACTTTTGTTATGTTTAAAATAAATTCGACTTTAGTTCAGTTTTTGAGATTATTTTTTCATAATGCATTTTTTAATCAAAAGTTTCTGTCGTTTAACTTTTAAAATATTATTATATTAAACTTTATCAATGGCCAGTAAGTCTCTCGTCATGAGCATGTTTTGAACTTAATACTTTATAAAGTTTCCCCCCAATCTGGGCGAACGAGAGGTTACGAGAGCGAGGTCCATTTTGACTTAATAATGGCTTCACTTCTCCTCCAGCCGGCTGTAATCACGCCCCGTCTTTGTTTACACAACGAGACCCTTGGAGGTGGAGACTTCCGGGAATTTACGACGTGTGGTCACAAATACTAGTGCTTGACCAATCACAGCAGAGTGGGTGTGGTTATAGTGAACCAGATTTCGTCCATTTTCAGTGGGAAGGGTTTATCCACATTTTCTAATATAAATACTTAAATGAAAAGAGAGTTTTCTTTTTTTTTTTAGTCCAACATCTATTTAAGACACACTTGAATCAACACATTAGTTGAATTAAAACCAGCCTTAAACACTTGAACTCAAGGGTTATTATCAATTTAAAACATGAAGTTACTTTTTGCCCAAGATTTATACAAATCATTTTTTTTGGAAACCTTTTCACCCTTAAAGTGTAATTTCTTGAGATGATTCGACTCACATTTAAAGTTTCCTGCACAGTCTCAACCCATAAATACACCAGCAATCCAACACGGCGTGAGTTTCACCGGCGAACGTTCAATTACATTTAATTAAAGACATCTGAGCCAAAAATATCCCGCAGAATATAAGATGAGTCTTATCCCTCTCTCTCTCTCTCTCTCTCTCTCTCTCTCTCTCTCTCTCTCTCTCTCTCTCTCTCTCTCTCTATCTCTTGTTCGCATACACTGATGATGAGTTATGGTCAATTTACTTTTGTAAGAGCAACATCCATCTGTTCCAGTCACCTCCTGCCCTGTTATTGTTTTGGGGCCGAGCAGGTTTTAGACAGAATTAACAAAGCTGGATGGATTAGCGGGAAACGAGGACGCTATTATTAATATGGCGACATTCCATTATAATAAAAGTTCCCCGGCGTAAGCTTTGTATTGACATTCTTGTCCATCAACTGAAAACAGTTGCTCAGCCCATAAGTCACATGGTCAACTCAAGGAACGGAGGAGGAAGTTCACCGAGTGTCCACTGGTTGCAGAAAGAGTAAAAGTCACGTACAGAGCCAGATAAAAAAAAATCTTGGGTCTTAAAGTGAAAATTTAGGGTCATACTTCCTCTTTTATTTTGGAATTATTTTGAAGTTTTGAGTGTTTTATTTCCTGCCTCAGTTCCTTAGTATTTGTTGTTTGTTCTGGATCTCCGGTGATACGATATGTATCACGATAAAGGGACAACTATACAATATATAATAAACTACTGTAGGAACAAGGGTATATTCGTAGTATTCTCTGAGTACTTCACTCTGGTGTTGACAGACCACATGACTCTTGACGAAGTCGTAGCTGCTTTCATTTGTTTTGCAACCAAAAAATGTCCAAACTTCAGCTTTAAAAGCTTCTTGAGTCGACTGTATCCTCTCATCCTCAGTCATCTTGGATCTTGCATGATTTCTACGTTTGTTTAGCTGCGTAGGACGTAATGACCGCTGCTGGAAGTTCAATTGCAACACAAAAATGAACAAACGGTGTGCATTTTCACACGTTAATAGTAAAAAAAAAGTTTTAATTTTACACACATCATTGAACCATAAACACTATGGTAACAATATATATTTTCTATCACCCCTAATATGTAGTACTGTTTCTGCTGAGTTTCTTTCTATTGTATTTGTGTGTTCCTTGCATTTTGTATGTTCCCGTCCTGTGCCCGAGTATTTTAGTTGTTACGGTGAGTGTTTTCAACTCATTATTTTCTGTTCTCTTTGATTCACTGTTGTCTTTGTTTTCCCGTTTTATTCCCCCCCCCCCGGTTCGCTTTGGTTTTGAACATGTCGGACATTCAATCAGATATTGGACTATTGGACTATTGTTGCTCACGTTTCTCGAACCTATTATATTAAATTGAATTTATATTGTATTTTTAACTCTGCCTCCACAAAAACCCAGTTTATTAACACGGTTTATTTATATTCCGTGACAAATCCAAAACTCAGGGATCGTACTCTGTTAAAAAACTCATATCTGCTGTTAGTGAGAGTAAAATATTCACCACCAAGCCTCAATTTAGCCTGAGGGGGAGTGAGTTTTAGACCCGGATTTTTTTAAAATGCTGCAGTTTAGATCAATATACTGAATGAGAAAGCACATGACACAAGGGACAATATCGTATTCATGACATAATTGTGTAGGTAAAACATGAAATGAAAATTAACTAAATCATTTTTTCGGAAACTTTTCTGCTCCGGAAATGTTAATTCAACAAAGTACTTCTCTCTGCTTAGGCAGCATTAAGTTAACTTTTCTTTTGGCTCCATTGTAATGGACAACGAAAATTACACTCCCATTGTTTTAATGTAATTATTGATCGCGAGAATCATTTGCTTTTTTTTTACTCCAACCTTAAATTAAAACATCATTGTAATAAGCAATTTAAATAAACCAGCCCATAAATAATTCCAGACTGAATAAACAGTAAACATTATAACAAAATTGATGTTTGAAAAACCGGCTCATCGTTCTATGAAAAGCGCTGAGCTCAGCATGCCGAGGAAGGATATTTTCGGCGCCTGCTGCCAGAGCAAGTCCCTGCACGGCTGCTGGTCTCACCATTTATAAGTCGTTGAAGGATTCCTTCCTGAAAAACATTTCACGCTTTTACGAGTCAAAGGAAATTTGTATTCCTGTTCGGTGGCTGCTGTTCTCCTCCATCCTGTCAATTACAAGCATTCGTCAAACTCAAGTTACAGTTGCCAAACCCAAGTCATCTCACGTGGCCTGCTAGATGAGTTGTTTTTTTTTACAGTTCAAATAAATCATTATTAAATTGTAATTGAAAGTGTGTTGGCATCTTTATGTCATGGCTCTCCTAGTGTCCGCGCGCTGCCATTAAACTGACTATAATGTAGCAAAGACCTTGAATGTGAAGAAGGAAAATAAATGAAAGATGTGGAAAAATTGTATTTTGCGAGTTGAAGGTAAATCATAGAGATGTTTCCTGCTACAATGAAAACAGAGTCTGATTCAACCTTCATTTATTTCACCTAATTCAACTAGTCGTTTTTTGTTAATGTACCAAGCTGCTCTGTGAATTATTTGGTGTTTCATATATTGTAAAATTTCATTTTTATTGATTATTACTCTTTGAAATGTCTCTTTTAAAGGATGTAAATTACATCACAATGTGACTCTTGACAGGTCATGTGCTTGTTTCGGATAAATGCACTCAAACAATAACTGTTATGCTATATTTGTTTTGCTGGGTTTTTCTTCTGAAGGGCTGTCCGTGAAGAAATGTCAGCATTAAACCGGTCCGTGATTGCGAAGAAGGTTTGGGGACCCCTGCTGTAATGATTTTCTCTCTGGCATAGGAACATCATGGGTTGTTATAAGGACAAGGTGGATTAATAAATTAAGATCAACTGTCAGGTTAGAAATCTGAGTTAATTCTATGAACTTAAAGAATACACATCAGAATTCCCTTAAAGTCAGAACAATTGTACTTGTACAAGGAGAATAATACAGAACTGTCTTATAGAATGTTTATTTTGCAGCAAGCTAGAGGATACAAAAGTTACTGTTTTTCCTGATGGTTTATCTGAGTCAATTTGAAACATTCACACACATTTCATTCATAACTCAAACCAAGCAACTATTTAACCAACAAGCAAATATTAACAAGTTAATACCTGTGGTTGAGCTAATTCGATATCATTCAACAAACTCCAGCTTAGTAGTTAAAATACCTTTGAGGTAAAAATCATTAGAAATTACATTTCTGTTCCTTATTATTATAGATATACAAAGATACAGATCTTAATTTCAACTCAGAAGGACGGTAGCTAGTACTGGTATTAGCTAGTTAAGCTAGCAAGTCGATTATTCATTTGGACATTTCTTTAGGCTACAATATGTGCTAATAGCATGTGATCAGTTGAGCGTGTTACCAGATGGAGGACGTGAAGTATAGCTGCTGGTATATTTGAAGATTCTTGGGAGCGTTTTCAGACACTTCGGGTTCAAGGCCACAGAGCAAATGTGAAACGATTTCTAAAGAAGGAACACTTGAGGATTCTCCGGCCGTCAAAAGGGGAAGTGTTGGTTTAACCATGAAGCTGTTTCCCGTTGAACCTCTACGGCATTGAAACTTTCATGATGCCCTGAAGGGAGTTTCTGGGTCAGGTCCAAAAAGCACACAGTCTGTCAGCTTTACCTTTTTTTTTTTCAGAAATTTTTTTTTCGGGGCGCCTTCTGTCCCGGGGCGGAAGGTTCCGGTGCTTCTCCACACATCTGCCGCCTCGGCCTCATTAGGATTCAGGGATGAATCCAAGTGCGGCGATCACTCCTGGCTACTTCACATCAAGAGCACTCGGAGAAAAACCTCGCTGGCTCCGCTCCTCGTTTAAAGTTCCTCACAGATTTAAAGTCATTTTCTGTGATTAGGACCCTCGCGGGCCAATCAGCAGCGATTAGACTCGGGGAGGGATGCGGATGCGAGGCGACTGCGGGAGTCAGCTTTGATGGATCACAAGGTTATCCCTCAGTCGGAGTCAAAGTGAATGTGCTATGAGAGGTGTTAAATATTGAGGATCCTCCCTCCTCTGCCGTTAGATCTTCAAGCCCCCGAAAGCTTATTCCAGTATTTTTTCTCATCTTCTTCTGGAGGGCGGGACAGGTGGCTTCAGGGGGAGGGAGAGTTGACAGTGTGATGTGTGTTTTCCATCTGACCAGGGTGAGGCTGGACGCTCCACTGTAGCTTCCCCGAGTCACTGCAGCGGAATGTCAAGTGGGCCGACGAACAAACCGATTCTTTGACTCCACGGATGAAAGTGTCAGTTTTCGCCTCCAGAGCAACTATTAAAAAAATTAAATCATAAACTTACAGAAACACAAGGAGCCGACTTTCTGCGAGGAGCTTTAGAAAACCTCAGAATAACTGACGGGTCATTGAATTGTAAAATGTGCCATTATTTCCCGGTGACTGCTTAGAAATGACCATGGTGATGGTATGAATGGATGAACACAAATAACTTCCTGATCGCTGGTGTATTTCTACGTCACTGTATGTAACTTCTGTTTGGTCAAGTTGGAGGGAGAGCAGCACCGTGACTCATGGGTTCACTCGAGTGAGTCTCTCAACGCATTCGTACGAAAAAGTATGGTTAAAAGCCTGAATACTAATTCATTGGGAAATCCAAAATAGGGAAAAAAAAAAGATTGAAAAGTTTGATACTAGAGAGAGTGTTTTTTGCAAAAAGATTGGCTTGATTATTGAAATTGAAAAAAAATTTAAAATTATTATTGAAAAAGACTTGGTCAACTGAAATGTCTGACTTGGAGAAAAATAATGTGTTCATATTGTACATCTATGTCACTTTGTCAAAAGTGATCAACAGCTGTTATTGGATTGATTGGGCGGCAAAGCATCACAGGAGCCTAGTCCATCTACTAGAAGAAGGAGCTGTCTCGCCTGCAGTTAATACAAAACTCTGCAGCTAGAATTCTGACCAGCTCTAGTAGAAGAACTTACATTTCTCCGATCCTTAAAACTCTTCACTGGCTGCCAGTTTCATTCAGGATCAATTTTAAAATTCTGGTTCTTACTTTCAGATCTATTCATGGTCAGGCTCCTCCTTACATCACTGATCTGAACCAGCTCGGGCTCTGAGGTCTGTGGATCGGAATCTACTGATTCCTGAACACGGTTCAGGACCAGAGGAGAGAAATCCTTCCAGGCTGTTGCTCCTAAGCTTTGGAACGATCTTCCTCTGTGTTTGATGATCTACTGACTCCTTCAAGAAACATCTTAAGACATACTTATTTGTGCAGGATTTTCCATGATTTTCTGGGACTCCTGTGTTTGTCTTATGTCATCTTGGCCTTTTAAAGCATGTATTTTAGTTGTGTATTGTTTTGATTGTTAAAGCGCTTTGTGACCCTGGTCTAGAAAGGCGCTTTACAAATAACATTTACTTACTCACTTAATACCAAAATAACTGATTTCATGTTACTAATAATTAGGATTTTGTATAAGCCGAACATTTATTTTATGAAAGTTTGGTTATGGTTCTTAAAGAGTGGTAGCTAGGATTGTGAGGCCTCAACCTGTTATTGAATAGTAAAAAAAAAGTGTCTCCTACTTTGTGGATCGTTTTTACCATGGGGTGTTTTCAAAATGGTACCCCTGGAATAAATGAGTTACCACTGTATACTCTTATGCTAAGACCATAGACCATATACTGGACTAGTAATTTTATTTTAATGTTAAAAACACAACAGCTCATAGAGGACGACACAATTTGTATTTCGCTCAGTTCCGCTACGTCGCCTCTCTCTCTTCGCACTATAGACTCTCTTCTCAGCCCCCGACTTCCTTAATTCTGCTGCATTAAACTTTCACTTATTTACCGCTTGACATGTTGATTGCAGCAGCTGCGAGCAGTCACCGAGCAGCCAGCGGTGCCGCACTCGCAGCCTCCGCTGACTCGACCTTAATTTGCCCAAAAACCGCAGGAGTCGATCGTCAGTTGAAGCGTTGTGACGGCGAGCGTGCGGCCAGGATCCGGCGGCTCGTGACCCCGGCTCCTGCAGCTGCTGGATATCCACGTCTTTCCGTGATGCTCCACTTCTGCGGCGGCGCTCTGCCTCATTACTGTCTGACACTTCAGACGCCGGCGCCTCCACTGTTTGCTGCGCATTAATGAAAAACCGGGCCTGAAAAAGTACCAACTCTGCTGCTAAAGCTCTTCTTACAGGAAGTGTGTTATTTGTTCTCATCTGCATGATTCGGCTTTTTCCATCCATAATTCATGGACGCGCTCTCCACTGCGCCTTTTCTTGGGTTTTCACATGGTAATTTGTGTGTGTGTGTGTTTCCTCTGATCTGTGCTTTGATGTTATAGAGAAATAAATATTTTATCCACTTTATTTTTAACTGAGAATGTCCGTCCATTTCCACCAAACTTCCTGGGCGCCAAAAAAGTGTTGTTTCTATTTGACCTTATTCACACTCAATATATTTCGTTTCATTTCATAACACTGAATTGTATTCTTCCATCCATTTTACAGGTTAGGTCAGGTCAGCGATCTCCTCCGACTCTACTGGAATTTTGATGTGTTCCCAGCTTAATTATGAGGCTCCATCACTGCAGGGTGGCCTGGGTCTGCCCTAGAGCCTCCTCCAACTTGACCACCTCACCAGTGGAATATAAAATTGTATATATGGTATTGTATTGTATCTATGCTATCTATCATATCCTATCATATCTATTGTATCATATTTTATCTATTGTATCATTGTATCTATCGTATCATTGTATCTACGGTATCGTATTGTATATATGGTATCGTATTATATTTATTTTATCTATGGTATCGTATTGTAACTATGGTATCGTATCATATTGTATCTATGGTATCGTATCGTCTCTATGGTATCGTATTGTATCTATGGTATCGTATTTTATCAATGGTATCTGGTTGTATCTATGGTATGGTATGGTATTGTAGCTATGGTATCGTATCGTTTCTATTGTATCATATTGTAGCTATGGTATCTATCATATTGTACCTATGGTATCTATGGTATCGTATTTAATCCATGGTATGGTATAGTATTTAATCCATGGTATCGTATGGTATCTATGGTATGGTATCATATCGTATTGTATCTATGGTATCGTATTGTATCTATCGTATCGTATTGCATCTATGGTATAGTATTGTATCTATCGCATCGTATTGGATCTATGGTATCATATTGTATCTATGGTATCATATTGTATCTATGGTATCATTGTATCTATCGTATCGTATTGCATCTATGGTATAGTATTGTATCTATCGCATCGTATTGGATCTATGGTATCATATTGTATCTATGGTATCATATTGTATCTATGGTGTCGTATTATGTCTATGGCATCATATTGTATCTATGGTATCGTATTCTATCTATGGTATCGTATTCTATCTATGGTATCTATAGTATGGTATCGTATTGTATCCATGGTATGGTATTGTATTGTATCTATTGTATCGTATATTTATGGTATTGTATTGTATCTTTGGTATGGTATCGTATTGTCTCTATGGTATGGTATTGTATCTATTGTATCGTATTGTATCGATCGTATCGTATTGTGTCAAGCGTATCGTATTGTATCTATGGTATCTTATATATCGTATTGTATCTATGGCATGGTATTGTATCTATGGTATCGTATTGTATCTACGGTATCGAATTTTATCTATGGTATCGTATTGTATCTATGGTATCGTATCTATGGTATCTATTCCATATTGTTACTATGGTATGGTATGGTATTGTATCTATCGTGTCTTATTGTATCTATGGTATGGTATCGTTTTGTATCTATGGTATCGTATTGTATCCATCGCATCGTATTTTATCAAGTGTATCGTATTGTATCTATGGTATCGTTTTTTATATATTGTATCATATTGTATCTAAGGTATCTATAGTATGGTATCGTATTGTATCTATGGTATTTATGGTATCTATGGTATGCTATCATATTGTATCTATGGTGTCGTATTGTATCTATGGTATTTATGGTATCTATGGTATGCTATCATATTGTATCTATGGTGTCGTATTGTATCTATGGTATTTATGGTATCTATGGTATGCTATCATATTGTATCTATGGTGTCGTATTGTAGCTATGGTATGGTATCGTATTGTATCTATGGTATCGTATTGTATCGTATTGTATCCATCTCATCGTATTGTATCAAGCGTATCGTATTGTATCTATGGTATCTATGATATCGTATTGTATCTATGGCATCATATTGTATCTATGGTATCGTATTGTACCGATCGTGTCGTATTGTATCTATGGTGTCTATAGTATGGTATCTATCGTATTGTATTGCATCTATGGTATTGTATTGTATCTATTGTATCCTATTGTAGCCATCGTATCATATTTTATCGAGCATATCATATTGTAGCAATAGTTTCTATGATATTGTATTGTTCCTTTTAACCACTTGTGAAGAAACACTAAGATAGCTGATCTACATCCTGGATAATACAGCCGAACCTGTTCTGACTACAATTGTTTCAGAGATAGAGGACGGAAACATTAAGTTCACAAAAACTAAAGAGCTGGACTGAAATAAAAATATCATATTTTTAGTAGCACTGGTCATATTGTTATGACTACCTGGTGTCATTCCATGGTGTTTACACACTGACGTCATATGAATAAATATTCTCCTTGTGACTAAGGATCATTACAACCTCGTGAAATAAAATTTTAATGATCCCAGAAGGAAGATTTGGGGGAGCAGAAGCGAGAGGATTAAAAAATGAGCCTTTCTGTTTTTCACACAAACACACACTTGTGTATAATGATGCATCTATGTGTGTTTGTGCTGAACAGTCACAATTGGGCGTTCCTGACTCTCACCTCCGCGTGAACCATTTTGATTTAAAGCAAAAGTAAGGATTCCAGGATCTCAAGATATTTCTCCATCCGCCCCCTTCACACCTTCCCTCACTTTCATCTCTGCTCTATAAACAGCTTCTTACCATTTCAAAAGGCCTGATACCTGCGCCGTACTCCGGGCTCCCATCTGCAGCAGCAGCCGGCCTGGCTAGCCAGGAGGGACAGCCAGATCCACTCTGAGGCCACCGGTGGTGCAGAGTAGGTAAGCTGGATTTATGGTCTGAGGTCTGGTCACATAGCTTGTTTATTGTCAGTGTGTGTGTGTGTGTGAGACTCTCGTGAGAGCTGGATGTGTCTGTTCATAAGTCACATAAGAACTAATGGGGAACAAGCCGGAGGTGCTTTGTATGTACGTGTGTTTTTGAATGTGTGTTGATACACAAGACGAGTTGCACAGTCGCAGTTCCACCTTTATAATCTTACATCAGTATGTTTTAGCAAAATAAGAGCAAAAGTATCCCAAATTCTCTGAACTCATTTTGGACCATCGTGAATACAATGGTTACACAAAAGTATTATTTAGATAAAACACTATGTATGAAACATATACTATATTAATACATTGACTTATTTCAACCTGATTTACTGTTAATTTCTTTTTGTTTCATACACCATATTTAATCTTGTTATAAAATAAAATCAGGCCAGTTAGTTGTGTTCTAAAGTGTTCTCCTAACAAACTTATTATCAACATTTTTTGTCACCTTTAACTCCCTTAAGCAAAATCATCTTTTTAGATTCAATACAGATTAAATAGTTCACGCTTAACAAGCAAAAATCTTAAGTGGCTTTGCTGCTTCAAAAATAGTTTTGCTTTCTTTTCTCTTTGCCTTCAAATATATTTTTAGTAATTTTTTTTCAAGCAGAACTGACAGTCATTATACTGTACTTTTGAAATAGTTATACTGCTATTTAAAGCAGATATTTGTTGTGCTTAATTTTTAATTAAGTTTAAATCCTTTATTCTCAACTGACTAAATCCATTATTATTACTGTTATTTTTGTAATAATAATTAATATAAGTATTTTATTATATTATTATTGATTAAACATCCCTGTTTTAAGAATATATACAGTATATATGTAATGTGTCCGATTAAAAAGTGTATTTATTTATATAAAATAAACTATTTCAATTTGAGGAAAATATTAACTAATATTTAAAGCGTGCAAAAAAATATATATATATATATATTCTTTGATCATTTAAAAGATAAACGGACAAAGATGATTTAACCAAGATGAGACATTTGATGAAGTTGAGGGTCAAGTGTAGAAAAACACCAGAAACAACCAATGATTGTGTGCGTATGTAATTAGATTTTTCGTCGGAACTGTGACAACTGTCTCCCTTTAATCCTCATTTACATTCCTGTGCTGTTGTTTGACTGTTTATTTCTCGCTGCTGTCTTTTCTCTGCTAATAATGGAATTGAATGGGAAGAACCACACATACAGTGAGCGAGGGATTAGAGAGAGAGAGGGGGATTAACGGCGGGTAGTGTGAGAGAGTGTAACATTTTCCAGGTGATCCTGGAGGTGAGCCTTTCGGAGATTATAGTCAAGGGTCAATCACTGGGGGACGAGATGGCGGAGGGCGCCTGGCATTGGCCCTCTTGAAGTGCCGTCGCCATGGAGATCCACAGGTAGCTGAGATGGTATGATTGTTAAATCTTGAGCTGTGAGCGTGATATTGTATGGCAGTTTCAAATATAGGTGCCTGCTCAAAGTCTCGAGTTGGGTGTTTTGGAAGGGTTGCGTTACCAAAGTGTTTGTTTACATAAGTGTTGGGTTACCAATGTTTTAGATTACAAAACTCTTACCGTAGACTTACGGAATGGTTTCCTGGGTAAAGCATTGGGTTATTAATGGTTATAAAAGTATCGTCTTATTGAAGTTCCATTTACAAAGGTTCGGATTGCCTGAAAAATAAGATTACCAACATCTTATCTTACCAAAGCGTCGGATTAACAATCTGTTAAAATGCAAAATGTTATGTGACCGAAGTGTTACAGTACCAAAGTGCTACAGTAAAACCTTGCTAATGTTACGTGTTACATAACCAAGGTTTTACTCTACAATAGTGTTACTTTACCAAAGTGTTAAGTTACCAACGTGCTGTGTCTGAATGCTAAAGTGTTAAGCTACCAATGTGTTACATTACCAAAGTGTTACATTGCCATCATTTTTCTCTACAATAGTGTTACTTTACCAAAGTGTTAAGTTACCAAAGGACTGTGTCTGAATGATAAAGTGTTAAGCTACCAATGTGTTACGTTACCAAAGTGTTACATTGCCATCATTTTTCTCTACAATAGTGTTACTTTACCAAAGTGTTAAGTTACCAAAGGACTGTGTCTGAATGATAAAGTGTTAAGCTACCAATGTGTTACGTTACCAAAGTGTTACATTGCCAACATTTTTCTCTACAATAGTGTTACTTTACCAAAGTGTTAAGTTACCAAAGGACTGTGTCTGAATGCTAAAGTGTTAAGCTACCAATGTGTTACGTTACCAAAGTGTTACATTGCCAACATGTTTCTCTACAATAGTGTTACTTTACCAAAGTGTTAAGTTACCAAGGGGCTGTGTCTGAATGCTAAAGTGTTAAGCTACTCATCTCAGGTTAGCTTGCTAACAACAGTGCACTGATTGGTTGTCAATTTGATTGACATGCACAGCAGCCAATCTGAGCTCCCGCCTCTTTCAGTGTACACACGGCAAAGTTAATATGAAACGAGAATAAAAAGAGCAAAACGTGCAGAATTCCCGACAGTCATTTTACGCAGTTCAGAAAAACGATACGGAATTATAAGATTTGTTTTTTTTAATAATATATCGAACAAAATAAAGCGTGTTTTATTAAAATGTAAATAATCCACTGGTCGCCTCTGTAAATGCAGTATTCTTGTTAATAACCGTGTATGTAAAATATAAACATTTACACCGAAGCACATCTGAACTCATTTACAATAGTGTGATTCATGTCAGACATGTTTAAAATTAGCAAATGTAAACTATTAGTTTGAATTCATGTTTTCATTTGTTTTTTCATGATCACAGAAATGGAGAAATTTAAGTCTTGTGCTTCATTTAAACATGATGACATATTGAAATGGAGGCATGGAAAGGGATGAACCCGTCTGAATTCTTTGTTGATTTTGATGAACAAAGGAAAAGGTTTGAATTCGTGTCAAGCACAGATTCTTACACATGAATATTTTTTGTGCACCATTTGGGTTCGAATGAATGACCATTTTTAGTAGGAAATCAATGCAATTCTTAGTACATATGAGTCTGAACTTGTCTGCAGTGGAGGATGAGATTTAACACAGGCTGACACTTAAGACCAGGTCTCATGGACATTTTTGGAAGTTACTCTCAGAGGAAAAGTATCTTCTTATGAGGAAATATGCTCCTCACTGACTGCACTATTTCAATCTAGTTATTTATGTAAGTCAGTATTTCTATGAAGATGATTAAATCCACACATCCTTCCATCATGACTGATTATCAGTCCATTCACTTCATTCAGTGCAAGTCATCTGAAGAATGCACTTACTTATGTTGAGCAAATTTGATGAAGGTAGATCTTTGGAACTTGATCATTATAAAAGTAGCTCGCAAACCGGAAAAGTGTGAGCACCCCTGTTTTAGATCATTTAAATGGAAAATTTAAGATTATGATAAATAAATATTTTCCATGGGTAACAATCATGGACTGACATTGATCTCTTCTTGAAGATGTGACTTTTCCACAAAATATTATATCATTTGAATGTAGAATTTAGAGAAATTGATAATTAAATCATAATATTGTAGCTAGGAAGCATAATATTAATCGTCAAAGATGACATGGTTATTATTTAAATCAATTATATTATCCCAAGTTAATATTGAATGGATGCGATACTGGCCTGATGACAGTACGTCTGGTGTTGGAACATTGATTGCAGATGTGATGCGTAATTAAAGTGTTACGTGACCAAAGCATTACATTACCAAGGTTTTACTCTACAATAGTGTTACTTTACCAAAGTCTTAAGTTACCAAAGTGCTGTGTCGCAATACTAAAGTGTTAAGCTACCAACGTGTTATGTTACCAAAGTGTTACGTTACCAATGTGTTGTGTTTCCGTAGTACTATGTTACCAAAGTGGTACATTACTTGAGTGTTACAGAAGGGTTGCGTTAACAAAAGATTGCATTAACAAAGTCCAGGCATAAGTTGATTGATGACACTTGTATGTCAAAAAGAGGAATTCATTCAGAGACATTATAACATCACTCTGCATTCCACAAAAGCAGCCGTCCCCTCATGGTAGTTACCACTGCAGACCTGAACTATTAAAGAATAGATGTTGCTTTTATAGTCTTATCACAATAAACACATAACATGACTACTGCAGCTCACAAAAAGCTTATCTCCCATGCAAGCTGTTATAACGGCGTTCACTGACTCATACAGAAAACCGTTTCTAGCTGGCTGCGTCCAGCAACAAAAAGAACAAACTGTTAGTATAAGTGTGTCATGATCTAAGCTATGGAATAAAAAGGCAGCAAGGAGCGGAGAACATGAGTGGTTTGGGACGAGCCGTAAGAAGTGCCTTTACCCCTTTGCTGGTGGTAAACCTGGATTCTTCATTACGATTGTCGGGAGAAAATCCCTGACATGAACCCAAAGTAGAACGTCCTGCGAGACCTGAGCCACCCGATCGACCTCCTCGTCACCACCCACGTCCAACTTCAATGCCTTTTCCATGAGAATCCTTCACCCTAAATGAAACTGAGCAACACAACTGATCAAACTCAAGCACAACACTAATTTGACTGTCTTTCATCTCTGTTCAGGTGGTCTTGGGCCGAGTGAGCCCCCCCGTCCAGCCTCCACCCTCCTCAATCCCTCAGGTCCCGGTTAAATGAATCATTTTAAAGAGTTTGATAAAAAAGCCTGGGGGGCTTTTTCTCTGGAAGAATATTTGAATAAAGCCGTCTCTGGATACAATAACGCTCGCTTACATCCAGCTGCTGAATAATGCAGTGGACGACGTCTCAACATCGTCTAGAGGAGTGTTGGCGTGCGGAGACAGAAGCTGAACCGAAGGGCAAGTGTTGTTCCGTGAGTCGGCTGCCAACATGAAATATGAATACGACTTCCTGTTCACATGTGGCCACGCGTCGTCCTCGTCAAACATTTATGTGCAGACAAAACTACTTCCTTTAGAAATGTTGGCTTTTTCCTTAAGGAGGTTGTGATGTTGTCAGTGATGCTAATGGTGAGCAAACAGATACTCATCGTGGCCACCAGGGGTCGTGTCTCTGATTTTTAATTTATTGTGACAGTCAAATGTTTGTTTTTTTTAATCTTCTATGACTGCTTTTTATTCCCTTCTTCTGTTCTTTGTCTCCTTTTTAATTAATTTATTTCCCTTGACTTTACTTTTACCGTAATCTCATCATGTTTTTTTCTATTAATTGTTAATTTACTTCTTCTTTAACTTTTGCCTATTTTTCATTCTTTTCAACATTTTCCACTGTCAGTGTTTGTCACACTTCGTCAAATTTATAATAATTATATTCAATTCAATATCAATTATAATAACAATAACAGAAATTTCTCATGCCATGTTGATTTTTCCACATTTTGTGTCACTTCTTGTTTTATTTTGTTGAAGGTTCAGCTTCCTGTCTGTCCTCACCATGACCTGCTTTATCACCTTTGATTGTCCACACCTGGTCTCTTCTCCATTTCAGTTTTGTTTATCTGTTGCCAGTGTTTCGTCGATGTCACGTCAGGTTCTTGTTCAAGCTCATCCCACGTCAATATTTTATCTTTTGCCTTCCTGGAATGAGTGGAATATTCCTGGTGCTTTTTGTTGTTTGTGAGTCATTTCTGTTGTTTCCTCTTTAACTGTGATTTTCAAGGCCTCAGTTCTTGATACGGTCGACTTTTATTTCATGCCTTGGTGCATGTTTTGATTTTGGACTGACGTTAAATAGTGTTAGAACTACTTCTGGTGTCTCGTACATTTCAATCGTGTGTGAAACAGTTGACAGTTTTACATTTGAATATCATGACAGCGAGGGGTAGTTATTAATTTATATGAAAATAATCCTGTTTAAATGTTCTTCCATCTGCATTTTATTAGGCCTTGATTAATTTTCAACTATAATCCAACAATTTTCCACTGTAATCCAATGATTTTCAATTGTAATCCAACATCTCTCAACTGTAATCCAACTATTTTCAACTGTAATCCAACAACTCTCAACTGTAATCCAATGATTTTCAACTGTAATCCAACAATAATTCCTCTCTCTTTGCGCTTGATGGATCTACTGACTCCTTTAAGAAACATCTTAAGACGTTTTTATTTGTTCAGGCTTTTCCTTGATTTTCTGGAACTCCTGTTGTGTTATCAGTATTATCTTGATCTTTAAAGTATATACTTTATTGAGTATTGTTTTGATTGTTTAAGCGCTTCGTGACCCTGGTCTGGTAAAGCGCTATATAAATAAAAATTACTTACTTACTTGCTTACAATTTTCAACTGTAATCCAACAATTTTCAACTGTAATCCAACAATTTTCAACTGTAATCCAACTATTTTCAACTGTAATCCAACAACTCTAAACTGTAATCCAACAATTTTCAACTGTAATCCAACAATTTTCAACTGTAATCCAACTATTTTCAACTGTAATCCAACTATTTTCAACTGTAATCCAACAACTCTAAACTGTAATCAAACAATTTTCAACTGTAATCCAACAATTTTCAACTGTAATCCAACTATTTTCAACTTTAATCCAACAACTCTAAACTGTAATCAAACAATTTTCAACTGTAATCCAACAATTTTCAACTGTAATCCAACTATTTTCAACTGTAATCCAACAACTCTAAACTGTAATCCAACAATTTTCAACTGTAATCCAACTATTTTCAACTGTAATCCAACAACTCTAAACTATAATCCAACAATTTTCAACTGTAATCCAACTATTTTCAACTGTAATCCAACAACTCTAAACTGTAATCAAATAATTTTGTTTACTTTCAATTTATATTCCTTGGTTAAAAAAAAAGAGTAGATTTTTGGTTAATAAATAAATAAAAATAAATATATAAAGCAAAACAAAACAAAGTGAACATATGTGTGACGATTATTTTTATACATTTTATTGTATTACTCAAAGTATTTTATTTTTTTTCCATTGTGATCCATTTTTGGGGCTTTTCTTCCATTTCTTCTGCCACAGAATATGATTTAAGACGTTGCTATGCAGGTGTCTAGACTCTCCATAGCAGAAGCTTTTTCATCTAGAAGTGACTCAAGGTTAAACCCTTTTTTCCCCCCTGTGATTTTGCAAGTTTTTGCTTCTCCTGTCTACATTTCTGCTACAGTCGGTCAGTTTACGATTTACTTTGGACACTGTAGACTAGAGCTGTGTATTGGCAAGAATCTGCTGAAACAATACGTAATGGAATACTGTCGGAACAACAATATATTGTTACTACTATATAAACGACAGTTTTTCTGGCTTTTACAACTAAAGAAATTAGCAAATACCATGTATAATCAAATGTGAAAGTGCTTGTGGCAAAGTGTTTGCCAACTAGTGGCCACAGGTTTAATTGCAGCACTCAAATGAATAAACGGCGTGAATATTTAAGTATGAATTGTAAACGATTGTCTTTTATACACACTCTATTGAAATATAAACCATAAAATAACCTCTAATTCAAATAAAATGTTATTTCAAAGGTTAAAATGTATCGATACAGTATCTGGGAATACAAATATTGCAATATATTGTTATATAGATATTTTCTTACACCTCTACTGTAGACCAAGACCGACCAAAAACATATTTCTCTCCCTCAGTGTGAACTTTTCGTTTCATATGCTGGTTGGTTCAACATCATTTCTCTGCCCGGCTAGAATATCAACACGACCATTAGCCGGGAGTAATAACCAGCCGCTTTAATTGGATTGCGCTTCTCATTTTGCCAGATTCCCAGAGCTGTCCGAGTTTGACGGGTGTCTCTGATGGACGTCAAGTTAATTCAGAAGACGCCAGTTAATGAATTTTGATTCCAAAAAAAACAACTTTGGATTGAAAACATGAAAGTTGAATGAAGTTTGAAACTTCGGAGGTCCATGCATTTAGTGGATCAAGATTTAATGACCTTTCACTTCAGTCTGTATTTTTGTAAATCAGTAATTTGTACATCAATGTACTTTGCATGGTCACAAGTTCTGGTTCTGGTTTCTAGTTTCCACGCAACAAACTCCTAGAAGGATGAACACAAGATCATGGATAACCAGAAAACTATAATCCAAAAATTTTCATCTTTAAATTAAACAGTTTTCAACTGAAAATACAAAAATTTCAACTGTAATCAGACAATTTTCAACTATAATCCAACAATATTCAACTATGATCCAACAATTTTCAACTATAATCAAACCATTTTCAACTGTAATCAAACCATTTTCAACTATAATCCAACAATTTTCAGATATAATCCAGCAATTTTAAATTATAACCCAAAAAATTCTCAACTATAATCCAACCATTTTAAATTATAACCCAAAGATTCTCAACTATAATCCAAACATTTTCAAAAATAATCAAACAATTTTCAACTATAATCCAACAATTTTCAACTTTAATCCAACAATTTTCAACTATAATCAAACCATTTTCAACTATAATCCAGCAATTTTAAATTATAACCCAAAAAATTCTCAACTATAATCCAACCATTTTATATTATAACCCAAAGATTCTCAACTATAATCCAAACATTTTCAAAAATAATCAAACAATTTTCAACTATAATCCAACAATTTTCAACTTTAATCCAACAATTTTCAACTATAATCAAACCATTTTCAACTATAATCAAACAATTGTCAACTATAATCCAACAATTTTCAACTATAATCCAGCAATTTTAAATTATAACCCAAAAAATTCTCAACTATAATCCAACCATTTTAAATTATAACCCAAAGATTCTCAACTATAATCCAACCATTTTCAAAAATAATCCAACAATTTTCAACTATAATCCAACAATTTTCAACTATAATCCAACAATTTTTAACTATAATCAATCCATTTTCAACTGTTATCAAACAAGTTTCAACTGTAATCGAACAATTTTCAACTATAATCCAACAATTTTCAGATATAATCCATCAATTTTAAATTATAACCCAAAAATTCTCAACTATAATCCAACCATTTTAAATTATAACCCAAAGATTCTCAACTATAATCCAACCATTTTCAACTATAATTAAACAATTTTCAACTATAATCCAACAATTTTCAACTATAATCCAACCATTTTAAATTATAACCCAAAAATTCTCAACTATAATCCAACCATTTTCAACTATAATTAAACAATTTTCAACTATAATCCAACAATTTTAAATTATAACTCAAAAATTCTCAACTATAATCCAACAATTTTCAACTATAATCAAACAATTTTAAATTATAACCCAAAAATTCTCAACTATAATCCAACCATTTTCAACTATAATCAAACAAGTTTCAACTGTAATCGAACAATTTTCAACTATAATCCAACAATTTTCAGATATAATCCAGCAATTTTAAATTATAACCCAAAAATTCTCAACTATAATCCAACCATTTTCAACTATAATCAAACAATTTTCAACTATAATCAAACAATTTTAAACTATAATCAAACAATTTTCAACTATAATCAAACAATTTTAAACTATAATCCAACAATTGTCAACTATAACCAAACACATTTTAACTATTATCAAACATTTTACGTTTTCAACTATTATAAAACTATTTTTTACATTTTTTTTACATTACATAAAAAAAAAAACTCTCTTTCACTGAACAGAATACATACTTCTTACTTAATTTCCAGTAATTTGATGATTCATACTATGAGTTACAAAACGCTGACTAACGAATTCTAACCAAGTCTGAGCAACTATAATTGATTTCTTGCAGCACGAGCGTCTCCTCCAGACCTGGGATCCACAGCTGGATGTTCCTCTGCAGCGTCGCCTGAGCAGGTGAGTCTCAGCGACTTCAAGGCTCTCGTGGGCAACAGGTATTTGTTGCTGTTCCCTCCATACATGCGTCACAGCAGGTTTGTACTCTCGTGCTGAGGAGGCAGACGGAGCCTGAACTCGTGTCTGGAGATGACGTTGATATGACGCCACTTTAAAAACAATTAACCAAGACGTGCGCAAAATTGTCAGTACAAAGAAAAACCTGTATAATGATCTTCATTTTTAGTTTAACACCTCAAACCTGTGAACATTGACTCATTGATTTGCTCCAAAAAATATACATAAATGAAAGATATTTACACGGATTTAATCGAAACTGTTGCAAAGAAACTTCGAATCAAGCGTCGTTGGAATGATTTACAAGGTCTTGATGATTAAAAAATCTTCTTTGGTTTGTAAGAAAAACTGTTTAGCAAACACTTATTTTATTAGTAATTTTATTATTTATTCAATTTTACTTCGTGGCTTCCAACTTAAAAATGGATGAGTAGTAAGTAAGTAAAGTCAAGGTTATTTGTAAAAGCGCCTTTTTTAGACCAGGGTCACAAAGCGCTTTAACAATAAAATCAATAGACTGTTAAAATATATACTTTAAAAGGCCAAGATGACATAAGACAAACACAGGAGTCTCAGAAAATCAAGGGAAAGCCTGAACAAATAAAAGTGTCTTAAGATGTTTCTTAAAGGAGTCAGTAGATCATCAAACACAGAGGAAGAGGAAGATCGTTCCAAAGCTTAGGAGCAACAGGCTGGAAGGATTTCTCTCCTCTGGTCCTGAAGCGTCAGCATCAGTAGATTCTTATCTACAGACCTCAGAGCCCGAGCTGGGGTGTAAGGCTGGATCAGATCAGTGATGTAAGGAGGAGTCTGACCATGAATAGATCTAAAAGTAAGAACCAGAATTTTAAAGTTGATCCTGAAAGAAACTGGCAGCCAGTGAAGAGTTTTAAGGATCAGGGAAATGTGAGTTCTTCTACTAGAGCGAGTCAGAATTCTTGTATGAACTGCAGGCGAAACAGCTCCTTCTGGTTTAGACACCAAAATAAACTGTTACAAAAGTCTAAACGAGACACAAACACATGGATTGATTATAAGGTCCAGATTGTGTCGTGACATATCAATCCAACAGCTGTTTTTTTTTTTACAACAACACGACCCGGTGTGTGCCAGGAGTGACTCATCTTCTAACTGCTCAAACTCCCTGATATCTTGACTCCTGGTATCAGGAGTTGTTCTCTGCCTGTGACTGCAGAAGGACTGGTTTGTTTCCTAGACTTGAAGCGGATGAAAGTGAATATTCCAGCAGCGTGAATGAGACGAATGATGCAAGTGAGACTCACAACTGTGTCCTGCCCTCACTTCATGTACACACAATATCACTTCATGTACACACACCCTCACTTCATGTACACACAATATCACTTCATGTACACACACCCTCACTTCATGTACACACAATATCACTTCATGTACACACACCCTCACTTCATGTACACACAATATCACTTCATGTACACGCACCCTCACTTCATGTACACACAATATCACTTCATGTACACACAATATCACTTCATGTACACACAATATCACTTCATGTACACACAATATCACTTCATGTACACACAATATCACTTCATGTACACACAATATCACTTCATGTACACACAATATCACTTCATGTACACACAATATCACTTCATGTACACACACCCTCACTTCATGTACACACAATATCACTTCATGTACACACAATATCACTTCATGTACACACAATATCACTTCATGTACACACAATATCACTTCATGTACACACAATATCACTTCATGTACACACAATATCATTTCATGTACACACAAAATCACTTCATGTACACACAATATCACTTCATGTACACACACCCTCACTTCATGTACACACACCCTCACTTCATGTACACACAAAATCACTTCATGTACACACACCCTCACTTCATGTACACACAATATCACTTCATGTACACACACCCTCACTTCATGTACACACAATATCACTTCATGTACACACAATATCACTTCATGTACACACAATATCATTTCATGTACACACAATATCACTTCACGTACACGCACCCTCACTTCATGTACACACACCCTCACTTCATGTACACACACCCTCACTTCATGTACACACAATATCACTTCATGTACACACAATATCACTTCATGTACACACAATATCATTTCATGTACACACAATATCACTTCACGTACACACACCCTCACTTCATGTACACACACCCTCACTTCATGTACACACAATATCATTTCATGTACACACACCCTCACTTCATGTACACACAATATCACTTCATGTACACACACCCTCACTTCATGTACACACAATATCACTTCATGTACACACACCCTCACTTCATGTACACACAATATCACTTCATGTACACACAATATCACTTCATGTACACACAATATCACTTCATGTACACACAATATCACTTCATGTACACACAATATCACTTCATGTACACACAATATCACTTCATGTACACACAATATCACTTCATGTACACACAATATCACTTCATGTACACACACCCTCACTTCATGTACACACAATATCACTTCATGTACACACAATATCACTTCATGTACACACAATATCACTTCATGTACACACAATATCACTTCATGTACACACAATATCACTTCATGTACACACAATATCATTTCATGTACACACAAAATCACTTCATGTACACACAATATCACTTCATGTACACACACCCTCACTTCATGTACACACACCCTCACTTCATGTACACACAAAATCACTTCATGTACACACACCCTCACTTCATGTACACACAATATCACTTCATGTACACACACCCTCACTTCATGTACACACAATATCACTTCATGTACACACAATATCACTTCATGTACACACAATATCATTTCATGTACACACAATATCACTTCACGTACACGCACCCTCACTTCATGTACACACACCCTCACTTCATGTACACACACCCTCACTTCATGTACACACAATATCACTTCATGTACACACAATATCACTTCATGTACACACAATATCATTTCATGTACACACAATATCACTTCACGTACACACACCCTCACTTCATGTACACACACCCTCACTTTATGTACACACAATATCATTTCATGTACACACACCCTCACTTCATGTACACACAATATCACTTCATGTACACACAATATCACTTCATGTACACACAATATCATTTCATGTACACACAATATCACTTCACGTACACACACCCTCACTTCATGTACACACACCCTCACTTCATGTACACACAATATAATTTCATGTACACACACCCTCACTTCATGTACACACAATATCATTTCATGTACACACACCCTCACTTCATGTACACACAATATCATTTCATGTACACACACCCTCACTTCATGTACACACAATATCACTTCATGTACACACACCCTCACTTCATGTACACACAATATCACTTCATGTACACACAATATCACTTCATGTACACACAATATCACTTCATGTACACACAATATCACTTCATGTACACACAATATCACTTCATGTACACACAATATCACTTCATGTACACACAATATCACTTCACGTACACACACCCTCACTTCATGTACACACACCCTCACTTCATGTACACACAATATCATTTCATGTACACACACCCTCACTTCATGTACACACAATATCACTTCATGTACACACAATATCACTTCATGTACACACAATATCATTTCATGTACACACAATATCACTTCACGTACACACACCCTCACTTCATGTACACACACCCTCACTTCATGTACACACAATATAATTTCATGTACACACACCCTCACTTCATGTACACACAATATCATTTCATGTACACACACCCTCACTTCATGTACACACAATATCATTTCATGTACACACAATATAATTTCTTGTACACACACCCTCACTTCATGTACACACAATATCACTTCATGTACACACAATATCACTTCATGTACACACACCCTCACTTCATGTACACACAATATCACTTCATGTACACACAATATCACTTCATGTACACACAATATCACTTCATGTACACACAATATCACTTCATGTACACACACCCTCACTTCATGTACACACAATATCACTTCATGTACACACAATATCACTTCATGTACACACAATATCACTTCATGTACACACAATATCACTTCATGTACACACAATATCACTTCATGTACACACAATATCACTTCATGTACACACAATATCACTTCATGTACACACAATATCACTTCATGTACACACAATATCATTTCATGTACACACAAAATCACTTCATGTACACACAATATCACTTCATGTACACACACCCTCACTTCATGTACACACACCCTCACTTCATGTACACACAATATCACTTCATGTACACACACCCTCACTTCATGTACACACAATATCACTTCATGTACACACACCCTCACTTCATGTACACACAATATCACTTCATGTACACACAATATCATTTCATGTACACACAATATCACTTCATGTACACACAATATCATTTCATGTACACACAATATCACTTCACGTACACGCACCCTCACTTCATGTACACACACCTTCACTTCATGTACACACACCCTCACTTCATGTACACACAATATCACTTCATGTACACACAATATCACTTCATGTACACACAATATCATTTCATGTACACACAATATCACTTCACGTACACACACCCTCACTTCATGTACACACACCCTCACTTCATGTACACACAATATCATTTCATGTACACACACCCTCACTTCATGTACACACAATATCACTTCATGTACACACAATATCACTTCATGTACACACAATATCACTTCATGTACACACAATATCATTTCATGTACACACAATATCACTTCACGTACACACACCCTCACTTCATGTACACACACCCTCACTTCATGTACACACAATATAATTTCATGTACACACACCCTCACTTCATGTACACACAATATCATTTCATGTACACACACCCTCACTTCATGTACACACAATATCATTTCATGTACACACAATATAATTTCTTGTACACACACCCTCACTTCACGTACACACAATATAATTTCATGTACACACACCCTCACTTCATGTACACACAATATCATTTCATGTACACACACCCTCAATTCATGTACACACAATATCATTTCATGTACACACACCCTCACTTCACGTACACACAATATCATTTCATGTACACACACCCTCACTTCATGAACACACAATATCATTTCATGTACACACACCCTCACTTCACGTACACACAATATAATTTCATGTAAACACACTCACTTCATGTACACACAATATCATTTCATGTACACACACCCTCACTTCATGTACACACAATATCATTTCATGTACACACACCCTCACTTCACATACACACAATATCATTTCATGTACACACACCCTCACTTCACGTACACACAATATCATTTCATGTACACACACCCTCACTTCATGTACACACAATATCATTTCATGTACACACACTCTCACTTCACGTACACACAATATCATTTCATGTACACACACCTTCACTTCATGTACACACAATATCATTTCATGTACACACACCCTCACTTCATGTACACACAATATCATTTCATGTACACACACCCTCACTTCATGTACACACAATATCATTTCATGTACACACACCCTCACTTCATGTACACACAATATCATTTCATGTACACACACCCTCACTTCACGTACACACAATATCATTTCATGTACACACACCTTCACTTCATGTACACACAATATAATTTCATGTACACACACCCTCACTTCATGTACACACAATATCATTTCATGTACACACACCTTCACTTCATGTACACACAATATCATTTCATGTACACACACCCTCGCTTCATGTACACACAATATCATTTCATGTACACACACCCTCACTTCACGTACACACACTCTCACTTCATGTACACTCTCGCTTCATGTACACTCACCCTCACTTCATGTACACACAATATCATTTCATGTACACACACCCTCACTTCATGTACACACAATATCATTTCATGTACACACACCCTCACTTCATGTACACACAATATCATTTCATGTACACACACCCTCACTTCATTTACACACAATATCATTTCATGTACACACACCCTCACTTCATGTACACACAATATCATTTCATGTACACACACCCTCACTTCATGTACACACACCCTCACTTCATGTACACACACCCTCACTTCATGTACACACAATATCATTTCATGTACACACACCCTCACTTCATGTACACACAATATCATTTCATCTACACGCACCCTCACTTCATGTACACACACCCTCACTTCATGTACACACAATATCATTTCATGTACACACACCCTCACTTCATGTACACACAATATCAGTTCATGTACACACACCCTCACTTCATGTACACACAATATCAGTTCATGTACACACACTCTCACTTCACGTACACACACCCTCACTTCACGTACACACACCCTCACTTCATGTACACACAATATCATTTCATGTACACACACTCTCACTTCATGTACACACACTCTCACTTCACGTACACACACTCTCACTTCACGTACACACACTCTCACTTCACGTACACCCACTCTCACTTCACGTACACACACTCTCACGTACACACACCCTCACTTCACGTACACACACTCTCACGTACACACACCCTCACTTCACGTACACACACTCTCACGTACACACACCCTCACTTCACGTACACACACCCTCACTTCATGTACACTCTCTCACTTCATGTACACACACTCTCACTTCATGTACACACACTCTCACTTCACGTACACACTCTCTCACTTCACGTACACACACCCTCACTTCATGTACACACACTCTCACTTCACGTACACACTCTCTCACTTCACGTACACACACTCTCACTTCACGTACACACACTCTCACTTCATGTACACTCTCTCACTTCATGTACACACACTCTCACTTCACGTACACACACTCTCACTTCACATACACACACTCTTACTTCATGTACACACACTCTCACTTCACGTACACACACTCTCACTTCACATACACACACTCTTACTTCACGTACACACACTCTCACTTCATGTACACACACGCTCACTTCATGTACACACACTCTCACTTCATGTACACTCTCTCACTTCATGTACACACACGCTCACTTCACATACACACACTCTCACTTCATGTACACACACGCTCACTTCACATACACACACTCTCACTTCATGTACACACACGCTCACTTCACGTACACACACTCTCACTTCATGTACACTCTCTCACTTCATGTACACACACTCTCACTTCACGTACACACACTCTCACTTCACGTACACACACTCTCACTTTATGTACACACACTCTCACTTCACATACACACACTCTCACTTCATGTACACACACGCTCACTTCACATACACACACTCTCACTTCATGTACACACACTCTCACTTCACGTACACACACTCTCACTTCACATACACACACTCTTACTTCACGTACACACACTCTCACTTCATGTACACACACGCTCACTTCATGTACACACACTCTCACTTCATGTACACTCTCTCACTTCATGTACACACACTCTCACTTCATGTACACACACTCTCACTTCATGTACACACACTCTCACTTCACGTACACACACCCTCACTTCACGTACACACACTCTCACTTCATGTACACTCTCTCACTTCATGTACACACACTCTCACTTCATGTACACACACTCTCACTTCATGTACACTCTCTCACTTCATGTACACACACTCTCACTTCACGTACACACACTCTCACTTCATGTACACACACCCTAACTTCACGTACACACACTCTCACTTCACATACACACACTCTCACTTCATGTACACTCTCACTTCATGTACACACACTCTCACTTCATGTACACTCTCTCACTTCATGTACACTCTCTCACTTCATGTACACACACTCTCACTTCATGTACACTCTCTCACTTCATGTACACTCTCTCACTTCATGTACACTCTCTCACTTCATGTACACACACTCTCACTTCATGTACACTCTCTCACTTCATGTACACACACTCTCACTTCATGTACACTCTCTCACTTCATGTACACTCTCTCACTTCATGTACACACACTCTCACTTCATGTACACTCTCTCACTTCATGTACACACACTCTCACTTCATGTACACACACTCTCACTTCACGTACACACACCCTCACTTCACGTACACACACTCTCACTTCATGTACACTCTCTCACTTCATGTACACACACTCTCACTTCATGTACACACACTCTCACTTCATGTACACACACTCTCACTTCACGTACACACACTCTCACTTCACGTACACACACTCTCACTTCATGTACACTCTCTCACTTCATGTACACACACCCTAACTTCACGTACACACACTCTCACTTCACATACACACACTCTCACTTCATGTACACTCTCACTTCATGTACACACACTCTCACTTCATGTACACACACTCTCACTTCACGTACACACACTCTCACTTCACGTACACACTCTCACTTCACGTACACACACCCTAACTTCAAGTACACACACTCTCACTTCACGTACACACACTCTCACTTCATGTACACACACCCTAACTTCAAGTACACACACTCTCACTTCACGTACACACACTCTCACTTCATGTACACACACCCTAACTTCAAGTACACACACTCTCACTTCACGTACACACACTCTCACTTCATGTACACACACCCTAACTTCAAGTACACACACTCTCACTTCATGTACACACACTCTTACTTCATGTACACACACTCTGTCACTTCACGTACACACACCCTAACTTCACGTACACACACCCTAACTTCACGTACACACACCCTAACTTCACGTACACACACTCTCACTTCACGTACACACACTCTCACTTTATGTACACACACTCTCACTTCATGTACACACACTCTCACTTCATGTACACACACTCTCACTTCATGTACACACACTCTCACTTTATGTACACACACTCTCACTTCATGTACACACACTCTCACTTCATGCACACACACTCTCACTTCATGTACACACACTCTCACTTCATGTACACACACTCTCACTTCACGTACACACACTCTCACTTCATGTACACACACTCTCACTTCACGTACACACACTCTCACTTCATGTACACACACTCTCACTTCATGTACACACACTCTCACTTCATGTACACACACTCTCACTTCACGTACACACACTCTCACTTCATGTACACACACTCTCACTTCACGTACACACACTCTCACTTCATGTACACACACTCTCACTTCATGTACACACACTCTCACTTCACGTACACACACTCTCACTTCATGTACACACACTCTCACTTCATGTACACACACTCTTACTTCATGTACACACACTCTCACTTCACGTACACACTCTCTCACTTCACGTACACACACCCTAACTTCACGTACACACACTCTCACTTCATGTACACACACTCTTACTTCATGTACACACACTCTCACTTCATGTACACACACTCTCACTTCATGTACACACACTCTTACTTCATGTACACACACTCTCACTTCATGTACACACACTCTCACTTCATGTACACACACTCTTACTTCATGTACACACACTCTCACTTCATGTAGACACACTCTCACTTCATGTACACACACTCTCACTTCACTTACACACACCATAACTTCACGTACACACACCATAACTTCACGTACACACACCCTAACTTCACGTACACACACTCTCACTTCATGTACACACTCACTTCATGTACACACACTCTCACTTCATGTACACACACTCTCACTTCATGTACACACACTCTCACTTCATGTACACACACTCTCACTTCATGTACACACACTCTCACTTCACGTACACACACTCTCACTTCATGTACACACACTCTCACTTCACGTACACACACCCTAACTTCACGTACACACACTCTCACTTCATGTACACACACTCTTACTTCACGTACACACACCCTAACTTCATGTACACACTCACTTCATGTACACACACTCTCACTTCATGTACACACACTCTCACTTCATGTACACACACTCTCACTTCATGTACACACACTCTCACTTCATGTACACACACTCGCACTTCACGTACACACACTCTCACTTCATGTACACACACTCTCACTTCACGTACACACACTCTCACTTCATGTACACACACTCTCACTTCACGTACACACACTCTCACTTCACGTACACACACTCTCACTTCATGTACACACACTCTCACTTCATGTACACACACTCTCACTTCATGTACACACACTCTCACTTCACGTACACACACTCTCACTTCACGTACACACACTCTCACTTCATGTACACACACTCTCACTTCATGTACACACACTCTCACTTCACGTACACACACTCTCACTTCATGTACACACACTCTCACTTCATGTACACACACTCTCACTTCATGTACACACTCACTTCATGTACACACACTCTCACTTCATGTACACACACTCTCACTTCATGTACACACACTCTCACTTCATGTACACACACTCTCACTTCATGTACACACACTCTCACTTCACGTACACACACTCTCACTTCATGTACACACTCACTTCATGTACACACACTCTCACTTCATGTACACACACTCTCACTTCATGTACACACACTCTCACTTCATGTACACACACTCTTACTTCATGTACACACACTCTCACTTCACGTACACACTCTCTCACTTCACGTACACACACCCTAACTTCACGTACACACACTCTCACTTCATGTACACACACTCTTACTTCATGTACACACACATTCTCACTTCACGTACACACACTCTTACTTCATGTACACACACTCTCACTTCATGTACACACACTCTTACTTCATGTACACACACTCTCACTTCATGTACACACACTTTCACTTCATGTACACACACTCTTACTTCATGTACACACACTCTCACTTCACGTACACACTCTCTCACTTCACGTACAGACACCCTAACTTCACGTACACACACTCTCACTTCACGTACACACACTCTCACTTCATGTACACACTCACTTCATGTACACACTCACTTCATGTACACTCTCTCACTTCATGTACACACACTCTCACTTCATGTACACACACTCTCACTTCATGTACACACACTCTCACTTCATGTACACACACTCTCACTTTATGTACACACACGCTCACTTCATGTACACACACTCTCACTTCATGTACACACACTCTCACTTTATGTACACACACGCTCACTTCATGTACACACACTCTCACTTCATGTACACACACTCTCACTTTATGTACACACACGCTCACTTCATGTACACACACTCTCACTTCATGTACACACACTCTCACTTCATGTACACACACACCCTCGGGACTCGTTTTGACCGATGATTCTTGGATGTGTATTGTCTTTGCGTCGGAGGACGCCTGAATGCATTGTGGAGTTAACACAGCAGTTCTTTTTGGTCATCAGTTTTAAGCACCACTGACATTTTTACGAAGATGAAAAAATACCACGGTTGGAATTAAAAAACAAACAAACTGATAAGAAAGCCAGACAGAAAATGGATGAATGAATAAAGATGATCATAAACACAACATCCAAATTAAATTAGTAGACTCGCAGCTCTGACATTTTCACTGTGAAATTGAACAACTTTATTTTGAGCAGAATGAAAATGTATTCACAGGCAGCTCTGCTTAATGTTGGGACCAAAAGCAGATCCTCTTTAAATTCAGGAACTCTTTGAACTCGAGCAAACTGAGATGCTTTTCTCTTCAAGATCACATTGGCTTCATGGAAGTTCATGTTTTATTAAAGATGCCGCTTGTAAACTTTTCGTTGTCAGCAGCATCATCAAGGTCAGTGGAGCGTACATGATTATGATACGTGACTTTTTTAAGCAAATATTCAAGTTTAAGTTCATACTGCCAGTTTACTGTGATTTAAAGCGAGTTATTAACTTGACTTGGATTAATTTATTCATATAATAACCAGGAAATATTGCAGAACTCAACACACATTTTTAAAGCTTTTCCTTAGAACTGGCTTTATTTAGATTTACTTTTATCCATTAACCTGCATTTTCTCTGACAATTGTCTTATTGGAGAAGAAATGTGAAACCTCTCTGCCTTTGTGTACATTAAAACAAGTACACAAACGTGTTATTTGCACTGAACCAAGACAACAGTCGCAATAAAGGATATGATTCTCTCTTGTTTACTATGAATTAATGTCACAAAACACAAACGGATGCTAACGTTACTGAAATAATGTATAGATTCTTTAAGTTTATTCATAAGGAGAGTTAAATGGAATAAAAAAATGTTAGGTTGTTTAAGAGAGTTTTGTTACGTTCACTAGTTGCCCCCCGAAGCATCGCATTTCAGTCAGAATGTTGAAGTTCAATAGAGTCCTATGGTCTATTCTCGCTTTGTATCTTTAAAATAAACAAGTCTCAAGATTTTACACAGTCTTAAATATATCTTAAAACGTACTTACTTTATACAGACGTCACTAGACTATGGGTTGCTATATCCATTACTTACTATATTAGTCTATATTAGTATAATATTCAAGAGTGAAAACTCCAGACAGCCGTGATTACATTTACCAGATTCTAATTTCACACTAGACAATTCCGTGCCGGGAAAATGGTGAGAGTGGACTGTGCACTTTGCGCCGTGACGAAAAAAAACTATGAAAGCTACAAAAGAGTAAAATTGATAATTTGGACTTGTATCTACATTCGAAAGTTTAGATGGTGTTGCTACGTGAACGTATGCCAGAGCAGGAGCTGTTTGGAAAAAACGTTGCGGATTTGTGACTTTTTCTACCTCCTCCCATTCATTCCTCATGGGAAATTTATCGCAGTTTTTCGCGACTTAATTGAATATTCTGGTGATAGAAATAACAGCAGTGCGAGTCCACCTATAGCTCTGCTATGGCGAGCACAGCCCACTAATTACATAACACGGAAACATTTTTATTGAATTGCTTATTCACCAGGACACCATAATGGCAAGTTTCCGACAAAAAGTTTAAAAAATACAGATTTTCAACTTTAAAACTCTGACAGAAATGATCAAACTGAGATGATCAAATTGACTGGACTATTATACTCGGTTGTCCTTGTAAGTCAAACTGTCAAGATCCAGGTGTGATAGGAATTTAAACCATTCCTTCAAATGAAGCTGAAATTTTGAGTGTAAAAAAACTTGCCTTACTAGAATAAAAACATGCTTCTACTTGATTCCCTTCTCCAGTATTGGGTAGTGACGTGTTGATGAAGCTTCATGAAGCAGTGGTATTATTTTTGGTGTCCACTAGATACAGTAGTACATATCTGAACCATTTCCCTTTGTTTTGAGCAAATGTTCTAATGAAACATCATTTTTAAACTGATTGCGCCACCTACTGATCTCTAAACACCATGACACTGTTTCATGAAGCTTCATCACCAGTTTTAGGGTCTACCTTATGAAGGTGAATCTTGTCTTTCTTTGTATGGTTCTCTTTTCGTAACAACAGTTGAAACGTATAAGTTTGTTTTCAGATGATGTTTTAATAATTTTGACAATTAAAATCTTCAATCAAGAGTTACGGCCATTTTGACCAATCCTGTCCCCGGGACAGGACTTTTTAAATAAAGTTTAAGCAGCAAAATCAATAAAAGCACAAACTAATCATCATTATTATTATTCATCAACATCATAAAAAATGAAACAAATCCATCCGCACCTACAAGAGGTCAGAGAGGCCGCAGCAAGTGGCGGCCAACCTCGCCGTCTCATCCCTCAGGCGTTGCGATAAATTCACTCACCAGTCAATCTCTGACCTTCCAGTCTTTGCCGGAGCAGCAGAAGGACGCCCACGTCTTTCGCTCTCTCTCTCCATCCTGGACTCCCTCCTCTCTGGTCCCTGGAGTGGTCTCTTCGATGCACCGCTTCCCATTCCCTCACACCTCTTTTTCTTTATTAGGTAGGGTTTGATCCGGTTTAACTGGAGACGGCGATAGTTTGATTTTTCTCCTCCGACAAACGTGTTGCAAAGTTTTCTCACATGACGACAATACAGTAAACTATGAATTGTTACATTTCTTCTCTTAACTTGTTCACGTTGCTTTCTATTTTGGAATGCTCTGTGAATACAGCTGAGGTGACCCAATTACTCTAAGTTGTCCCTCCCTTGGTAGGATGTGGCTGAGCTCCTCCCGGGAGACCGAGCCCGCCGCACACAGACGATCCATCATTCCTTTTCTCTGCAGCGTCCTCTCTGCCACATTCCCCGCCTGTTGCACAAACACAGGGCGCTCATCAGTAAAACACCTGCACGCGCCCTCGAATTACCCCCCAAAACTGTACGCCTTTCGTTTTGTGTTTGCACAATTAGTCGTTGGACAGAGTTGTCACGCTTGTGTTCCTGTGTGGGCTCTCAAGATTCCGGGCTATTAAAATCCACGAAAATAATTGCCTTCCCGCAAAGACGGTCATGTGATCATCGTGTTTATCCGTCTGTCTCCGAGCAGAAAAACCAGGAGCAGTTTTTTTTCTTGATTACCGTTGTAACCCAACGATCATCGGAGGATTTGTGACTCTCTGGTGATGGAGCTTCGGTGTGAAAGTTTCCCTGCTGTCCTGTGGGTTCATGTTTATTAGCATTATTCCATGATATCCCTTGATTTTCTGGAACTCCTGTTGTGTTATCAGTATTATCTTGCCCTTTAAAGTATATACTTTATTGAATATTGTTTTGATTGTTTAAGCGCTTTGTGACCCTGGTCTGGAAAAGCGCTATATAAATAAAAATTACTTACTTACTTATTTTTAATTGGTAATGAAGTGTATTGGAATGTTTCAAAGAACACAAAGGGTTGAGTCAGATAAGACATCAGGGAGAATACTATTTTTGGATGTTTCATTTAAGTCCAGCTGTAATTTTTCCATTTTAGTCTGGGTTTTTCCGGTCGTGAACTTTGTTAGTGCCTTCAGCATAATCAATAACTCACGATGGAGTATAAGGATGCAGCCGAGACAGTTCTGACTTCAGCATGAAATGAGATATAAATTGACAAGGTTCTGTATTAAACTCTCCTTGTACAGGTAAAATGTTGAACCAACCCTGATCTCTCATCTCCTTTAGTTAACTGATTTGAGTGTGTCTCAAATAGATCTTGAATCTATTGTACTTATGTGTCGGTTGGTAAAAACGATCTTTTCATTGAAATATTTACCTAAAAAAAAAAAGCCCTTAAAACACTTGGAAAATAAAACTCTAGTTTAAACCCATCCACACACACTCTGCTGGGATTGGTCAAGGACTAGGGGTTGTTACTGCGCGTCATCAATCCTGGAAGTCTCCACCTCCAATGGACAATGGATTGTATAAACAACATTTGAAACATGCGAGTGAGTCAGGAAAGTTGGGTTTTCTACATAAGTGGCCATTTAAATTTGCAGATTGAGGTCAGACGTCTACCCTGACAGTGTCTTGGATTATTGCAGATGTTTCTCTATATCGTGGGATTATGGGATGCGCCATGTACAAATGACAAGTGCCAACTTCGGAGTATGAGTTCGGTTTACCTGTTGCTCATTGGCTCATGGAGTTCCAGACGCTTCTCTTTCACTTTGCTTTTGAAAGTTTCGTGGCATACTAATGATACACCACCTGACGACCTGACGGAGCGACTCAGAGGCACTCCTTGTGCAGTAAACATCATCTGCATCGCCGTCAATATTGCACATCAAATTCATCACCATTGAAGTCCCTTGAGTACAACCTTTTGAATCCATAAATATGTGTTCATTGTACTTGTACAGTGTTTAAAATGTCTGAAATTACCCATAAGGAATGAATGGGGCAAGGTTTTTAATCTACTATCCCGACTTTTTGGGTGGTCCTGGAACGTAAATCCTTGATAAACGAGAAAACACTTAATATAGATAAAATAATTTTAAGGGTGCATAGTAAGAGAATCTGCAGGTTTGCTTGCCTGTGGAGTCATCTGTATGTTCTTTGGTTTCTTCCGGAACTCCGAAAATATACAGTGTGCCGAAGATGACTTTGTTCAGTGGTGTCCCTGTGTCTCACCATAAGCAGTTGGGATAGGGAAAGGGTCCATATATAAGCAGTAGAAAATGATTCAAAGAACTTAAATATAGAGCAATAATACTGGGATAGTGAAGAAAAAATTAAAAATGTGCGGCTCAGTGGAGGTCTGTGCTCTTTTACTTTTCTATTTTAAATGGTTGAAGTTGAAATGTATTCAGGAGAAGCCAAATTTACTGTTGAGTTGTTCAAAGTGTTTCTTAATTGTGAAAAAATGAAATAAAAGATTTCAACCACATCATCTCAGGAATGAGGTTTCGTTTCTATGTATATTTTGCTCAATTTGTCAAAGAAGTCACGCTTTTGTCGATCCATTACAATGGGTTATATATATTTTGAGGTTATTGAGACAAGCTTTAAATGTAGCTACATTTTTACTCAGTTGACAAATGATTCCACAGTCTTTCATTATCTTAAAACATCGTAGTACTTCTTCAGTAAGAGGGTTGTTGTACTGGTATCTACCCCCACATTCAAGTTATTAAAGGGATAACATCCTTAACTTTTTTCTATTAAAAAATGTGGTCATTTTCATGTTAGGGAGCATGAGATGAACAATGAATTTAATCATGCTGTGGTTAAAAAAGAGCTGAGCCAAACAACATATATTTGGTCTGAACCACAACTGAACCAAGTATACAAAAAAACTTGAATGTAATTGGGGAAACTAAATGTGATTTTCTGACAATTGATGAACTATTCGCAACTGCGAGGAAAATCTGCTCGACCAAATGACTTCCTGTCATCTCTGAAGTCAATCTTAAGAAGTCTGCTGGGGGTCTAAAATAGTGGAAAGTCAAAACGGCAGATGGTAGAGACGGAGTCGTATCCATTGTAACGAATGTAGACTCAAGATTTCTTAACTTGAGGTGTTGAATACGACAGATATTGCCTGTAACGAGTTGCTAAAAACATAACGGAGACTTGGCAGATTCCTTGCTTACGCCCTGATCGATGTTAGCTTCGACAGTGATCCTCAGGTCTCCTCTGGTTCGTCTTCATCTGACAATGAACCGTCCTAATGTCTGGTCCGACTCACACTGACACTTCCTCCAGGTCAGTAGATATGCCAAAGGCAGCTTAGGAGACAGTTTGTTCGCCTTTCTCAGCAACTTGCGACTGTGTCGGATCAGCAGAGGAGGAAGAGAGTAAATGGGGTGTGTTGAGGAAACACGATTATCTCCAAACAAGAAGTCGGACCAGTCGATACACTCTAATAGATTAATGGAGACCTTGTGGTGTCTGGTCCCTTTTGCTAATTCTAGGAATTAGTTTCATAACACAATTGCTGAAGCAGCCTTCGACTGGATGTCCAATTTCTGCGGAGTCGCGCCGTGCTCGCTTTTGAATGTGTTCGACTGCCTCCTACTCGCTTCCCTCGCTCGTTCTCTTTGTGTCTCCCTGGTGATTGGCAGATGCTTGGAACAGAAACATCAAGGTTATCAGATCATCCCACAATGAAAAGGCTCCTAATGGCGTCAGGAAATGCATCCAGAGCCACAGCCAGGAAGCGAGTCAAAACGAGGGGATCTGCAACTCGTGGGTTACGCCTTGAAAAAAACGCCCGCACAGGCAGATCCAACATCTGCTTCTTCGACTTAATGACCCGGAGACGACTGGAGGCGACCCGTGGCGGCCTCTGCGAGAGATGGCGTCGCGACACAAAGATGCGAAACAATTTGCGCAGCGTGCGACGCGGTCCTGCAGGTGGGTTGGCAGAGCATCGCAGATCCGTCCCGCCGAGCATAAATTGGAGCCGTGCACGAGGCGACGGGCCTCTCCGGGTGACACCTCACTCATTTTATCTCACAAAGCTGCGCTCTTGATGTTGTTTTGATTCACCGTCTCTTGTGTTACTCTCCTGGCACGAGGGATCAACATTTACTCGTCTTTGTTGTTCCTTCTCTCGCTCTCTTCAGAGGCTAATCCTTTCCTTTAAGCGGCGGAGCATCCCTTCTGTACGTTAACTCCTGATCTTCTTTAGGACTTACTTGATCTGGAAGTCCTGCGGCATCGGCAGGGATTTGGGATTCATAGATACTGTCTCAGGACCTCATTGATATCTGGGTCTTTCTACCAGGTGACTTTTTTCTGCCGTCCTTTTTTCATTCAAGTATGTTTAATGTAAACATAACTGTAGACTTTTTTTGGTCCTGTAAGATCTTTATTAAATTAGCAACTAACATACTTAACCCAAATCTTATTTTCTTTACCCACATTTTATTAAATTCTATTAGTACAGGGGTCGGCAACCTTTCAGCCCTCTGATGCGGTTCCTTGTGGTTTTTGAAAATACGTATTGGTATAATTGTGGTTATTTTATTTGAATGTTTCGTAGCGTTTCTCCAATGATGCATGAACTACGAGCAGCTCTCCCCTTCAATTTACTTTTTATTTAACCAAAACGTAACTTCACTGATTTAAGAACAACATCAGTTCTTCACGATCATCACAACTCTGACGCGTCGCTCCCCCCTCCCTCACCTGTCTCACTCTTAAAGGAACAGTGACACGCAAAACAATCGTATTACGTAATCGTATTTTGCTTTGGTTGGACAAAAAATGTTTGTTCATTTGAATGTAGTGACTGGAGCCCAGTTGTCTTCATCTTCGTCCAAAAAGACACTTAATAACATCCAAATATCTTCAAACTGCTCGTCTGTAACGTCCCTCTTGTATTGAAGCCTCGACATGAGAGATTTAGGCTGCGGTCCTGGTATCATCCAATAACAACAAGCTTAAAATATAGACTTGTTTTTCTTTTGGGGAAGGATTCCTCATATTTGGATGTTTTTAAGTGTCTTTTTGGACGAAGATAAAGACAAAGAACATTGAACTATTGAACAGTGAACTATCACCAACTAATGTTTTATTTACAGTTTATTTGTATATATCATGAAGGCAAAAAACAAAGGTGAACATTGTATGGAATTATTTTTAATTTTCAGAATCACTTTATACGCTTGTGATGTAACAACGCAGGAATTTGTTGAAGTGGAAAAAGCGAGACGATAACTGAGGCGGCCATTTATATTTGGCGCCAAAAAGTCAAAAGGGGATGGGGGTTTTCTTTCCTGTAGAAAACTGGTCCAAATGGCTCTTTGAGTAGTAAAGGTTGCCGACCCCTGTATTAGTAGTATTATGTCCTTACTTGGGGCACGGTTGCGCAGTGATTGGCGTGATCGCCTGACAGCAAGTAGGTTGCTGGTTCACTTTTAGTTCGGTAGGGAGCCAAGTTGTGACCTTTCTGTGTGTTAGTATGTTCTCCCCGTGTTGCGTGGGTTTACTCCGGGCACTCCGGTTTTCTACCACAGTCCAAAAACATACAGAGATTAATTGGGAACTTGTGGAAATTGTCCATAGGTAAGAGTGTGTGAGTAGGTGAATGGTTGTGTGTCTTTGTGTGTTCCGAAACCGACTGGTGTCCTGTTCAGGGTGTCCCCTGCCTGACGCCTGACTATACTGGGATAGGCACCTGCGCCCCCACTGCGACCCCTATAAGGGATTGAGCGGCATAGAAAATGAATGAACTGTACGTAATGTCTCTTCTCTCGCCCTCTTCAGGCACTCATTTGTTACTATTACGCGGAACATCCCTTCCGTGCATTATCTTGATCTTCTTTAGCACTTACTTGAATTCAAGCCCTGCAGCATCAGCAAAGGCTTGGATTCAGCGATGCCAGCAGCCAGCGATGATGCTATCTCGGGATCTCAGTGATATCTCGGTCATTCTCGGTCAAAAACATACAGAGGTTGATTGAGAGTTTTAAATTGTCTGTGTGAGTGAATAGTTGTTACAACCCTGTGATGGGCTGAAAACCTGTTTATTGTGTCCCATACGCAAGTTATTTTCATACAGTCTTCTGTTCTGTTTCATAGGGGTTATATTGTGTGGAGCCGAAGGGTTTCTGAACCCTCTTGATGGCAAGGATTAGTCCTAGAACCATGGTTGGTCCCTCTTGAAGAAATCCTGGCTTTGGTTGCTGTAAAATTGGTGGCAGAACTGTTATGCCTCCATGGAACAGAGGTCCAAGGGGGTTCAAAGAATAGGATTAACCCCTTCAATGTAGCTCCTTTGTCTCCCTCGCTTCCTTCAGTTGGATCCTTCGAAAACAAGAGCAGTTTGTCTGAACTGTTGTTTTTTTTCACCCCATTGGAGAGTGTCATGGAATCATTTCGGTCTCCTGATGCAATCTTACGTAAAGTGGACGCTTAATTTACTCAGGAGACATCATTGTGTTAACATGTGTATTGTGATTGGCTAAAAGTTGGTTTATTTAAAGTGGTGGTTCTTGGTAAAGTACAGAATGTTTTTTTTATTCTCCAGCTCAACCACGAGGCAACCGATCAGACACTCGGTCCTCTGGGTGAAACTTTTTTTGATGCCTGCATTTTGTTGTTGCTCTAAAACCTATATCCCTTTTACAAAAAAAAACCATGAAGCGGATGTTCAAGGACTGGTTTCTGAGGCTTGGCGGACCATCTGCGCACATGCTGTTCTTTCCATGAACCCACGGAACACGAGAGGGTAGACGTAGAATTCTGCTGCACTTCCTTAGTTCAGGTATTTTCAAGAGGAGATGATTTAGTTAAGCGTCTGAAAATGGCTCATTGTTCAAGAGTGAAGAGTTGCACACGTGCGTACAGATCTCAATTGTGTTCCCTCCTCTTCTATAGGGAAAGTCATCCAGACAAAGAACCCATGGACTCGAAGCAGCAGCCTCCCATAGAAAAAGATCTCAATGCTTCCCCGCACTCATCACAGGCTCGTGAGTGTGGCAGACATCTTCCCATTGTGCTCCGTCGCCGACACCAGCAGCGTCGCATGAATCGACAGCATTAATGAGTTAAGAGACGACGGAGGACTGACTTAATGATAGCCTTGTGGAGAAATGAGAGTTTGGAGAAGGGTGAAGCCCCCAGAACCCTAATAAAGGCTGTGATCTTTTGGAGAGTTCCGAAGCGAGTCGGAGCGTTGAGGGGTCAGGATCCATCGGTGCTAGTAATTGCGGTCCGAACTTTTATGGAATGATGGGATTCTTTTTTTCTTTGTCAGGATTGTTTTCTTTTCGAGAGAACAGTAGCTGTCAACCAGTTTTGTAACCAAGCGTCACCCCTGTGTCCACAAAGGGAAACATCTCAAATGTTCTTCTTGTGGCAAAACGCTGACAAGATTATTAACTGTAGCTGAAAAGCCGTTGTCGATCAATTTTCCATCAACCTGTCGCAAGTATTACCTCGATCGATGCTTAGCTTGTTTGGTAACTATGACGACAACAGTGTTGGAAAAACCATGGGGACTTTGGATATACCGACCTACCAAAAGATATGAATTCTTAGCACCGCATCTTTGTCGATAACGGCTAAGAATTGTTTGAATAAATGTGTAGTTTTTAATTATAATTTAAAATCCTACATTAACAGTATTCTATGATGTTTAAAAAAAACCTGTATGAAGTATATAAAACTAATGTAGAGCGAAGGACAATATTTGAATAAAAAAAATTAAATTGAAATTAAAATCTATATTTATAGTGAAAAGTTTTCTGTGCAACAAGGAAACACAAGATGCAGTATAAATTAATCCAGGATTGATATAAGGGCTGTTAGTCGATATTATACATATTTAGAAAATATTTTTGTACCACAAGACATTATAGGAGCACGCATAGAGTTAAGACCTAATGGTTGAGAAGTTAAATTTTAAAAAAATGTAAACGAAAAGACATTTAAAAAGTCGTAAAATCTTATTAAAAATAATCGATTGATGTAATGAAATAGTTAATGCTTAATACATTTATTTTAATAATGTACAGCATCTATGTAATAATGAAAAAAGTAAAATAATAAGAACACAAGCATATTTGGTTCTATCGAAGCATGCAGCAACCAGGAATCGAAAGCCGGCGATTTATTTGAACAGCAGGTTAACTTCACCTTAGTCACAGAAATCAGTAAAAAAAAAAAAAAGGAACTACACCACCACCCACCTTACTTGCTGCCAACAAATCAGTGAACTCAGATGATGCCTTTCTACACTCTTTTCTATTTAAAGGGAGACTGATTGGTTGCTAAAATACTGTATTTAGTGTCCTATTACTGTAGTGACCGACAGCTATGATTGGTTGGCTGGGCAGCAAGGCATTATGGGAGCCGTTCAGGTCAGCTTTACTGTAGAAAGTCGTTGAATGTGTTATAGTTACATGCTTAAATACACATTTTGAAAATGTAAACCTTGTCCACGTTAATTAAATTCCATAGTATTAAATTTGTGTAAGTTTTTTAAAGTGTTTACACTTTACACAAATTTTGCATTAAATAAATGACTGTATGTATATAAATAAAAATATAGGGGGGGGGGTTTAAACATATTTTCCCTCAAATGAATTCCATCAGGGACAGCCCTTTTGTTATCCTTCTTATTTGGGGGTAATTTGACTCTAAATATTCAATTTTGTCATTTCAAACGTATCAGAGAATGATGCAAGGAAATGCAAAACGATGTCAATGGTCTTCTCTTGCAGTGAAAGCTGTCATTTTGTGTCGCAGACTTGCAACTTGCCCTGCTCTGCTGGTTGAACGTGATCATTTATTTTGTCAGGATGTGATTATCGTCTCTGATCTACACCTCCTCCCCCACCACCCCTCAAATTATCCTGCTCTGGAGAAGAACGCTTGACTCGCTGATGCTTCTCTGACATGCACCCTCTCGTCCACACTGTTTTTTGGGTGATGAGCTCCTCCGATTTAAAATAAGGTAAAGGTCCAAGAGATTTTCTGGTGCTTCAGTCGGTCACGACCACATGGCCGACTTGGGGATAGAAGAAAAAAAAAATGTCTTCGCCGCTGTGAGTGAATTAGATCATGGAAGGAAGACGGAGCAGCTGCTGTGCTGACTTACCCCTGTAACCATGGCAACTCCTTTGACACGCAGCTGCCAATAATGAGAGATTTACGTCCTCGCTCTTTAGTGCTCGCTGTTGCTCCAAAACAAAAACTCCGAGTTCATATACTGATGCTTCTTCCCATCATGCTTATAATTCCTGTAACCTTCATTACAGATCTATTTTCGGAAACTTAAATCACAGTCGTAACTGTTTCTAAAACAAGGAAGCTTTACTGCCTCTTCCTTATAAAATGATGGGATGGAGGAGGTTCGGTACTACTTCAAGGAATTAAGCAACTTTCTAGACTTCCCGGGTATGGCTTCAGACTCTTCTGGAAGAAGCTGATATACTCTGTTGGGTCAGCGTTTTTATTAGCGTGAAAAAAAAACAACAACATGTGCAGACGATCGACAACCTACAGCGATGTAATTTTCCTGCGGGCACTGTTGTATTGCCGTACGTGTTTGTATTTCACTGGAAGTGGTGGTTTTGGTCCCGGGAGATATCGGCATGCTAACACACACATACATACACACACACACAGGAAAAGAGAGAGCTCACTGCGAGCACAGACCTTGTTATTGAGTTCTGGACAGAAAAAGCAATAAGATAAAGACGCTAAAGCGAACATTGACCTTAACTGACATGTTCTGACAGTCGCTTTTATTAGTTTGTGCAGGACTCCACCGCTATATTGGATTTATATAGTTCATATTTCCTTTTTTTTATGTTTTACTAGTTCATTATTCTTATATATTCTTTAAAATTATTGAAATAAACAAGCTAATCTTATATTGGCACCAGCAACTGCTAGCTTCATCAGGGAATAAGCAGAAGAAATGTACACAAAAATCATTTTAATTTTCGGTCGGACCACCTGGGGGTTCTTGTTTTTACAAAAAAGAAACTAAGATAAGTCGTAGTTGAGAAGAGACATGCTTTAAAAATCCTTCTTTGCAAGAGGAGCTCAGGCATCTGTCGGAGACTCTGTGTAGAGAAGCTACCCTGCTCTGAAATCTTGTGAAGGTGTTCTACCTTCATCTCCTAAACTTTCTCCTTCTCTCACCACCAGATTTCAACCCTCAACCAGCAAACCTTAATTGAAATGTAGCACAAAAACATCCCCGTCTTTATTTAAGCTTGTTTCCATAGTGAGTAATCTCTCCGTCGGCGAAAGATTTAAGCATAAAAGTGAATCTAATTGTTTTAAACTCGGTGTGTTCGGCATGAAAATATCTCCTGGTGGCCCGGGAACGTGACAGAAATGAGAAATGAGGGCGATAACATCTTCTGTCATTAATAAACGTGTGCTCGTCTTAATTAGTATGTATGTACCTTGATTCCCATCTCCTCATTTGAATAATCTTTGATGCTCCCAAACCGGGAAAGACAAATGAAGGTTGATGGGAGTCAGAGGGAGTCAGGAAATTTCAACAAACAAGAATCTAGTTGAGGGTGACAACTCCAGTCAAACTCTGGTAGGATGACTGACTCCTGACTGTATATTTGATATGATAATTTTTCTTTTACTGCAGCAGAAGATACAAACACAAATGTATACAACGCTTTGAACTGCAGGTATGTAACCTGCAGGCAGGGTTGTGTTATAGAAACGAATTATACAGACACACAAACAGTATAGTATGTAGCAACTAAAGTATTGTTTTGTCAAAACTTCTATATTATTTTTACATAGTTTTGCAATTTTAACACATCCTAAGATTAACAGGAAACTCGTGTGTTGATTTAAGTGTGTCTTAAATTGATCTTTGACCTTTAATGTACTCATCAGTATGTCTGTTTGTACAAAACCTGAATTTTAATATTTAAATTGATCTTAAGCCCCGCCCACTGAAAACATGTTTTTCTTCAGATTAAATATTGGTCAAGCATCACGGTTTGTCACTGCGCGTCATCAATCCCAAAAGTCTCCAGCTCCAGTGGACTCATTGTATGAAACAAAGTGTGACATGATTACAGCTGGCTGGACGAGGAGTGAAGATATTTTAAGTCATAATGGACTCTGCTCTTGTAACCTCTCGTTCGCCAAGATTTCAGACGAGGGAGAACTTTATAAAGTAATAACTTCAAAACATGGTCATGATGAGGGTCTTACGGCATCTTAGAGAGGAAGACTGAGTCAGGAGAGGTGACCCACATATCTTTCACTGATGTATTTCTTTTCACTGCTTGTTTGGGAAGAGAATGTGAGGTAGTATTTGAGCCAGGTACGATCTGAAAGGGAGTGAATGCCGCCCCTGACCTTGAGAGATAGTAACTCATTCAAGTTTGTGTTTGGTGGAAAGTAATAATAAACTGAAACGAGGATATAAAGGCAAATAAACGTCTCTCTGCTTCAGAAAGGATTTAAACAGACATGTTTACTCTGTACTTAATTCTTTTTGCAAGCAAAACGTGCAACTATAAACCATCTATTCGTTAAGTAAAACATTTCATAAGAGTCCTAACCTGCTGAACTCTACGAACGTGCCCATTTTCTCTCCTCCACGGTACATTGACTTGACATGTAAACAAAATGACTTGATTTGAACCTCCCTTTAGACTCGAGGAAAAAGTCAATTCTGTTTCAACACAATCTAAAAAGTACCGTCCAATCTTTCAAGACTTATCGAGTGGACTCGTGACTAACTTTACAATGACTTGTTGAATAGCACCCAAATTTTTTTTAGGGTTTTTCAACTCGGACAAAGAAGTAGAATCCTACCTGTGACGCAATGTGACAGAACTCAAGATGGTCATTTTAATTAAACACATTTTGGGGATCATCATTTAGATCAACAGTTACCCTTTGTGCTGTTTTGTTTCCTCCTCATCGACATATTTATCCGATGTGTGCAACTGGAAGGCTCCTAGCCGTGATGCCGTTCCCCACTCGCACCAAAATTACACTCACGTCCATTTTTAAAGTTTGATTTCATAGTCTGAATCCGTCTTCCCCGCTGTATCTGCTCAGATGTTCCATCTGTATCCATGTGGGGTCTAGCGAAGCCTGCACGCCGCTTCATTATTTAGCAGCGAAGCAAACCTGCAGGTGAGGCTTCACACGCAGCAACAATCACGGAATTACAAACATCATTAAGATTCATCCTCTGGGCTGCTGGAATATATGAATACATTAATCTGCAACGCCTCTGCACTCCATCACGCGGACGTCTTCATTGGAGTCCAAAACTTTTTCTTTTTTTATGGCTGTTATTGAAAGATGGAGGCTTTAATTAGAAACTACAGGTGCACTTCGTGGTTGTTTACTTGAATCTTTCAGGAGAGTTTCGACCAGCAGGACGTAGGATTGCTTGGTTCGAGTGTTTCCTCCTAACGGACACAAAGCCGACGAACTGTTTCATTGGATTTTCCTTAAAACACGCCTCGGACCTTTCCTGGAGGTCTTCACTGGAGTTCATCAATAGGTTGGCTCAAGGGCTCCACGGCAGTGTGGTCAGCAGTGTCGGTTTGCTTGAAACGCACAACACCCTTTAGTTTACGCTTGAGACCCCAAAAAGTTCAAAATGTGTTTCCGCTCTTCAGACGCAGCTGTCTGAGAAAGATTGTTTTCTTTTCTTCTTCCTTTGTTGTTGAATCGTTTTTCTTTGATTCAGAGTCTGTTTGTTTTTTCATTTTCTTTAAGGATTTCCCTTTATTCATCACATGCTTGTGTGCAGTTTTAAATCGGCTTTTATGGAGTGAATAAACAGTACATTTTGTAAATGCATATATACAGATAATGTGGTTATTTTTCTAAATTTGTGCCCGAGCTTTAACTTGAAAAGAAATATGGTTTCGTATGGTTTTGTATTTCTTAGTAGTTTCCATGTTTAAGGCTGCAATACAAGAGGGACGTCACAGACGATCAGTACGAAGGTATTTGGAGTGTTGTCTTTTTGAGGGAAGATGAAGACGAAGACAAGTGAGCACCGGTCGCCACATTAGCATATACATACATTTTTGGCTTTAACTACTATAATCCCAACCCTTAGTAAACATGAGGGTGAGTAGAAAATAGAAAATAAGATTCAAAGATTGACTTAGGTTGATGAAATATGGCACAAGAAACCGTCTAGTGCAAGGAGAGTCACAGTCTAGTCTGCACGTTGCTTAAATCATTGTATCCTGGCTCGATACATAACCTTGACGTCGGTTGTTTGACTTTTTTTTATCAGGAAACAATGGTAGCTTTTGATTTGTACCTACAGTTGGTGAACTATAAGGACGATGCCACCGTCGGGTTGTTTCAGTCTCCGTTATTCCATCACAAACCAGGTGATCTAAATGCTTATTTTAATAGTTTAAAATTCGGGAGAAAATTATTGACGGTGAGTTTTGTACTTGACTGCTCAAATTTGCAGGCTGGTGTTGAACCAGCATCCGTGATAATTGTGTAGTTGTAGCTCTAGACTGATTTCCTCGCTGTGTACTCAAACTCCTGACGACCCAAAACAATTGTGCTGATGCTTCAAATGTTCCATCAGAACTCCTGGATTAACGGCGGAAAATACCATGCGTCAGTTAATGCCGTTGAGTTCTTATTAAAGCCAGAGGAGAGCGGAGGTATTCACAGGTAACAACCGCTCGCGCTCACATCCATGAAATACTGTATAAATTTGTCGCGGTGGAATCGGCTCCCGGGATTTCGGCAGAAGCGGCGTCAGATCAGTGAGTGTTATTGTCTGTTTGCTCTTCACTTGATATGTTTTTGTGCGACTCTTGTGAACCCATTTCCGTTTGAAGGGGGAGTCTCAGCCCCGGAAAAAAGTCCCGATTCCACGCTGGAAGAAACTTTGCGAAACTCACAGTTGGAATATTGAGACTGATTTTTTTTGCTGAGACTCCTGACACCTTTTTTCAGCTTCTTTTTTTTCATCCCCTTCCTTTCTGCCGCGGCAGCAGTCGGTTACTGAGATGGAGGGTTCGGTTGCAGCTCGTTGCATATTGTCAATAGACAATTAGGCGTTTACTGGATTCAACTCGCAAGGTAATCAGAGTTGGGTAATTAGTGGAGGGGGAGACTTAAGTGTTCCCAAATGAAGCGCCGGATAGCCACTTAGCCGGAGCTGAGCCGAGGTTTAGGCCGACACTCCAATCAAGACACTCGAGGTGCTCAAGGACGACATTAAATCTGGAGGATTGATGTCGGCGCTCGGACGGCCAGGACACCCTTTGATTTAGTCCGGACCGTCAAACTAATCAATTAATCGGCGATTGCCAACATGTTCTTCGGCCGATTGGGACGAGAGGCGAGGACACCCTGGACGGCACACACCGGCAGTCGTTATTTAAACTCTGAATGTTCTGGACTGGGACGGCCATCCAAGAACAAAACAAACACAAAAAATGTTGAAACTTATTGATGTTTGTTGGTTGTTATTCCTCGTCTGGTAATGTGACTCATACCACAGACTAAGGGTTTTGTTTTTGACTCCAGCTCATTTTTGTTCATTCATTTTTGTTTGTTTTTTTCCTTATTTTCTTCTAAGCTAATTGGCGCCACACATGGCTGCCTTAACTAATAATGATTGACAGCGCTACTCACTATTCAATTTGACAGTTTATTGTGTGAGTTTGTTCAAATGAAAGTTTATTTTTCATCTATGTGATTTTATTTGCTTTGGGATTCATATTTTTTCAGAGGAAGTTGTGCTATTATTATTTTTTGATTTATTGTTACATTGATTTGATTACATTTTTTTAATTACTTTTTTGGTTTGATTTTACTATTTTTAGCTCCCTTTCTTTTCCTCTCCGAGTTGTGGGCCTTTGTTTGGAGTTTGAGTTTAATTTTTTTTAATAAACATAACTAAATTTGCTTTACTGTTTTTTGTATCAGATGTTCATGTTCACATGTAACTTATTCCGCTTTAACTACCTATTATAGTTTGGTAAATATTTTGGAGAACCATCAATAATGTAATGGTTTATTTATGGTAATTCCATCTTGTTTTTAGAGTTTTCAGTCTGTTTGATTTGTTTGTCACAAGAAGCATAATATTCAGTTGTTTTTTTTAGTGTACTATAGTTTTGCAACTACCCACTTTATATCGCCCTGAAATGAAATATTGTTTCTTATTAAACTTTCTCTTGAAAACTGTCTTTGTTGTTTGACGGCCGCCGCTTGTTTCAATAAAAGCTGACTCGTCACGGCTTGAGTTTACTGAGCTACGTCTTATTACTCCGCCAGCCAGACGCCATCGTCCACCTGGGCCTCGCCTCTCGTCGTCGACTTTCTGACTCTCGCCATAAATCTACACGGTTTTCTCTCAAAAGCGGGTCTTGATCCAAAAACCTCTCTCGCCCGATCCTGCTTTCGACGTCTCAAGCCTGTGATGTGAGATTCAGTCGCATCTGTCGGTGGCCGGCGCTGAACCAAAAGAGCATGTCTGATCAGTCGCGCGCCTTCAGGCTTCAGGGGTGTTTGCCATCAAAGTTGCGCTTCGGATTGTTGTCGAGCTCGAGATCAGTCTGCATCGGAGAAACGCAATCTTTCTTTTATCATAGTCTTGAAACCTCACAGTGAGTTTGTGAGTCGCATGAATTTTTTCCTGATTTGACCGTTTTTCCTGACAATAAGAGGTTTTGAATTGAATTATAATTGAAAATGTTTTAAATCTATGATTGTACACACGGTATATGATGTGTTAAACCACATAAACAAGAGTGTGGTACAAAGATTAAAAAATATATATTTATACTATCATGAAAACGTTTCTTTGTATAGTACAAATGTTGGGACGTGAAAAAAGAAGGTGAAGAAGAGAATGCAGACATGGTGGAACTCTTTAATTTAGTTTTAAAAAGCCTTCATATATATATATATATATATATATATTGGTAGCAGAACTGGACATGACAGGCCTTACAAGTGAAAGACTACTTTCCTAACTCCAGATGAAAGTAAGTTACACTTGTTAAAGGTTTTACTGAAGTATAAAAGTTATTTAATGACCACATAAGATCCTCGATGGAGGTAAAAATATATGTTATTAGGCTTATAAATTCCTCTCTAAGTCTCTTGAAATAAAAAAAAGTCACAGCCATGACTGCACATCCTTCCTCCGGCAGGAAAAAAAAAATCTAGTAAGTTTGATGAAGTGCATTAGTCAATTCAATGTCTCAAGGACTTGTTCTTGTTGAGTGTTTATGAGGTGAATTCACAAGTGGGTTCAGTTTTGTGGACGCACAATTCCTTGAAGAGTCTGAGAATCTTTTATTACGGTTCCAACCAGGCGGGTATATTGAGTCGAGCTCCCCTTCTCCTGAGCTTGCGAGGAGCTTTTAAGCGTCGTCATGTCGCAGATGTTCGCCTCCGTCCGCGATAAGGTTTCCTCTCTGAGGCGTCCAAGGCTCGTGTTCTCACACCTCTCTCTCCTCAGTCGACTGATTCAGCACCGACTTGTTATCTTCCGGCGCTTGATGATTCCCCAGATGGACACTTTCTCTCATCCCGGTCGGCGAGTGAGCAACCGGGACGCGATCGAGGTTCCTGCGGCGATGACTCTAAAGTGCTGCTGCTCCCACATCAACCTGCCACATAAAGCGTTTAGTAGAAGAAGAGGATGTTTCTCAGGCGGGATCCACGTATGCTGGGGAAGAACGGGCTCAGGATCACAAAAAGAAACCATTAAGACTGGTTTATATGATCTCATATCTACTTATCGTCATTAAACATCAAATTCCAACTTTTTTTCTTCACTCTGCACTAGGAACATCAGAGGCCTACAATAAAGGAAGTGAAATTTCATTTACTTTTTTTCTTATTTTTTAGATCATATTTGGCTGAAGAAAAATATTTATCAATCATTTTTTTAATTTTAATACTTAACTAATATTAACCATTTATATCCAGCTTTTATTGCGTTGATTAAAGAAGGAAAATACATGTTTTATGTTTGAATGTTGCACTTTCTGTTTTTGTTTTTTTTCCCTTTTATATTTGAGTTTTTAATATTTGGATCATTTTTTTCTGATTTAATTATTTGTCACGATAATTATTTCCATGAAAAAATATTTCAATTTCTTTTAATGTAATTAACTTTACATTTAAACACTTTTGTTTAATGTGTTTTAATGTTTATATATTTTTTCTTTATTTTATTTTCAAATTGAATTAAATTTACATTTAAACACTTTTGTTTAATGTGTTTTAATGTTTATAATATTTTTCATATTTTTTTTAACTGTAATTAACTTTACATTCAAGCAGTTTTTTCCACACGTTTAATTCTTTAAAATAATTATCTTTATTTTATTTTAAATGTAATTCACTTTAAATATCAGCAGTTTCATTTCACTTTTGTAATTTTTTCTAATTTAATGTTTTATTTTTAAATCTAATTATATATACATTTAAACACTTGTTTAATGCGTTTTATTTTTTATAATATTTCTTTTATTTTTAAATTTAATTAAAATTAAATTCAAGCTGGTTTTTTTTACGCGTTTAATTGTTTATGATATTTATCTTTCATTTATTTTTGAATCTAATTAACTTTATATTTAAATAGTTTTGTTGGTTAGTTTTATTGGTTACAAAGGATTTTTAAAATGATAGATATTGTCCGTTCTTATCTACACTCGTAATTAAAATATTTGTATTGTTCGTCTCAATTATATGACCCAATGATGGTTATTTTTTTTATTCTTCGTTATTCGACAACTATAAAACAACACATGTTAAAATACAGTTGAGGAATCTTTTCTCCGTCTCAGTCACGTTCCAGGTAAACACAGCAGAGAGTCTGCTGGCGGCGGTGATGAAGGTCTGGGCAGGAGGTCGTGAATCATTTAGCAGCCGAATGTTGCTTAAAATCGAAGTTGGCCGATTCCACACATGAATCAATCGTACATTGAAATAAGTTATTTTACGGACCGACGGATCAAACCGTCGACTCGTGACTCGGACTGAAGTGAATCATTCAAAATTCGATTTTATTTAAAAAACTGAATTAACTGAAAACCCAGACTCTTTGGTCAGGTGTCACACTATGATCCTGTTTTTCTTTTGATTGACTGCGACTGTTTCATAATGGTTCATTTGTTAGTATGGCCAAGATGAGGATCAGTACCTCCATGTTGAAGAACAATAGAGCTTAAGGCATTTTCACGTATGAAGAGACTTTTCTTTATGAACTACTTTGTTCAGGATACCTTAAAAAAAACTCATGAAACAAGGAAATCAAGTTGGACTTTAAAGGCTTTTGAAGAAGTAGGTTTGAAACAGACTTGGATAAAAGAAAGGTTGTCGTGAAAACTTCTAAAAGACTTTTAATAGACTACGAACGACCTGTTATATAGATCGATAGACTCTTCAGATATTTCTAGTTCGAGAGTTAGTCAGTTCTTGCCCTGTGTACGTGTTCTTTTTGGAGCAGAACTGTTAATATTTCCTAACATGATGGGCTGCAAACAAAAGATGAAGTTGGTAAAGTAGGTGTTCTGTAATAGACTAAACTAGTGGAACACTGTATAAACTGGACTGGACTTGATTCCGACTTTGTGAAGAATAGTTCAGTAAAACAAGCACCATATCAAAGTGCTTGTTCTTCAGCTGCTCGTCCGAGCTCCGGGTGTATTTACGAGATCTCCGACAACATTTCCTGATCAAGGACTCGAGTCAACGAACCAGAGAAACTGCTGAGTCAGAATGTTGCGAAATAAGCCGAGGAGCGACGTGGAACGATAAACAACAGCATTAACGCTCTTCTGCGCCGCTGTTATGACTCTGGTTATCCAACGTGTTTCTCTTTGTGACATTTTTACGACGTGTTTTTGATGTTGAGGCGCCGTGTGTGGGTGTGTGTGTGTGTGTGTCCACCACTCCCTGTCTTGGGGTTTTGTGTTTTTCAGTATTTATGTTTGTGTTTTCTTTAGGTTTTGTAAGGTTGTTGGTTATGTATCTACTTTGTGTTTTTGGAAGTTAGTTTGTTTTGTTTCTGACGTTTGTGTTCATTTGTTCTTTGTTTTTATCCACACTTCACTTTTCATTGTGTGTTTTCCTGCATATGTTTTTTCTTTGGTTGTTCAAATTACAATTTGAATTATTTTATCTGCTTTTTTTTTTAACGTTACCCGGTGTTGAATCGTTACTTGTCGTTGGTGTGTGTCAGATTTAGTGTACTTGTAGTGGGTGTTAGATTTGTGAGTTTTTATTCTTTCTTTATTTTTTTCTCATAATAGACACTTCTTTGTTTAGTCATATATTTATTTTGAATGCGTTCATGTTCTCTTAGCTTTGGATGTGTTTCCTGGAGTTTGTGTTGTGTTTTTCTTTCTTGTGGGTGTTGTGTTTACTTGTCAGTTTTGGCATTTGGGTTTTTTACAAGAGCTTTGGGTCATGTATTTTTGAATGACTGGTGATTCCTACTTTAGTTTATAGATTGTATGGTTGGGGTTATGTTTCTACTTTCATGTTGGTCAGGGGAGGCAGGTGAGGCAGTGCCTCTCAATGCGTAATCCATCTTGCGACTGTGTTGATACCTGCAATAGAGGCGCAGGAGTTGCCGTATCTCTGAATGTCGCCAGTATAATGCTTTGGCTGATGTCTTTAACCATTAAAGTTTAATGTTTGTAAGGGTCTTTTTCGCTGATCAAAAATACAACCACAGTGAAAAGGCAAAGTTGGAGGCACACGCTACTGAGCCTCAACAATCTACGTCACATCTTCATTGATGCGGTAAGACTTTTAAAAGTAAAGGAAATAAAGTGGATTTTTACAACAAAGTAACAGAGGTTTGTGAGGTGACGGAAAGATTCATGGACTTTATCTACAGGTAAAATTAAGACCAGACATGGTTTTAATTTCAACCAAAACTACATTTTGGCCTTAAATAAAATGTTATTTGTTTTTCTCACGCCTATATTCACCTATTTAATACTCAATATTGATCTTTTCATGATAATAAACTTTAGTACTTTTTGCGTAAATCTAGCCAATCACAGAAGTCACCACGACATATTAACCAATCAGAAGCAACATTTTAATACAAAAGCAGCACTAACGTCTTAATGCTGTCGCTCGGGATTCTTCACTCTTGAGCCAAATCAAAATCTGGAGAGTTTGCGCTAAACTTTTTGGTAAATAAATAAATAGTAGGAAATAAACGCTCTTCCTTGTAATCCTTTATTATCACAGTCGTAGTGTATACTGTGTAAACCCACATTTGCTAATCCTTTTTTAAATGATTTATTAGTTCATAAAAAAATGTCTATTGATGACTTATGTGTCTCTGCCTTTTAAAATATATTTTTTAACTGTTTATTGTTTTTGATTGTTAAAGCGCTTTGTGACCCTGGTCTAGAAAGGCTTACTAGAAAATGACGTACTTACTTACTATTCACCCACAATCGATAACTGCCATAGAGGATGTAGACTAATATCCCACAAAATGTAGCAACAAATCAATATAGACTTGTTGAGAAATTATTGATGAAATCATATTTTTTCCATCTTCATTTATATTGCCAAAGATGAATGCTATAACTGGCATGGAGGTAAGTAAGTAAGTAAGTAATATATATTTATATAGCGCTTTTCGAGACCAGGGTCACAAAGCGCTTTAACAATCAAAACAATACTCAAAACAGTACATACTTCAAAAAGTATGAGGTGAGGTTCAGGTGAGGACATAAGTCTAATAAAATCATTTAAAAATGTCACACAAAACCATGCGTGTGTGTGTGCATGTGTGTGTGCTGATGTGATATGAAATAACCAGTAGCCAATTGAATAATCTTCCCTTTTACTTTTTCAGTGTGTGTATGTAATCTGTATTAAACATTAGCACTTAATAAACTTGCTTGTGTCGAACGCCATCACTCTCAATGATGACTGCGTTGTATAAATTCTTTCAAATCCTCTGTATTTTTCTCAGCTTTCCTTCAACATCTTTTCAGTTTTTCTTCTTGACACTGAACACATGGTGATGCAAAACTCTGCCATCCACACAAGTCAAAACCCGATAACTGTGAGAGAAAAACAGAAAGATGATGTAAACTGAAACGAGAGAGAAGAACCTTGAATTGTTGAACAATCAAAGACGGGTCTGACTTCAATGTTGTCTTTTCAAGGATACTTGGTGTTCTAAGAATAAAAACATTCTTTGAAGCGTTCGTGTGAAACTTAAACTCGTACTTTTAATCAAACAAATTCCAGAAATCTCCAACAGATTAATGTATTGAAGTATGATTGATTGATTGATTGATGTTTTGAACTTATTACTTTATAAAGTTCTCCCCCGTCTGAAGTCTCGGCGAACGAGAGGTTACGAGAGCGGTGTCCATCAGGACATAATAATGGCTTCACCTTCAGTCCAGCCAGCTGTTATAACGCCCCACTTTGTTTATACAACGAGTCCCTCGGGGGGGAGACTTCCAGGATTCATGACGCACGGTGACAAACAATGATGTTTGAACAATCACAGCAGAGTAGGTGTGATCATTTTAAATTACATTTCATCTATAAAAACAAATGCTGTGTCTCAAATCGCATACTTCTATTAGTATACTAGAAGTTGGTATGCATCAGGATAGTGTATGTACTAACTAGTACGCAAATTCTCAACAGATAGTATGTCTCAAATCAAACACTGCTGCTACACACTAACAGGAAATGACGCGACAGCTTCTTCTTCTAATACTATTTAACGATGTTGCAACCAACTGTTGGAACGCTATCGACACCTGCTGGCAGCACGTTTTGCAAGTTTGGAAAAAGAAATAAAGAAAAAATATGAGAATCAAGATATTCTTCAGATATTTAAGCCGGTATCAGCTCCTACTGCTGCTGAAAATACACCTGTACGTTTATGAATATATATGCATATATATCTATGACGTAACTTCCGTTTACAACGTCACTAAGATGGCAGCTGTTTAGGGTAGATGGTGTCCATCGAACCATACTCAGTTTTGTGGGCGTGTTAGTACGCCAATTTAGTGTGCATGGCGCATTCAATTTCGCATACTAAGAATTGAGAAGCACTTACACAGTGAAAATACTAACTTTGAGTACGCTAGTATGCGATTTGAGACACAGCAAAAGTGTTTTCAGTGGGCTTAAACACATTTTCAATAAAAAAGAGAGTTTTGTATAAACACATACTGATGAGCAGAATGGAGTCCAACTTAAATATACACATTAGTTAAACTTAAAGGATCAGAAACTCTGCTTAGATGTGTGACTGAGAGATGGATTTCATCTCTGCTGACCAGAAACTGTTCCTTCAACTGAGGAAAAAATCTCTGAATTTAGGAAAATATTGCCACAACACGATCTGGAGCTTGTAATCCATGTGTTTGTGTCTTCTCGTTTAGACTATTGTAACAGTTTATTTTCGTGTCTAAACAAGAAGGAGCTGTCTCGCCTCCAGTTCATACAAAACTCTGCAGCGAGAATTCTGACTTACTCTAGTAGAAGAACTCACATTTCTCCAGTCTGTAAAACTCTTCACTGGCTTCCAGTTTCTTCTAGGATCTATTTTAAAATGCTGGTTCTTACTTTCAGATCTATTCATGGTCAGACTCCTCCTTACAACAGTGATCTGATCCAGCCTTACACCCCAGCTCGGGCTCTGAGGTCTGTGGATCAGAATCTACTGATGGTTCCTGAACACGGTCAGGACCAGAGGAGAGAAATCCTTCCAGACTGTTGCTCCTATGCTTTGGAACGATCTTCCTCTCTCTCTGTAATTGATGATCTACTGACTCCTTTAAGAAACATCTTAAGACAGTTTTATTTGTGCAGGCATTTCCTTGATTTTCTGGGACTCCTGTGTTTGTCTTATGTTGTCTTGGCCTTTTAGAGTATATTTTTTAGCTGTGAATTGTTTTTGATTGTTAAAAGTGCTTTGTGACCCTGGTCTAGAAAGGCGCTTTACAAATAACCTTTACTTGATTACTTACTATGAGGCTGACGGCCTTTACTTGTCCACATAACTAGTTTGTGACCCACAAAAACATGAATCCCTCAAAAGCAGCCAAGGTTTCAAAGCAGTAAAAAATCTCTGTGGACAACATCCCGGTCACTTCCCCCGTCTGCCCTTCTCTGCCGTTGTCAAAGTTAAAAGGCCCAGGATGTGCCACAGACGACGGGAGGTGAGCGACGGAGAAAGAAGCCTCCGTTCCTCTCTTCAACTTCCTGCGCTGCACCCGCCGTCTCTCAATCTTCCTCTCGAGGGAGTCGCTGCAGCATGAGCGTGACAAACTGCAGTTTTCTGTCGCTGCCGGGAAACTGTCAGCAGGAAGGAAGACGAGCGGCGAAGAGACGGCGGAGTGGAGTGTGACATGCGGAGGAAAGCCTTTTTCCGAACGTTCGAGGCCACGCCGAGGAACAAAAGTCGCACAATTACAATCAGACCCGGGAACTCGGAATACTAAGTACTGGTGCTCGTGCGATATCTTGATGAGAATAACCCTGATGTGCGACTCAGCACTTCCTGACTCGCGCTTGTGTGTTTTTGTTTAATGTTGTGTGATAATTGAATCGCTTCCATCGCTGTATGTATGCGTTTGTGTATTTATTATTCACTCCTGAGGACATCAATCTGTTTCCAAACTCTTCTCACGTTAAGATCTAATTTCTCATCCCGTCGCTTGTTAACTTTGGGAGGAATAATGTTCGCTGTGCGTACGTGAAGTGTTTATAGATTTGTTCAGTGAACATGCAGTTTATTTGCAGTGTTGCTGTCAGATGTGTGTAGACGTGTGATTAGGATGTTTTCGTGTGTTTGTTTCACATCATTCATTCATTACGAATGAATAAAGGAAAATGGAGATTAATAATGCCCCACTTTGTTTATACAACGAGTCCCTTGGGGATGGTGACTTATTACTTTATAAAGTTCTCCCCCGTCTGAAGTCTCGGCGAACAAGAGGTTACAAGAACGGAGTTCATTAGGAGGTAATAATGGCTACACTATCAGTCCAGCCAGTTGTAATAATGCCCCACTTTGTTTATACAACGAGTGCCTTGGGTGTGGATACTTCTGGGATTCATGACGCACGGTGACAAACATTGATGTTGGACCAATCACAGCAGAGTTTGTGTGATAGTGTTAAATTAAATTTCATCTAGAAAAGTGTTATCAGTGGGCGGGGCTTAAACACATTTTCAAGATAAAAGGTACAAACAGTTTTGTACAAACAGACACATACTGATGAGTACAATAGAGTCCAACTAAAATCTTCACATTAGTTGAACTTAAAGGATCAGAAACTCTCACAGATGTGTGACATTCATTACAAATTAATAAAAGGTGGAGATTAATATTTATAACGACATTGAAACACAGCACTTGAATTATAAAGCTTTTTTTTTTTAAATATACTCTTGACATGTAGATGTTATAGATTGGAGCAGGACCGGAGAAATAATCCTGAGAAAGACTATTGGTTTAGTAAAATATGTACATTTGAATGTTAAAAATAAATGCAAAAGAAGATGAATTGAGAAAATAGATTCCAGAAACAAATGAATTTGACTGTGTAAAAGAAAACAGGGACCCGGGTCTAATGGCGTTCCGTGGACCCGCGATATCTTCAGCCGAAGCTTTAAATAAGCAATCTCACTCAGGGTCAGAACAGGACTATATGGTCCATGCGTCCTTGAGGCCTCCCTCCTCTCAAGTAATACTGTCTGCCGCGACACTGATGAATGGCATTGCTCTTTAAGTGGTGGCTCTCTGAGACTCTATCTGTTCTGGCTGTCTCTGCTTGTCGCTCTGTCTTATTATTTATCTAAGAAGCACCGAGGAGGTTTGTGTCTGTCAGAAGGCGATCCATCTGCAGAGGTCCTGTCAGCCGCCGCTGCCTCTTGGAGGAGGACGTCCTCCTACGAGTTTTTTCTATGCATCATCGAATTATTTCCATGATGGATCTTCCATGAGAGAGTCACCGAGCGAGAGAACGGTTTTAGTCGCGACGGCTTCTTGTCAGACAACGTATCAAGTGAGTTGCTCGACTGGGAGGGGGTCCCGGGGCAGACCCAGGAGGACGTCAGTATTCCCTCGTAAGAGATTCAGAAGGTTTTTTAAGAGACAGGAAAATCTGATACTGCAGTTTGAAGTGTTTGAAGATCCGAGGTATCAATCTTTTTGCTTTCAATCCTGTTCCATCAGTTTCACAAGTCTCTGCAGAGGTTGTTTTTTTTCTCCATTTCACTTCTTAAAATATCATATTTGCAATGACTGCTTTAGATTTTTTTTTTTGCTTTTGAATGACATGAAAGTGCCGGTATGACTTTTTGAGACTCTTATTCTGAAGTATTTGCTAAAGAAAAAAGATAGAACTACGTTGGTTACGGTAAACTTTTCTTCAGAGAAGGATGAAACATTTCAGTGACACTGGTCTTTGGCTTATTCTAGCTGGAAAACACCAAAGAACTGGAGCAAATAAGGGTCGAAAAAGGGTAAACCTTATGTTTGTATACAAGGTATACAACATAAAACCAACTACGAGATCTGATTTACACAGTATTCTGATTAAATTTGCGATTTAAAAGTTAAATACAGTATATACCTTGTTTTCCGTACGATAAGATAATATAAAGCATTTAATTCTAAAAAAATGTAATTATAATATTCTCAGCTTGCCTCAAGATATATAGAAAATTTAATGTATGTTGTATGTAAAACTATTAAAACACGTAGTCTGTCCGGTCGCTCCAACACGCCTTCACTTCCCGTTCCGGTTCTTATCCTTCGCTTCGTGGAGAAAGATGGACAATCAGAATGTGTCACGGGTCGTTTATTCGCCGCTACAAGTCAAACAAAATACAAGCTTTACGATCTCGACCGGACACACTTTCTTCCGGAGACTGGTTCCAGTTTCAAATATAATGTAAGTTATAGAGTTTTTCTCCTATTATGTTTCAGCTAGCTAGTGATGTCAAAGACATTTATACAACCATGACTGTGTCTAGAATCGCGCACTTCTCTAAGTGCACTGCTTTACAGTACACACACAGTACGACAGTGAACTTCCTAGCGCAGTGCTCAAATTTCGACAAATTTCAAACACTGTCACTACGCACTAACCGGAAATGACTTGACAGCTTCTGCTACTTTTTAATTTCAATTAAAACCAGCCGACACTTGGCAGCGCCTTTCACCAATTGAAACAATTTATTAAGTTGGGTTTCATTGTTTTATTATTGTTGTTATGTGATAAAATCTGTGTTTACTCGAGAAATTTACGCCGGTATCTGCTCCTCGTCAGTGACCAAGCTTCCGCTTAGCGTCATCTACGTCACGAAGATGGCGGACGTTAAGGGTGGTGAGTGTCCATCTATCCACACTCGATTTTGTGGCCATTTGAGTGCGCCGATTGAGTGCTCATTGCGCACTACAGCAAGTGCAGAAGTGCTCTATTTGGGACACACCCCATGTTCCAGCTAGCTAGTTATGTCACTGACATTTATTCTATCATGTTCCAGCTAGCTAGTCATGTCACTGATATTTTTACAATCATGTTTCAGCTAGCTAGTTATGTCACTGACATTTATACAATCACGTTTTAGCTAGCTACTGATGTTACTGACCTTTATACTATCATGTTCCAGCTAGCTAGTTATGTCACTGACATTTATTCTATCATGTTCCAGCTAGCTAGTTATGTCACTGATATTTATACAATCCTGTTCCAGCTAGCAAGAAAAATGCTATGAATGTAAAAAAAAAATCTGATCCACTGCAACTTTAATAAAGTGGCGCACACAGCTGTGCACAAACATGTTCGGCTGTTTCCACAAACACAACATGCTAGTTCAGCAGTGCTGCTCGTCCTAGTTCTCTACAGCAATTACGAGTGTTACTGACCTCATCATTACGGGATCAGATGAATGTCGAGAGGCATCAAAAGAAAAAACGATTGATCGTCCAAGCACATGTTTCACACACACAGACGGAGAAAGTGTCATTAGCAGTACAGTAGGACGCCTTTAAACACAACACGAGGACGAGGAACCAAGAGAACCTGAGAGCTTCATTGAAGCGAAGCTGATTGAAGAGCTGCTCCAGGATCCCACTGTGACAAGTAGTTTAGAATAAGAGCTTGCGTCAAGTCATTAGGGCTTTACTTCTTTTTTTTTAAATAACAAAGAGAAAAAGGCTTAACCTTCTCGATGAGAGAGTCTTGCTCTGATACTAATGAGAACTTTGAATCAGAAATGTTGCACTTCAGTTAAAAGGGTAAAATAATAACTGGTATTTAAAGTGAAACGTGATTTCTTGCTTCTCAAGGACCAAGTTGGACATAGATGAAAAGAAACAAGACTTCGTCTGATTAATGAACCGTTTCTTTATTTTCTTTTTAATTTAAACTTCAACGCCAGTATTGATTAAAGTGATAGTTCACCCAAAAATCAGGGTTGGGATTATTTTCAGAGTAATCTGTTCCTTTTTAGAGTTATAGACATAAATGTTTGTTCATTTTATGTAGTGACTGGAGCTCAGTCGTCTTCATCTTCACCAAAAAATACACTTAACAACATCCAAATACCTAGATAACTACTGTCTACACTGGGAGCTCTTGCGATATTTACAAATGTTTCCTGTCAGTGTAGCATGTTAGCCTTTTAGCTTCTGCTACGAACAAGCTTAAAATATAGACTTTTTTAAAAAGAATTTCCAACAATTACTAAGGTCAAGGCTTAGATAAAAGATGTACATTACAGACGAGCAGTATAGAGGTACCGTATTTTCCACACTATCAGGCGCACTTAAAAGCCTTTCACTTTCTCAAGAAACGACAGTGCGCCTTATAATCCGGAGCGCCTTATAAATGAACATAACCTGGTGGGTGACCTGTTTACAAACACTTTCATGACTCTGCACCGACTGAGCCGACACGCAGAATTGTGTCTTGCATCATCACGGGGTGGGATTAACGACGCACGTCACATCATGGAAGGCTATAGAGTAAGATTACTTCCACCGGTTTGAGCAAGTATGTCTTTGTTGTTGTGCACTCAAAACCTTTTTTTTGCGCAAAATCACTCTTCTGTATCTCTTTTCCGACAAAAAAAAAGATGAAGACGAAGACACCTGAGCTCCATTGGCTACATTAAAATGAACAAACCTTTTTATCTATAACTGTTAAAAAGAACAGATTACTCCCAAGTAATCCCAACCCTTAGTGGACATAAATGTCAGTTAAAAATTAGAGATTTCAATTTAGGTTGAACTATCACTTTAAACCTGTATTATGTATCACTCCTCTAAAGAATTACACAAAATTGTGAGAAAATAACTTATTTCTTTCCCAATAATCCTTTATGTTAAATGAAAAATGACAAAGAGAAGCAGAAAAGTGTGAATATACAGGAATCAATTATGAGTTGTCAACACTTCCGGTATTGTATTTTCCAAATAAATATGGCTGCAGTCCTCCGTGAGTATCAACATGCTCTTCTTCATCACTCCATCTCGCTCCCTCAGCAAAGAAGCAGGAAATCCAACATGGCTATCGCATTAAAATCCATGGTCGTACTTGGAAAATCTCTCGTTAATTCAATTTAATAAAAACACTGAAATCCTTCCTTTAATTAGTGGCTTGGTTGAAAATCATCTCACTTATACTAAGCCATAAAACTATGAACAATTAAGTTCTCCCACTAATTCTCTTGTTCAACAGCTAAAGCGGCTAAAGTTCAGACGTCTTTATATTTAGTGTAGTGACAAAAAACGCGAGGGTAAAGATTTCCAATTGGACTCTAATTACATCTGTGCTTGCTACGTGGTTTGCTTATAAGTAAAAGCTCCATCTGTCCTTTCGCAGCCCCAGCGTTAATTAAATTAGCCTTGCGTGAAAGGAAAGCTAAATTAGAAACACAAATAAGACTGTTGTGTTCAACTTCAAAGAAGTGATTGTCTCACATCTCGTGTTTCTGACTAACTGGGTCAGGGACGGCGCTGCTGTGCCTCTTCACATTAGCTACAGTCGTCCCACCTGCTCTCGGCTGGGAGGTTCAGCCGTGGAGCGTCTGCACCGAACTTCCTCGGGTTCCTTTTCATCAGCAGGTTTTCGTTGACTGACATCCTGATATCATGGTTAGCTGAGAGAAACACAAAAAGGCTTCTTTTTTTTTTTTCTTTTTTTTTACTCCAGTGAGCAAAGATGCCAAAACAGCAGATGTTAATTGGAAAAAAAATGAAAAGAAAATCAACTGAGGAAATTGTTTCGCTGTTGCACAAATTATTGAAATTACTTTCGGTAAAACGGGGGATGAGAATTGGGTCAAACTCTGCAAATTGCTTTTATGTTTGGAAGCTTTACAAGTGATTTGAAAATTGAATACGGAATTGGTTGTTTGAGGATATGAAGCTGCATGTACAACATCGGTTTGATATGTATCTTTTGTGCAACGCATTTTACTATTCAATTGCATTTCAATCATCTCTCGCCGACAACGTCAAAACATTTATGTCCGCCTTTTTCTTTTCGCTCTTAGTTTCCACATTTATTTACCTAATATAACATTTGAGCATTTGAAAAATGACCTTGATGAAAGATGATCCTTTTTATAAGCTAATTCACATACTTTTAATGGAATAAGATGTTGTGTCCCTTAACTTACTTGCGCCGAAAAGGGCAACCAATGTGAAAACCGAACTCCCCTGACTTGCTGACGTATTTCAAATGTTGAAGTCTTCCTCTCCAAGTCCCTCATCATGACCATGTTATGAACTCTATAAAGTTTGTCTGAAATCTGGGCAAACATGAGGTTACGAGAACGGAGTCCATTAAGAATAACAGTCTTCACCCTCTCCTCCTCCAGCCAGCTGTAATCACACCCGCTTTGTTTATATAATGAGTCCCTTGGAGGTGGAGACTTCCGGGATTAATGACACACAATGACAAACCTCCATGTTTGGCCAATCAAAGCAGAGTGGGTTTGGTCATGGTAAAATATATTTTATCTGGAGAAAAAAGAAGCGTTTCTAGTGGGCGGGGCTTAAACTCATTTTCTAATGTAAATATCTTTATTAAAATAGAGTTTTGTAAAAACAGACACGTAGTGATGAGTACAATGGAGTCCAAGATCAATTTAAAAGTGACTTAAATCAACACATTAGTTGCCCTTTACTGGAAAATATGTGTCTAATTCTTTCATTAAACATGTCAAAGCTTGGCTACTGGAAAAACAACACAACGCTGCTTAAACCTGTGTATCTGTGTATCTGTTGGTACATTTGACTACTTTTCAATGTTTGTTCTTACCATTCCTATGTTAACATCAACCTGGAAATAAGTCGTCTTCCGTATTCACATGTATATGTCCATTAATACGTTTTGCCGCGTTATAAATGAATACTCTCTAAAACCCTTCAACATGGACTAAAAATTTGGGTTAGAATCAAAACACCAATATTTAACCACCTGCTTCAAAACCACCATTGAACAATCCCTGCAATACATGAATATCTAAAATAAGATCCAAACTCCCCAAGGCGCCATTGTGGTCAGCGTGACCGCTTCGCAGCTTAAAGGTTTGCTTCCTGCCTGAGCCAACCAGCGGTCGCAATATGGCGTTTGTGGGGTCCCCCCTCTACTGAGTGGGTTCAACTCAGGTTTATACCCCAAAACATGCAGAGGTTACTTGAGAACAAAGAGTTGTGTGTCTCTGTGAAAGGCTTGTTCTTCCACCCCTCACTCCATGAAGCTGGAGCCCACTGTGACTCCAATAATGGAATCAGCATTAAAAAATAAATGAATTAAAAACTAATTAGTGGGATTTTTTTTGATACAACAAATAGTTTTGAAAATCCAAATATCTGGCAGTGTTCAAAGCTTCCATATCCAGGACAGCAGTAGCGCTGCGACAAAAATAAAAGGAGAATAATTGTTGCGTTGCTAATTTGTGCCGTTTTTGGTTGTTGTTTTTTTTTTTGCTTCAAGGAGCAGCCGGAGACCATGGAGTGAAAGTGAAGACTTTAAAGCAAAAATACAATTTTTTCACATGAGAGATAATTCAAAAATACGGAATGCTGCAGTTTCCGGATAAAATATCCAATGGGCTGATTGAATGTTCACAAAGGGGAAGTAAGTTCCATTTCAGTTCGTCCGGTCATTTCCGTTGTAAATGCCTTTTTTTAAAACTGAAACTAAAACTGAGCGATTAATTGAAACTTTGTACCAATATTAAATATTTATATTAACATAAAGACATGTGTCTTTCCCTCAACGGAATGTGTCCGGGCTGTGCCGACGAAGCTGATTGGCTGATCCATGTTCAATTCTCCTTATTAAACTTACGAGTAATGAGTACCTTTAATCAGTTTTTGTTTTATAATTGGAACATATATTTATTTGGTAACCCCTCTTCGTCACTTGAATGTTTATATTGCATTGCACAGTTAAAATTGTGTCATTTTAGTCAAACCGCCAATCAACCAATCAGCGTCATCGTCCCATGTAGCCCGGACACATTCCTCAGGGGGGGGAAAAAAGTCAAATGTGTCGTCAGACCAGGAAGTGACAGACGAGCAAATGATTGGGAAATTACCAAAGATGATCTATCCGTAAATATAAACGTTTAATGTTGATACAAAGCGTCATTAAATCGCTTAGTTTGAAAGTTTTTTCTAAAAGACCTTCACGTTTGCTGCTAGTGATCACGTAGTAATGTGCACGGACCGAAGTGACAGGGTGGACCGAACTGATAGTTACACCAGATTTTGATGGATAATGCAAAGGCAATGCAATTTGAATATAAAATGTATCCTTTTATATGCTTGCATGGACTTAAAAGGGAGCTAGCATTTTTTTTGCTCAGGGCTAAAAGTTGGAGGACTTTTCAAAGGCTGTACATTACTTAATATTTAAGCTACTAATTTGGTTTAAAGCCTTCCAGACACAACTGTTTTCAGTGAATAAGATCAGACACGAAAAAAAATCAAGCTTAGTCCAGACACAGAGCAGTTCATGGCCTTCAATTTGAGCCCAAAACGAGTATTTTATCACCTGTGTGAGAACAAGCTGACTTAAGTGATATATATAAATATTTATCGATGTACTTTCCGGCATGTGGATTCTCATCCTAAAAACAATGTCCAGGTGTGATTGTCAAAAACACAGATTATTTGTTCAAGTAATTCTTGCTTTCTCGATGGAGCTAGAGGTAATTGAGCGTTAAGAAATTCTCCACCACTGCATATGTATTTCTGGAAGCCAGAGAGGTTGTTAACCTTGGCCCTATGACAACACAAGGGATAAAAAAAAAAAAATACATTTATCTTCTGGCATTCGGATCATCTTGACCTTGAGATAACACAAGGACAACAGGACAGGACAGGTGTTATTCCTGTTAGAAACTTTGTTCTTGTCTCTCCAATAGTCAATAATTTACGATGAAGTATAAATATAAATAATATAAATGCAACAAAAACAGTTCACGCTTCAGAGGGATTCTATGAGAAGATTCTATATTAAACTCTCCTTGTACAAGTAAAGTTGTTGATCATGGAAATTTGCCTCTAGTTCACCGCTTTAAATCAGAGCCTGACAATAATCCATAGGTTTACCTTCCAGATTAGTTACGAAGAAGTAGATTGTGTGTTGATAAAAGGGTAGTTTGAGTGAGTAGATAATCGCTCAACCATCCTTCAGGTACATTTTGGTGGAGTACGTCATCTGTACTCAACAGTAATGACTTACGAAGATAGATTTTTTTTTCGTTTCTTTTCTCTACTTCTCTTCTTGAATTTTCCTGTCCTTCACTGATAGTTTCCTTTTGATGAGTCCTTGAGACGACCCTCTCTCCCCTCCTGAATCATGCCGGGTTGATGACTGCAGCAAAAAAGGTTGAGTTGGTTATAGATACAAACTGAAGGGCAGGTACATTTGCCGGGTTAATGAGGGTCATGGCGGCCGCCCGAGCCGTCAGACGAACAACGTTCGACCCGGTGCTACACATTAGCGATTAATTGTGTCTCCGATGAAACATAGTCGAGCATCAAACTGCACGTGTCACGAACCGTAACGACGCTTGAGCGAGTCATTTTTATTTCTCGTAGTGACCTGTACGTGATCCAGGAAATGAAAGCAGAAGTAGAAAATTTAATTGTATTGATAATAAATGTATATTTACACAAAAATAGCATTGTTCTTCGACAAAAATCACGTATTTATTTAGTCATTTAAATATTAATCACACGATTATTTATTTAGTTAATTATTTATACATTTATATACAGTTGTGTCAATCACTGCACTTTATATTCCTGGGTATTGAAAGGCTGCAAAAGCATTAAACTATGTAAAAGCAGAGAGAGTCGTGACATAATCGCATCAGACATTGTGTGGTCCTTTAATGTCAGATCACTTTTTGTGCGCATGAGAGCATGGTTTGATTTATTTGATTATTTTCCCTGTCATCCTGCCCTCAGTGTGAACTTTTGTCATCCCCAGAATCACCTGAGCAGAACTGCACAGGGACCCGTCGCCACGTTAACCTGATAACGCTGATTGAAACGGTCGTGGCCCGCTAAGTAAACAAATGGCTGGAGCCGAGGGAGGGAGATTAGCCGCCAGAACCACACTGGGCCCGACAGATTGCTCGCCTGGGTCGATCTCATTCCCTCTGGCTGACTCCTCTTTTCTCCGGCATCACTTTGCCCTTTGTGAGGCAGCCAACAGCGAGAGCTCCCAGTCCTCCCACTGACCACGGCGGCTCTGGTAGCTGTTTTCCAAACGTCTCTGTTGTTTTGACATTCTCGCTGATTATGTTCAGAGCTGTTGAAGCGACAACTTCCGTGTTGACGCTCTGGGATCATCTCTCAGACGGAGATTAAGGAAAGCACGGCTGCTTTTGTATCCAAATGTCCAAGGATGAGACCTCATCCTTCTGATTGATTTCCAGCTCTGGGTGTGAGCCAGTGTCTAGTTTGGGCTTCTGTAGTTTATTTTAGCTGTTTTTTTTTTATATTGTTTGTTGCATAATTCTAATATTTGTTAAGCTAAAAACATTTCAATTCCTAGTATAATGCTTAAAATGAACCACGTTGTACCTTTTTCTCACTGATTTAGTATCATCATTTTTGTTGAAGGGTTTGTAGAATATAGTTCTCAATAGTGAAACTACAAAAGCTCCAACAATACGTTGAAGTAATTTTCCTGTGTTTGCTTCATCTATATTGATTGATTGACATTTCTTTATTCTTTCCCACATTTGGGGAAATGTTAGTGGTTTCAGCAGTACATACATATATTAGAACATACAGTACACATATAAAAACAATAGTTAAACAAAAATAATAACGAAGATAATAATTAAAAAACTTATTCAATGAATAAAACTCCCCCCAAACTAATCTAACCAGACTAATAACACAAGGAATTAATGAGTCCCTAAGTCTATTAGTGTTGCATCTTAGGAAGAGCCTTTTTCTTTTCAATAAAATTGTTCAAATTATTTATATCCTTAATTTTCACTATTAATAGAGCGACTGTAAAGTTGATGAAGAATATTGGCCGAGCTGTGATGAATCCTTAACCCTTGTGTTCACTCTGAAGAACACAATACCTCAAACACTTTTGTTTTATGTGCCTCCGGGTCAGCTTTACCCAGAGCTAGCACAAGGGGAAATCTAGTACACCATCAAAATGTAATTATACCTCTCTTGTCCTTAATGTCTTGTAAAAGTTATTGGAATCTGTTGCTTTTAAGGTAACAAACATGAAACGTTGATGATGTAGTGATGCAACATCTAGAAATATCTATTATTTAATGAGTCTCTTGTGGTCAGACTATAACAAACAAGACGTCTGGTAATATCGCATTTTGTAAAATGTTTGTGTATTAATGTACCTAAAAAAGGAATGGATTTCTCCGCTATAGAGATTAATTTAGAGGAACAACACCTAACGTCTCCCTTTTGTTCCTTAATTTTTCAAACTACTTTCAAACCTTCATTTGCTTATTTAGCGACACTTTAATTATTCATCTCCAGCGAGCTGGTAAATGCCACATTTGTTTGTGGCAACAAAGCGTTTCTCTCCTGCGAGCCATCCTGTGAAAAACGCTGATAGATGAAAGGGTAGCCTTTCTAGCTGATTTAATATCTGACTCTCAATTTCCTTTTATTTCATGTCGCCGGCGTGAGTTACAGCTCAGGGAAACAATTTATCAGGCTTTTGTCAACCTTTATCTCCTGCTTGCCCTTCATTAGTTTGAGCTCACGGAAAGACAGTGTTCATTATTTTCACCCAGAAGTGTTTAATTTTGGAAATTAAATAGTCATGTTTTTCAACCTTTCAAAGGAATTCCAAGGTGAAAGGAGGCTGTGTTTTTTTTTTAAAGAATTAAACTATATCTACGTGGAGCTAGATTAACAACCATGAGGGAAATGATTAATTCATCACAAACATTGGTTCAAAACACATTTCTAGCTGTAGGGGAAAAGGTAATGCAGAGTAAAGCGGCAGAAACTCAGTTTGCTAGAGGGACATATGTTTTAATCCCTAATATAAACAGTGTCACCGTGTTGGATATCACGCATGCTAATGTGGCGCACGCTGCATAAATGCATAGAAAGTCGGTCTTAAAATGTCTCATGATTCACTTTTTAAGGAATAATATAAAGGCAACATCTTCACGATCAATTATCCAATAAAGTAATTTTCAAGATAAATATCTTTTTCCACTTTCACTGAATTTATGTGAGAATATTAGCTAATGTGAGATCACATTTATCTATCTTTACTGTGTTTATTTTCCACCTAATTGCAGAAAAAAAAAATGATTTTTTAGCGTCAGTCTGATTTTTTAGGATGGAAAGCTATAGTCCTAAATAAGACCTCCTATCACTGTCGCTTAGTATTTGTTCAAACATACCAGAATAGAAATGTAACCGATCGCTCCTGATATGTACCACGGTATCAATTATTTGTTTACAAATGTCCTCTTCTTTTAATACTAATTCTGTAGATCTGAATTTTGAATGCATTTGAAGTAAATTTGTCTTAGCGTGCACTAAAGCTAATTGTTCTCTATCATTAGCCAAACTTTTACTATAATGACAAATAAGTTCAATTCCTTTTTTGTTTCTACAATATTGTCAATAAAGTCTGATCATTTTTGTTGTTAGTGATGGAAAAATTCCGAGTTCAAGTATTATCAAGTTGACCAGATATATACTGATTGTAAGTTAAATCACTGCTAGTGAAAGAAAGGAATGTGGGAGTACAGATGTCTTAATGCCAAGTCTCTGAAGAAGTAAACGCTAACCCGCAACCTTGACGATAATAACTCATTCAAGTTTTTGTTTGGTGGAAGGAGTAAGATAATTAACAGCTTGTGAAACTGCGACAAAGATATAACGGCGATCTAACAGCTCTGTGCTTCAGAAAGATATTCTGATTCAGATATACATGTAAACTCTTTTCTATTCTCTCCTTGCAAGTAAATGTGTTACTTTAAACCAGATCTGATTATTATTATCTGTTTAAGTCAGTTAAAACCTTCAGATTCCTAACCTTACAAAACATCATCCATAAAATATATTATCCAAAACGCAATCACGCAAGAGGCAGAATTTGTACTTTTCGTTGAATGGTAACTGTCACATATGCTTTCCCATCCTTAAACGATGTTCCTTCTATATAAACTTTTTTATCAACTTTGTATTTAAACACTTAAAACTCTCTCGCTAAAGGTATAGTTGCCTAATTGGTTTTTCCCTCGAATCTCAAGTTTGACTCTGGTTTAACTAGAGTGATTTCAATGGAACAAGGTGAAAAAGAGCCCCCTGACAATTTCATTGGTCCACCAGGTAACATCTCTTTGACAGGTGCTGACCACTGCAGACTGGAAGCAGCCTTTTGTAAATGCAACTCTGCCCTTGTATTTTTCATCTTCTTCAACTCTAGTGTTGTAAGTTTATTATCGTTCCCATTCTTCCGCAGTCACCGGCACATAAATATTTATAATAAATTCAAAGCTGCAGTGAAGCAGGGGGATTGTTATGCAAACGAGTTATGGTGCTTCACACACCTATTGCCAGCATTGATGTGTCGCACTTAGACATTTTTCACTTCTGCCACCGTTAGAATTTATGAAGATGTTATTTTGCAAAACAGTACTTATTCATTCTGCCGCCTACAGCCGAGGACAAGAGGCTCCTGCGACTGTTTATCTGAATATTTAGCATAAAACAAATAACTGCGAGACGTGGTTTTACATATTTATCCTCAATTGAAGCTGAATTAATCAGAAAGTCGGTGAGCAAAGGTTTCATATAAATATGCAGCAATGGGTTTCAACCTGTTAGGAATCTGATGAGAAAATCTATGCATGCATTCAAGTTCAAATTAGTGCGACTTTATACACATTAGTTTTTCAAATTAGTTTAGTGTTTCAACAGCAGGGGTTTCTCCTGAGACCCTGAATGCATCGTGCTAATGTCATAGACTCTTGTAAACAGTCTGATGCGTCACTCGTGAATTAAATGTGAAGTAATTGTGTATCAGGGGCTCGAACTCGTCGCAAACAAATTAACTAGCACGGCTTTCTTTAGCTTCCTTTGTTAAATCCTTCATGTACAGACAACAGGCGTTTATTATGTTATTGTTTATACTTGCTTAGCTTAGCTCGTTTGATAGCTAGCTCCGCAGCTAAGCTACATTGACCATATTCTAGTTAAAGTTAATCCAAATAGCCATCTTTTGTTATCAATACTTTGATTTTATTTGGTGAACAATTTTGTGTGACAAAAGAACCAATTCTGAATAATTGAAAACCCAACTCTGATCTACGGAATTCCTCTATTCTTTAAAACGACGAAAATTATGGGTAATAAATCTCAATAATATGCATCTGAAGTAATCATTTTACATGTTGACAAACACCGCGTTATTTAAAAAAAGGATATGGCATCTGTAAAGTGTAATCAATAGATGCATTGAAACCTAATCATAGTACTTTAGTTGATCAAATAGAAGATCCAAAGGTACTTTAATTGTAGAATAATGGGTTAAGAAATTAATTCACAGCATAAAGGAAAACATGATTGTCATGGTCTGAATGGAGTGGAAGCCAATTACAGGTGAGAGGAACCAGCATGAAACAATACACAGATGAACAATTTGATGAATATCAAGAGGTCCAATTAAAGCACCATAGTACAACACAATCCAACCAACCGATATCTCCAAAAGTCCAAAAACATCCAATAAACCAGGAAAAAAACAGGAACAATAGAATAAAAACAAGGAACCTGGAAACAGAACAGTAAACACAGAGGTCAAAACACTGGCGAAGAAAACATGAAAGGAACCAAAGCACTCTGGCACATGGGCACAAAAGAAACAATACAAAAGGTCCAACAGGAATTACAATTTTACCTTCACCTACAGGGTTATTGATATTGTTATTTTTATTGAAGTGTTCATCATGATTTTTATTGTTAAAAATGATAGAGTGACATTATGAGACATTTTATTAACGTTAAAATATATGAGTTTTAAAGGTGACATCCATACAAATATATATATTTACTGTTAAAAAATAGTATTAAATAGTGTACATTAGGATAGTGGGAAAAAGGCTATGGGAAGTAAAAAAAAAATAAAGCTCATTGAAGTCACTTAGCTTTGGCTGAAGAATCTAGTTTAATAATGTCATTTTTCATAAATCTTTGCTTTGATAAGATAAGAAAGGTGACCTAATTTATGTAAAGGTTTTGTCATTTTATCAGATTCGTAGCCAGACTGATGAACTATGGATAAATAGTTGAAGTTAAGACGCAGCTCAACTTTCCCGGCAAGAAAATGTCATCCTCTTGTCCTCGTGGTGAAATCTCCCGATCAGCATGGGAACTGTGTCGGCTCCTTTGTCTAATATTCATGACTCATGAGGTGGGATTATGATCTTCCGGCGGATTTGGGCCTGTGACATTGTGTCCTTGATCAGAAAAGAAAAAAAAAGCTCACAGTAGGGTGAAATTAGGAATTCAAATGAGAAGTGTTACCGAGGTTATCGACTTCTCAGTCCGACGTCTCTGTAGCCTTTCTTGATTAATATTCTTTACATAACAATTAGCCACACGGCTATCGTTGCATCACAGAAGCGCCTCCCCCATTGAGCGGATCCTTGAAAATGAGATGTGATGGATTCAAATTTCATTGAGTGACAGGTGATACAAAAAATATATTTGTGAATACATTGTCCTACCTGTCTGAATCAGCCAAGGTGAATCCTGATCAACATGCCGTGATCAGAATTCCATCTCCAGTCAGTTCCTGGGATATGAACTAGTTGATGAAAGGACAAGTGTTGGCTCAGCTCTTTTACCATTTGACCATGTTTGTGCTTAGTATTGGTTTTGATTGTTCAAGCGCATTGTAACCCTGGTCTAGAAAGGCGCTTTACAAATAACTATTGATTACTTACCTACTTTATTATTCTACTAATGCATCACAGAATAACAGTTTTGACAAATGTGGGTTTGATTGAACAAAAAAAAGCCTCCTCATGTCACAATCTGTATTGAGAGAGTCTCAAATATACAAGTTAATTAAGCAGAGTCCAATATCTCAAAATACAATTAAAGTCCAAAATGTCATGAATACATAAGAGTCCAAAGAACAAAGTTTCGACCAACTCAGGGAATAAATAGGAAAGCAAAATACCAGAACAGGGAATCGGAGAACAGAAAATACAAGGGTTAAAACACTTTCAAACAAATGACTTGAACCCTAAGGCACCTGGGTGAAATTGCAGAATCCAAAAGGAAAAAGAAAACAACCCAAATCAAAATCAAATAAGAAAAACAATGCACTAATCCCCCGTTGATCCATTTGTTATTTTACTCCTGTATTTTACACAAGAGCTTGAGAAAGATACCACGCACGGACAAATTTCCAGATATCCAGAAGACCAAGCATAAACCTTTTATTTTGTTCCCGCAAAGTTCTTGAAAGTCAGTAAATGCTCTGGGCAACAAGAATTAAGATGCTGAAGCAGCAGAGAAAGCTTTGAAATACCAACAAGTATGATACTGGATTGAGTTCTGAAAACACTTTTGTTGTCAGAAACGTGATTGGCAGGACACAGAGAGGGAGCTCGAATGCAAAGTAATACTTTTTAATAGATAGTTGTACATTTTTCATACAAAAAAAAAATATTTGGAGCAACTACATTTCTTTTAATCGACAACTCAAATTCACACTTTTATGCTAATGATAATTAAATGGCTATTAATAATGATATTTGGCAGTAAAAAAAATGTTACTTCAACAAACTTAATAAGGTTCGGTGGCTATGTTTAGCAAATGTTTTGTCAACCTTTTTGAGAAATCAAAGTGGCAGTTGAGCTGACACAGTCGTAGGAACTCAATACTTCTCAATAGATGAAAGAAGTGCAATATTTGCCAAACACATTTAGTGGTCAAGAAAAAATGGTAGCTGCCATGTCTTTACAAAATATAATTGAAAAGCTGTCATCCAGAAGAAATACATTTCTCTAATGACCCATCGAGATCTGGAGCCTGACAGTCGTTCTGCTGTTAACTCTTGTAAATATATTGGTATAATGGACATTTACAAGATACTTTAATCCACTGTGTGTCCTATTTTGATAGTTTTGATCAGATGGAAAGAGGCACAACTGGGACGAGGTGTAGCTCCAGGTCGTCCTCAATTGAGCTTCTTGTTGCTTCCCAAAACTAAACTCAGGAAATCTTATGTGTTTACGGAGAAACGTCAATTGCAGATGACGGTGGATGATCTCTGCGATAATGCAGTTATTTGACAGCTAAAATTGAAGATACACTCACTGCAGCTTTCCTTGGAGATTTGACAGCGGGCCGTAGACAAGTGGATAATCATCCGTGTCTCTCTGAAGGAAATTTCCAGCAGCTACAATTTTGTTCAACCGTTCCTCACATGCTCTTTACCCCCCTCTACCATCTCTGTGTGTAGAGAAACCCCGTCTATGTCCACAGAGAAGGATTAGGATTTGTTCTGTGCAGGAGAAACGTGTTAAGCACTGACTTACATTACCACCTATCGTGAAAGATGCAGGACACCCGCAGAGGCTGGCACACATTACACATTACCTCAAAGATTGTTATAATGAGCTGGGCCAACAGCACGCAGCCATGTATAGGTTTGAACCTGCGCGCCGCCAGCTGAGTTTATTACATGATACTTTATGCATTCAGGTAACAAACATCCCATTGAGATGATCAGATCAGGCTAGACTGACCCTCCATGACTAAAGACTTTGACACCCTTGAGCTATACATTTGTGACTCTTATTTGAATCTCATTGTCTCATTTATGAGATGTTTAGCCTATACTGCATCTAATCCTCCTTTTTTTTTTTTGCTTGGAAGCTAACATCAAAGATGCATAGTTGCCATCTCTTCTTCCAATATAACCGATAGATGGATGGATAGATAGGTAGGTAAACTGTAAAATGAGGTTATGGAAATGATTAAGTCTTACATCGAATGAAGTCCACGATTTGCTTATATTTTAGAATGTGACAACTGATGACCCACGATTTAGCATGGTGGTAACTCAGGAAATGGGTATAGAACAATAAAAGGATAAAAACACAACGTCACTTCCGTTCCAAGTCTTGTACTTCGATTTGTGGAGAAAGATGAACCATCCAGAGGATGTACCGGTCGCTTTATTCGCCAAGTGAAAGAAAATACAAGCTTCAAATAACGATCGGACCGGACCCTTTTTCCTGGCGACTTCACAGATTGACAGTCCCGGGAAGAATGGTCCCGAGCTGTAGGAGGCTCGCTGTATTGAAGTCAAATTTTTCTACCAATATTACTTCATGTTGCTTTTAGCGCGATGGTGCAATATAGCTAAATGTGAACCGTCTCTCAGGTCCTATTCTGTTAGCACACTAATAAAACTCAACTCTCCTGACTCAACCACATGTTTTTAAAATGTTGAAGTCTTCCTCTCCAAGATGCAGTAAGTCCCTCATCATGACCATGTTTTGAAGTTATAACTTTATAAAGTTCTCTCCAGTCTGAAGTCTGGGGGAACAATAGGTTACAAAGCGGAGTCCATCATGATGTAATAACACCTTCACTCCTCCAGCCAGCTGTGAACACACCCGGCTTTGTTTATACAACATGTCCCTTGGAGGTGGAGACTACCAGGATTGATTAAGTGACAAACCATGATGCTTGACCAATCACGGCAGAATGAGTGTGGTTATGGTCAACAAGATGAAGTACATTTTACAATGTAAATATTTTATTTAAAAGAGTTTTGTACAAAAAGACGGAAAAATAAATGAGACGTTGCATTTAAAATATATTTTGTGGTTTTTGTATCTCCTAAAAATCTCTTGGAAACCCGAGTACTTCAGCTAGTATTTATAAGAATGGTATAATAGCGTTGGGGATTTCAGTTATCTGGTCCTGTCCCGGTTTTATTGACTAGGGACTCTTGTCCCAAACACAGAGAGATGTGGAGCCTATTTATCTGCTAAAATGACGCCTACATTTTACTGGTCCGTGGTGCAAAAAAAGTTTGGGTTCTGCTCTTTAAATGGTCTAACTAGTCTCTGAGACCAAGTAGCTGGGATAGACTCCATCCCTCTACGAGCTCATAAAAGGAACAAGAGATCAAGCACACTGTAGCTCAGACATATTTCAAGCCTTTTTATTTTATGGGCTGCTTCCTTTTCTTCCGCATTCTTCATGCTGCAGCAGGGAGTCTCTGTAGATTAACTGACAAATTGTCAGAGAATATGAGTTTTTCACGTTGATGCCTGCAGAGATTCACCGATGACTGACACCTTTTCACCATCAGGTTTCACCCCCCAAAACTCATCGTACTGCTGATCTTTGTTCTGGGACCAACAATTTTCGATTGTCTTTGGTGACAGAATCAGGACGACGCTGCCGTCAGCAGCATCAAGGGCGCAGCCAGGCGATGACTTATTAATAAGGAAAAAGAACAACAGAACATGAAAGGCTTCGGCGTTAGATGAGAAGGCAAAATCACCTGGGGTGTCGACGGAACTTGTGTTTGTTTCTCATTCGCGCTGCAGAAGTTGAAATGCACGAGACCCATCCCTTCGTGGAACAGCTGGAGTCTGAAGGGAAAGGAAGGTGGGAGGATGTGCTGCAGATCTTTTTAGACATATAGAAGTAACAACATGTGCCAGCACCAGCTCTCGCACAGCACGCCACTCTTCGTTATCCACCGGTCTGTCGGCGCTCGCTGCTGACTCATTGTGGCGACGAAGACGGAAGGACGCTCGAGCGTCCCGCTTCCTTTTACAGTCAAGACGACATGACTGCTTGGGATGTTGACTGATATGCTGAAGAAAAAAAGCCCTCGAAGATCAGACCAAGCTTTGACTCTTGATTACGTTACAGATTCCTTCTCTTTCCTCTCTCTCTCTGTCTCTTTTCCCACATTAAAACCCATCTATCTCTAGAGCAGCTTGTTCTCTTCCGAACTCTGTGCAAACCCCATATCTGTCAAAACAGCAATAGACGTCCTTATCGCCAACATTTTGAAGCAACTATTTTCAGCATCATAGTCCAGCACAGTTGCAAGCTTCAACATTATTTCCCCGGCAGTCCATCACACTGCCGCTTTCGATATATCTATATAAAAAAAAGAAAAAACTGTGTGATAAGATTTTATTTTTCATAGCAAACTATCCAAGGTCCAGGCAGTGCTTTATCAGGTACCTCGAGGTTTGTAAAGGATTACTGTTGATCCTCTTCTTTCTGGAGTATAAATACAGTTTTACTTATTTAACGTAGCAGAATGTAACAGAACAGTGTCGTTTACACCAGATATACTTCGATTATATAATATATTCAAGTAAGATATCTGCCCACTTTGGTATGAATCTCAATTAGGGTAATTTCTTTTTATGGTTACCCATTTATTGTAGAGTAAATTGATTATCTTTATCAGCATGCAATGGAAAAGAGAAACTTCATTTGAGCTTAACATATCCACCTTTGTTTTTTTCCCACTCTGCTGTATTGATAATAAACAGAAGTGTATGTGTATTTTTTATTTTATTTTTTTCACATATTTTAGGTCTAAAGTGCAAATATTTAGAGCAAGGTTGCAGTCCTCCGCAGCTAAAAGAACAAGGAAATACCGTGAGATCGCAGAGGTGAATGAGGATTCAGTCGACTGCAGCAGCTTTTAAAGCTGATGTTTGAACATATTTTGGTTTCAAAACCAATGAAAGCCGTTACGACTTCGTCAAGAGTCATGTGGTCTGTAAATTCTGCAACACCAGAGTCAAGTACTCGACAATACTACGAATATATTCTTGTTCCTGCAGTATCACAATATATCGCAATGTACAATTCTTGCATATACAAGCTGGTTTATAATGTCGTGTAGTTTAAAATATGTTTGCTGTTTAATAAATAAATATTTGGCTGTTGTTTTTGAGGTTAGGATCTACAAATATGGCATCTCCAGACTAAGATAAATTGTCTATTTGTTTGGCGTTAAGGACCTGGAAAATGTAGATTTATATACCTCTTTTTTTGCATTTGTATGTTATCTAAGGTGGTGTTGAAAGTTTTATAACTAACTCTTCCATTAGCGTAGCAAAGTCTTTCCTCTTACTTAAGCGTCCAGGTAGGTGTTTGCTCAGGAGTGGCGGCAACATGATGAAGCCGGCTGTACCTTCGTCCTAATCTGGTCTGGCAGGTCCTGACTCTCCGAGTATGATTAATGAGAGCCGCAGCCGGCGCTGGATGCATTTAATGTCAGCTGCCATATCACTGTGCTTCCTTAAAATGAGCGCGCACATGTAATGAATCCCAACGACACGTTGTCCGTATCCATTAGCAAACAATTTATGGCAGAGCTGTGGATTTTGTTATTATTTTTAGGTGGTTCATAGCGATTCATCGGTCACCGAGCTAATGAGCCTGAGAGCACTCAAGGAAGTCGACAATCCTGTTCTCATGAATCATCCTCAGGGATCTGCTAATACAACCAGATGGTATCTTTAAACAAGATTCATTTTTCTCTCGGTAGCCGGAGAGACGTTGTTTGTCAACAGTCTTGTTGGCAGGTTTGATTTTGAGATACTCTTTCAGTCGAGTATTATTCTCACTTTTTACACCAGTGAACAACTACAAGCGTGAACAGTTACATGGATATCGAATCATAAACGTATATAAAAATCAATAACCTTTTACACTTCCTTTTTATTTTCTCCTCTCAAGGTTCATTGCACTCCAGTGAATACATGCCTGTAAGTGACCAATGAGGCTTTGTCACGTGATGTGACTGTGTTGTCAATAAAGTTTTGAGACTTTGACAGTGACGAGTCACAAGCTTTTAGGAACGATTGTTACTACAAATACAATAATTTGTATTCATACAAATGTGTTTATTGTACTTTAAAACATTCATAAAAAACAAACATGTATATTATGTGGTTTCGTAGTATTATTACGACTAGCTGAGTATTACTAGGGTGACTCGAGGTTCAGGACTTTAAGTGCACCTTATAGTCTTAGTTCTGTGATTTATGTGTCATGTTGGCTATAATTTACTACTTTAGAATAAGTGGTTCTTCAAGAATGAATAATCTTTGTCTGATAACTAGTGGAAGGGCTTTGCTATAATGAGATTAAACCATATATTTCCATTTTCCTTGAACAGTTTAATAATGTCATCAGGGCTTTATCAACACTGAAAAACTGTCTCCCTGAGTAAATTCTTATTTTGGTGGTGGACTTAATGAAGATCTAGACATTTTATAGTTTGAACTTCTGAAGGAAAGAAATAAACATGTATGTTGTCACTGTTCACATTTGGCCCCTTTGAGTGTTTGCAACAGTATTTATAACTGATGAACAGGAGGAACAGATTTTGGCATCATAAACTAATTACGGCCGATTTATATCCAACAAATAACTGTTTACACATATCAAATCTAATAAAAATATATAGTTAATGTAGGTAAATTAGCATAAACAAAGATGTTGAATAAATATGGTAGCTCTATGCGTCTATTTCACGTTTATTAGATATAACAATTACTTAAAAAATAAAATAAATTCTTAAAAGGTTGTAGATTGTAGATTACAGATGTACAAATCATTTTTAACTACTTTGGAATCTTTCTGCCATGGACCATCCCAGAAACAAACAAGCCATTGCCAGTTAATAAATCAAATGCATCGGTGTAAATGACACCCAAGATCACTGTTGATGTTTCAGGGTGTCAGCCTCCGTTCACTTACCCCCCCGCCGCCGCCGCCTCCCCTCTCTCCCTCCGACAACGCCGCCTTTTTTTGTACCTGTTCTCATTCGCTCCACGTTCACAGACCGCCACGCATCTTAATCTGAAGAGACGGTTTCATTTCAGTTTGCTCGCGGTAACCTTCCCGTTCATCGCCTGCACCATCTAAACACCTGCAGGCAGAAGAAGGCAAATGCTGAGCAGTATAAATGAAAGATGATGCGAAGAAGCTGAATTATAGATTTAGTGGGAACAACTTGAGAGGAGTATAAAAGTGTAGGGCTGAATGACGAGAAGAAGACAGGATAGGAAATGAGAAGACACGCTGAGAGGAAAATGGCGAAACATCTTTCGCTCCCGAGCGTATTTCACTTTAAGAAGTTTACTTTGCGATGAATGTCTGTTTGCTTAAAGTTTCAGCGGAACCGTCTGACTCGAATTGTTAACCTCTTCCTCCACATCGTCTTGTTTTAAAAGACATTTAAGAGCTTGAATAATTCAAGAAGCTTTAGGGAGAAACAAAGCTCAACTTTTGACTAAGGACACGTATAAACTTTATATGTTCAAATGTGAGTTTGATACAGTTTTTAATAGTGTAGTAGTAGAAGTACAAGTGTGGTATGTAGCAATAGCAATATCCTGTACTAGTGCTGCAGAATTTATGTCCAACATAATAATCACGATTATTTTTATTTATATCATGATTATTAGTCAGTTTGATTCTGTTTCACAGTAGTCACTCATGTTTTCCTGGTCTGTGTGTTAATTGGGCTGTGTATTCGACAGGGTAGTACTGTCTCAAATCAAACACTGCCACTACACACTTGAAATCACTCGACAGCTTCTTCTTCTTCTACTTTTTAACGCTGATAGCAACTGAAAGCTGGAACCCTTTTGCCGACGCTTGACAGCACTTTTTGCAAATTGAAACAAGTTATTAAGTTGTGTTTCATTGTGTTATTATTGTTGTTTTGTGTTAAATTCAGTGTTTTCTTGTGACATTTACGCCGGTATCTGCTCCGAAGACGTGTCGTCCGTTTAGCGTCATCTATGTTATTAAGACGGAGGTCTTTGAGGGTGGAAAGTGTCCATCAATCCACACCCAATTCTCTGGGCATTTGAGTGCACCAATTTATTGCTCATTACGCACTGCTTTTTTCTGTAAGTGTATGTAATGTAATGTGGTACACAGCAATAGTCTGTGGTGTGTCCCAAATCGTGCATTTCTGCACCTATACACAAAATGTGGTGCGCTAAGAGCACTAAATTTGTGCACTCAAACGAAAATGATGTGTGAATCGTTGGACACTTTCCACCTGCAACGACCGCCATCTTAGTGACCTAGATGACGCTAAACGAAAGCTACGTCACTGATGACGCATCATTGAAGCAGATACCGACGTAAATGTCTTGAGAAAACACTCATTTTACCATGAAACAACAAAGCAACAGTGATGACAAAATGAAACGCAATTTAATAACTCCTTTTAAAATTGGAGAAAAGTGCTGTCAAGTGTTGGCAATAGAGTTCCAACTTGTGTGTAGTGTGTAGCGACAGTGTTTGATTGAGACAGCACTATCTTTTAAAAAATTGCGCACTGGCCAAGTACGTGCACAATCATAATATGAACTATAAACCAGTGCATTGGTTCATCCTTTGTTTGTGTTCATCCCTGCACTTCCTGCCCTTGTCCAAGGCCACGATTACACCCAAGTTACCAAGTTTGTTTTTCTGTTTTCTTTATCCTATTAAGTGAGTGACTTTTTGTTTGTACATTTTTTGATCAATGATGTTTTGTTTGCAGCTTTTTTTCTTCCTCCTCTTTGGAGTGCTTTTTGTTGTTATGTTTATTGATTGCCAAAGTGCAAAAGTTCAGTTAGTTGCTATTTTATTTCCCCTCTGTAGTGAGCACTTTTTTTTGGAATAATTTGTCTTTGTTATTTTTGGAGGTCCTTTGTCTCTGTTTTGTGTTTGGCTTCTCTGTTTCATGTCTAGCAGTTAGCGATTGTGGTTTATAGCATTTTTGTTTGAGTCCCATCGCTTAGAAGAATCAAGCAAAAAGAAATATACCTTGTAATAAACTTGCTTGAATTGCTTTAGTTCTGCGTCTGAGTCCAATCATCAGCCCTGGCCTGGCATATTCAATTTCTCCCCATGTTGCGTGGGTTTACTCCAGGAACTCAGGTTTCCTCCGACAGTCTGAAATTGAGAATTTAAATCTCAAGTATTTTGTGTTTTTTAGTGTACACACCCACGGGCTGGTGACCTGTTTAGGATGTGACCCTATTGACCAAGCTAGCTAGGACCCCTTTTTGGGTAGTTATAATAAATAGAACTGTTTTTTTTGTTGTTGTTTTTCGCCATCAGAACAGTTGTTCAAAACAAGGGGAAATGGTGCAGAGAAAGCCATCTAGTGGGCTCGGAAAAAAATGACACTGCTTCACGAAGCATCATCGGACCATCATTAGTTTAAAGCCTTAATTGAAAAATGTTAAATGGCATCACATGATCAATAATACAGACAGAAAAGGAATTATTCTTGATTTGCAGTTGACTCTTCATGAAACACTGTCATCATTTTCTGTGCTCAGTAGATGGCGCTCTCTGCTTAAAAATGACAGGCTGTCTACTTGTTCAAACCATTGCATTTTGAGGTGACAGGAAAGTCCAGTTTTTCGTTTAAATACAGAAGCCAAAAATCATGATCGGGATTAAAATTCAACTTGTTGCGTGGCTCTAAAATAACTTTTCTATAAAGCTGCTACATTCAGAAATACTGATGAAATGATCAGACCAGTGTTGGAAGTGTTTCATTAGAAGGATTCTTCTTACTTTATGATGATATACTGGGTAAAAAACACACATGTAGATCATTTAATGACTATAATTCAAAGCAGCAAGTTGTTTTAAGTACATCTGATCAAGTGCTTTAAGGAAAGCTTTAGAAGAAAATAAAGTTTTGTCAATTCATTTAAATTATTTGGCAGTACTTCTTCCACCTGTGCTCATCAATACTTTGGAGCCTGCCAAGTCACAAGATCTATTGTTAATCTATAATCAAGAATGAATGTGCTCATATCAGACTGTCTCACGCAGGCCCAGGGTTGAGCTTTGTTGAGTAATTGTGTCTCAGACTTTCCTTTCTGTTGAGTAATGGTCTCTTCAATTTGTCATGAAGGAGCTCTGACTGAGTCCGGCGAGTCGCTCTCGAGTCGATAACACTCTTGATAACCTAGAATCTTCTCCGAGATGAGATTAGTATCCAATTAAAGTCCAATCAATGTCAAGTGTGGAGACGGCTCTCCATCATCAATCGCCTGTCACAGTCGTCTCCGCTCATGAAATGGATGATCGTACACGTTGTTCTGCGCTCGCGACATCTTCCTCTCGCCCGGCTTCCGATGTCAATCAAAAGTTTATTGAGTTATGCAGCAACCAATTAAAGATTTTTTTGTGTGCTCGATGCTGAAATAGATGAAAAATATATATATATATAAATATATATTTTATTTTAAATATTTACTTGAATTTCTTTAACTAGTTTTCTCTTCTTAAACATACTTGTAAAGCAGTTTAACTATTTGTATCAGATGATGTGTATGTTTTTAATATATTTGCAAAGATATAGTTAAACATATAAATATGTTTTAACACATTTTGGATTTTTTTTATTTTTTATAAACTGTGAATTTAATGAACATATTTTTTTACATTTTCTCATTTTCACATCATTATGTGTTTTTAAACATGTCTGTGAATAGATTTGCACATCTGTATTCCAAACTATTGTGAAACAATATACCAAGAGGTAAATCATTGTTTAATATGATCAACTTCTGCTATTAAAGGTTGTCATGGTTTATTTAAAAGGTATTTTTAATGCTGTATTTGACATGTTTGCAACCCTATTTTACATTTTAACTACAAATATTGATGCACTTTTCTGTAAAATGTATGGTCATTTTTGCGAAGTTCAATTGAATTATTCAACGACTGCTCGATTATTCAAGCGATTCAAGGATTTCAACGTATTTGGAAGCTTGCTGTGGATATGACTCATCAGATAAGTAAGAAAGTGAGGTGAAGAGTGTTGGGGAAAGCAGTCGTGAAAAGTGAAAATGAATCTGAATTTATCCATTTTAACTTTTAGATTTAATGCCAATGACACTGTCGGAGAATGTCCCGACAGATACTATTCCTTACTTGCCTCTGCTGCACCGTGTCATCAACCTTTAACCGTCCGACACTAAAGATCTGCCGTCTTCCCTCGCCGGACGCCGCCCTCCAATCATTTGATGCGCACAAACTTTATTAAAATACAGAAAAATTGGGATGTACGGTCGATGCTCAAACTCACAAAATTGTTGATCTTTAATAGAACACTATACACTTGTTGGTCGAGAAATGGAGACTGAAAATGAATGTTGCAAATAGTAATAATCAACATCTCCCTGGTGTTGAGGCTGCTACGAATGTCACAAAAAAAAATATCAGCTGCGGCAGAAGTGGCGACCACGGCGAAGAATACTGATAAGGCAGGAGTTCAGCATCTTGAATAAACAACCACTGCCTGCTTCATGCACAAAAGTGTAGAGTCCCTCAAAAGTGTGGAGGAGCTGCCGGAGACCTTTTGTGTCACGTTGGCGCCCTTTAATCGATTCCATCGCCACATCTTTAGGGATCGCTCACTCTGTCAAGACCTGGCTCTGAGCCTGTGAATGGCTGGTCGAAGTGCACGGACGGCATGTAAGTAATACATGAGGCCAAACACGAGAGCGTCAACCACCATCTTGATTGCCGCTCCAGAGAGCAGAAACCCTTCAAAACATCCTCCGGTTCAATAATTTAACTCGGTTGAAGAAAAAGTTTGCACTTGTTTCACAGACGTCAGGTCCAAGAGACGCAGATTATTTGTTTGTATCGATCGAAATTCGGAAGAAACTCACAATGAAACTTTTTAAAGTCACAGCGGTGTCGTTGAAATATAGTTTTGCCAAAGATATTGACTTATTTTGCTATTAGATACTGATAAAAGACGTGAGTCAAGGCTAGAATAAGTAGATTTTGTTCACTCTTTCTCCTACTGAACAGGCCTTGAGTTTGTTAAGAAATACGTTTTTAAAACATCAATAATATGTCTTTATTCAACTTTCCTTCCTCAGATACCTTCTAGTACTTTACATTTGAGGATTATTTGCGGACAAAAGCTCTATGAGGCTTGAGAAAAAAAAGTTGAATACTGCAGTTTAAAAAACGGTTCTTCAATTGAAAATGAACTGTTGTTAGCTAGCGAGCTAACCACAGTGACAAATGCTCATCTCTTTTAAATTGCTAAAGAAAAACATGTTATATAATCCCATAGAGTAGAACCATTGATAAAAAAAACTAACTATAAAGTGATATTTCACCCAAAGCTCAAACTTCATAAATTTTCTTCTCACAGTAATCTGTTCCCTTTTTTAGAGTTATAGACATCAACGTATGTTCGTTTTAATGTAGCGACTGGAGCTCAGTTGTCTTTGTCTTAATCTTTGTCCAAAAAGACTCTTAAAAACATTCAAAAACCTCCATACTGCTCGCTTGTAACTTCCATTTTTATTGATTTTTTTTTCTTCCATTGTGTATATTTTATGACAAACGAAACATGAACTCCCATGATGCTTTTCTATACACTCTATTTAGGGATGGCTGATTGATCGCCTCAAAACTGTAGTCAAATTCTACGTCCATGTTAAAAGGGTACATCAAAAGTGCTGCGATTATCTGGCTGGGCGGCAAAGCATTACAGGAACTGTTTGGGTCACCGCTAATGAAAGGGTTGTTGAGAGCGAAGGCATCTCGTAGGCAATGTTCGGTTTACAAGTTCAAATAAATAATGTTGAATAAATGTTAATTAAATAAAGCATTTTGTTATTACTAAAAACTCCCTGTCATTACAATTGTGTAGGTTTTTAAGCGGGTGAGGATGTGGATGTAAAAGAAATAAGTGGTTACTTCTCCGTTAGTTTTAAATTTAAGTCTATAAGAAAAGTAGAATAAAAGCAGGAACTGTTGGCAAATGAATGGTCCAATCATCTGGGTCGATGCTCACAGGGCCCTGCAGGTCAAGCACGGTAATGTGACTTAACTGAGGCAAGAGTGTTGGGAGTAAAATGCTCTTCAAACTTCTCTCGCTCGTCTCATTAGCAGACGCATCATGTAGACTCGTCTTGTAAGTCGCCTCTTTAGCACCTCACATCTCATCTCCTGGGAAACAGCAAAACAATCGCACCATCAGAACCTGCTACTTTTAACAAGCTGTTCATATCCACGTGTCGGAGCAGCGTGAGCTTCTTTCCCTGTGTCGCCGAGCAGGGAAATAAAGGATGGATCTGTTGAAATTGAGCTCAATAGTTGATGCTTTTTCGGGGTTGATTCCAAACACATGTTCACTTCTTTCAAGCCTGGCCGCTTCCAAGCGGCGATGGTGTCGGGTCTCGTTCCCCAAACGACCACCGTCTCGTGAAGCTGTCGGCGTCCCTTCAGTCTGTCGGTCTCTCGCCTCACTCCATCTCCTCTCTGTGAGAACTATTGATTTTCACCCAGACTGCTTCTCAGCCCCTTCGTTTGCTCCAACTTCTTTCCACCTCCCTGGAGTCTTAACTTTGGAGGTTTTAGATCGTAACTTCAGTTTAGAAACAATATGTGAAGATCTTCCAGTGGCTTTGAGGGCAGATTCCAAGCAGCTATTTCAATGAACAATGTTCCTAGTTTGACACCCGACATTCTACCCATAAACATGTGACTTATTAAAGCATATTTTACAACATGAATATTCAACGAGGCATGTACCTTTCCATATATGTAATAATTGCTTGAAGGAATAAAGTTAAGTCATTATTTATGATTAGAATAATCTAAGTATACAATTTAAAGACATTAAATTTCAGTTCATATAAAGTTGTTTAAGTCAAGTTCAAGTCAAGTTCTTTTTATTGTAAATATGCATTTTCTAAGACATACAGCATAAATGAAATTGTGGTCCTCTCTGACCCACGATGCAAAACATGAATACATTAAGACATTCAGAGTCCAATTGATCAAAACAAGTTATGATATGATTACATTTTACTTGCCAATCAAAGTCAATGTGTTACCATAGTTATTATAAGGTATATATTCAAAAAGTGTGTGTAAAATGAACTAACATTTCTCTGCAACTCAGTAGCTAAAGGAACAATGAAATGTTTGGAGATCCTGTTGATGACTGAGGACGAGAGGATACAGTCGACTCAGGCAGCTTTTAAAGCAGATGTTTGGACATATTTTGGTTTGAAATCACACCAGAGTCAGGTACTCGGACAATACTACAAATATATCCTTGTTCCTATCACGATATATCTCAAAATATTACAAAGATATCTCAAAATACGGTATCGTTGCCCTTGTATACTTTCCTAATACATACTAAGCACATTATATAAGGAGGACAACCATGATTTTATGTTGTAGATGTCCCCCCCCCAGAAATGATCGAGGAAGCCAAAAAAATATTTAGTTTTAATATTTTAAAAGCGGTCAAAACAGCAGGAAAAAGCTCTCCCTCTACCTGACACACTGAAGCAAGAAAGGCAGAGATGTTCATAGATTACTACAAACAAATCAATGATTTCTAATGTAACCATATGCACAACATAGACCTCACCGTGGTCTCGCTGTCCTCAATCATGTCCTGCAATATTCTTCTTCTTCCTCCTACTGTACCAGTGTATTTCAACAAATAGAGTTCTACTTCACCTGACCTCCATCATCATCATCCTCCAAGCAAACAACAGATCTTGACATCAATCTCTTCTTCTGTTCACTGACGGTGAACTCTACTCCAGGCCTGAACTCAACATTTCTTTCCCACGTCTTCATGGTGTGACTCATTGCTTTGATATGTCTCTAGTTCTGAGCATCTCTCTCTGCAGACGCTAAATCAAACACGATAGTATGTCATCTACATCACAGATGATGGATAATGAAATGAACAAAACACTGACACTAAAAATATTTCGTTCATGATCTCATGTTTTCGGTAGTCATCACTGTGTGAAATGATTTTATAGATTAAATTAAGAGCAGAATAGAAACCTTTTTTAAATGGCGGCAAAGTTTGAATGGCATTGCAATTGCATTGTTGTGACACTAGGGGAGCCATATACCATTTCTTCTTACATATCTTACATATTGGTGCTTTTATACTTAATGATTATTTAATGAATATGTTGTATACTCTCACCTTGATAATGATTGTGCACATTAAATGCGTTTAAAACTTAAAGTAATCTGAAGATAAGATAATTATTTTAGGATTGAAGGAAATCGGGGGGAGCTGTGGAGGGGATGCGTTGCTACTTGCTAGCTAGCTTATGCCTAAGACAATTTACAATGAATTTAAATATCCTAGTGTGCCATGAACTTTTTGCTTGATGGAAGCAGTCATTACATCCTCTGCATCTAAAGGAACATTAAAATCCCATGAAATCCCCAGTGATAACTGAGGACGAGAGGATACAGTCAACTCCAGCAGCTTCGTCAAGAGTCATGTTGTGTGTACATTCTGCAACACCAGAGCCAAGTACTCGACAATACTACAAATATTAAGCAAAATGGAAAACTTTGTTTGCTATGTTGCAGCAAAGTTTTAATGACATTGTAATTGCACTGTTGTAGCACTAGGGGGGCCAGGTAACTTTTTTCAATCTTACGTATTGGTGCTTTAAAACTTAATTCCTTCAAGAAACATCTTAAGACATTTTTATTCGTGCAGGCTTTTCCTTGATTTTCTAAGACTCCTGTGTTGTTCTTGGTGTTTTCTTGATCTTTTAAGTATATATTTTATTGAGTTTTGTTTTCATCGTTTAAGTGCTTTGTGACCCTGGTCTGGAAAAGCGCTCTATAACTATAATTTACTTACTTACCTACTTAATGATGATTTATTTTCTTAAAAAATTATTTAAAGCAATATGAGACAGTTCATGTGAATGTAATGTCATGGTATGTGTCAGAGAATACCTGCAATAATATGTGTATTTTAAAATTAAGATTAAGAAAAATTGTTTAATTCATGTTATCCACCATTTCTGGACGGATCTAGCAACAAAAACTATCTAGATTTTTGTTCAAGCTTCGTAACAATGCCCCCCAACTGACACGCTTTAAAGCTGACGTCTCAACGGACTCTCCTCTTTCATGACAAAGTCATTTGATCCGCCTTATTATAAACTTTCTTTTCCAAACTTCCTTGAATAATAACAAATTAACCCCAGAGCAGAAGATTCCTCCTTGTGCTGTAATGAGCGGGAGCTCGGGCAAGAACTATGGGAACAATACAGCGTCCGGGAGATAAAAATCTAAAGTGGGCGAAGCGACAACGTCTGAGATTAAAGTCGGCAACAACATCGGCACCAGCGGTGAAGCCGCGGAGATCAGGTCGTCCAGGAGCAGATTACCATCACTTCTGTTTCACATCATGCCAGCGCTTCACGACGCCGCGGTTATTACTCTCAACAAAGTGGAGAAGAGCAGCTTGACTGGCGACCCCCGCTGTCTGTCGCCTGCGGGCGCTGTGTTTGAACACGACGCCGCTGATCGTGACCCCGAACGAGAGCAAGACCGAACACCAGTCCGGGGACTGTTGACAAGAATGGTGATCAGATGATGATGTGACGTGATAACTTACTTACACGGCTTGAAGCATTTCATGCTGGGTTGAAATTTAAATCTATATCTACAAAGGGCACTCAGATTAGTATTCTTATGCTTGTTACAGGTCCTACAGAAATCTCTTTGGGCTCAAAATACCAGAAATGAACTGATTCTTTGTCTAGTACGCAAAGGCCAAAAAAGACGAAAACTGTCTTGCACTAACTTCTCCCTTATTAGTGCTACAATAGCGTGAATGTCAGGAATATTAAGTTGAGTTCTCAAGGACTTCTTTTAGCCTCCAGCAGTTTCGCGTAATTTTCCAGAATGTTGCGATCATCACACAAATCCTGCCAGTAACCTCTTAGGTCAGTATTGACTCTGAATCTTTATTAGGCTGTCAACTGGTCACTTCTGTGAATCAGAATCGGCTACTTATTGCCAGTAATGTGAGAACAAAACTGTATTTTTTTGTGGTGAAGTGTTGAGAAAAGCAATCAGAGATCTAGCCATATCTGCAGCCCAAACTTGTCTAGCAGGATTTCCTTCTTTGCTCCAGAAGGAGGCGCAGTCTCTGGGCAACGCCGGGTACTCCAGCTGGTAACATATATGCAGTAACTAATATCACCGTGTTTCATAATTGATGGATAAATAAATTGTATTGATTCCTCTGGAGGTCTCCTTCGGGAAATAGTTTTGCCAATTATCTTGGTAGTTATATTTTAAACAAGTTTCTTCAAACATCTTCACATATATATCCCGATCCATCCATCCATCCATTTTTCTTTCTCTCTTTCTCTCTCTACAAATCATAGAATTTATGGTTTAACGGTTTGTTTATTCAGTTTATTTAATTGTATACATCTCTATCTTGTTCTCAAACAGTTTCTGCAACCTATGGTCTTGCTCTTGACTACAACTCTACAGCTGAAGACATAAAATCTGTTGTTTTTGCAATTTTTCGGGAATTACATTCTCACCTCATCAAATTCCAGTTAATACAAAACTCTGCAGCGAGAATTCTGACCCGCTCTAATAGAAGAACTCACATTTCCCCCACCCTGAAAACTCTGCATTGGCTGCCAGTTTCTTTCAGGATCCATTTTTAAATTCTGGTTCTTACTTTCAGATCTATTCATGGTCAGACTCCTCCTTACATCAGTGATCTGATCCAGACTTACACCCCAGCTTGGGCTCTGAGGTCTGTGGATCAGAATCTACTGATGCTGACGCTTCAGGACCAGAGGAGAGAAATCCTTCCAGGCTGTTGCTCCTAAGCTTTGGAAGGATCTTCCTCTCCCTCTGTGTTTGATGATCTACTGACTCCTTCAAGAAACATCTTAAGACACTTTTATTTGGGTTTTACTATCTTAGGGCTGCTTTGTTTGTCTGTATGTTGCCAGAGAAAGACACTTTACAAATAATAATTACTTACTTACATCAATTGTTTTTTCCTATACATGCAAAGTTTGTTTTTTAATTTCTAACAAAATGTAATTGTAGGTAAATGAAAAGATTAGAAATAAGATAACATCCATTTGTCATATATCCTTTATTTTCTTCTGCTTGTACAATGGGCCTGCATTGTATCCCAGCTCCTTGGGGCAAGAGGCAGGTCACAATATCTATCTATCTATCCATCTATCTATCTAATCTATCTTATCCATCTAATCTATTTTATCTATCTAATCTATCTTATCTATCTTATCTATCTTATCTATCTAACTTAATGTCAATGTTGTGCCTTTTTCTTTCTTTCTGCTTACTCACTCCGATAATCTCATCCTTTAATTTTGTTGTTTATTGTCTCATTAACGATTTGAAATGTTCCATCAAAAAGATTAGCAGTGTTTACGATGTTCTAAATCAGCACTGCTGGTTGCAACTGTGACATGTTAACGGCTCTGCCTTCTGGCTACAGCCCGAGCAACATTCCAGCTGACGGAACTGACACGGCTAGTTTAAACATGGCTGGCAAAGTTATCTCACGCCAACAGCTGGAGCCCACAGCTGGAGCCCTCGGCGTAGGCTCCTCTAGAACAGACCGAGCCGGAGCGTTATCGTCAGGGGGAGCTGTAGGGGGGGAGGAGACGCCTCATCAGATCTCAGGAATATGCTGCATCAAGGATGAATATTCCCTCGACTCTCGTGGTGCAGGATGAACCAGACGGAAACAATGAGAATCGTCGCCTTGCTTAAGAAAGGATGCTCAAAGACAGCAGTCTGTCAGGAAGACATTCTTCAGCAGAAAATATAACCTTTTTTTCAATTTTATTTTAAGTTTCACATCATAAGAAAGTTATTTCAAGACACTTTACAGTAAATAAGAGAAAAGAAAAACAGATCTCAGCAAAATAACAATGTGTCACAGTGCAAACTGAAATTCGTTCTTTCCAAAAACCCCATTGGTTGTGTATAAAGTGTCCAAAAAGACGGCAACGACGGATGAAATGGGTCAGGATAAAAATGTCAAGTAGATTTATGTTGTATTATTGAATTTTAAAACATACAAAGTATGTATGGGAATAATGGGAATTCTCCCGCATTTTCCCGCCAAAAGGAATGAAACAGAGCGTTTTTTGGTGATTTCTTGAGAGGCCAAATGTTTTGAATTAGTATTTGGTGGATTTGTCTTGTTTTAATATCGCTTAATTAATGAGTTTTTAAGTATACTGGTACTTTTTTTTAATGAAATTTATGATGCATTTTATCTGTGTGTTAATGACGGAAGAAAGTATTACATTTATTAACCAATAAATTTTGGCTTTCAATTCCCCGAAAAATATTTCACATTCGCTCCAACATCTTATCATTTGTGTTTACTCCTGTTTACCACTTCAATTTAAACAGACCTGGAGATGTTGTTGTGTTAACCCCCACTGACAGACTCCACGTCCAGTCTTTCACTTTTTTTCCTACACAAAGTCTTCATCCTCTGTATAAACAGCCTTCGGTGTCTAGAGAAACGTACTATATATAGAGCTGGTAATGACAGCCACCGTAACAGAAGAGCTTCGGAAAACCGCTGTGATTGATTGGATCCGCTGGTTGCCTCTGGCAAAATATCACACCCATGCTGTGTGTCCAACATAGAAGTCCACCACGTGGACTCTGGTACTGGGCAAAAGGCAGGCTTGTTCCATCATATATTTTAGTGTTTGAATCTGTCGTAACTCTGTCGTTGTTTTCTTTGAGCGAATTTCTCAACTCAGAAGTAAATTACTCATCACAGTAAATGCAATTTATCTTTGAAACAAGTACACAGGAGACCCTTCTGGTGTCCATAAACCCTGATTTGCATTCATCGCAGCTACAAAACAGATCATTCAAAGTTCAGTTAAACCCATTCATTCACATCAGCAGTTGTTTTAGGTGCTTTAGCTCGGAGTCAGTCTTGAACATAAGTCTCTTAAGACGTCGCTGTTTGTGTCATCCAGGCCCTGACAGCCGAACACTCGCCGAGCGTCTCTCTCGCCTCGGGCCATGTTTGGTTATCAATGGATCCGCGTTGCGTTTCTGCGTCTCGGTTGGTCGGCTCATGCGCTCCCTCTTAACCCTTCGGCATTTGTATCTGCTGCTCTCTCTTTCTCCGCCTCATCTCGAGAACAAACTACTGCGGAATGCATCTTCGTTCTGTCATCTGCATCTTTCCTGTCAGGGAAGATGGCAGCTTTTTGAAGGAGCGGCTAAACTCTCTGTAGTCTTTGCATGTTAGCTTAGCTTGCGATCAGTTGCACAACCGAAGGAACATTTTAACCGAGCAGTCGCTTATGCTGCCACAAACCAATATTAATTCAGCATCTTTTAGCGAGATGGTGCGATCTAGCTTAATGGGAACCGTATTCTTTTAGCACGCTAATAAAAACTCAACTCTCCTGACTCACTCAGATGTTTTTGACTTGTTCAATAAATTTGATCTTGAATTCTGAGCTTCAATTCAACACCCAAAATTTAAAGATTTGTAATCAAGGCAAAGTTTCAAGTGTAATGCCATAGTGCCAAATATATCCCACCAACTCTATTCTTGAAGCCCAAAGAAAATTTTGTTCCATATAGCTTGGGGTGAAAATGAATGAAATATTAATTTGAAATGCATAAAAAAGTACATCATCTGATAGAGATGTTTATCAGAATCAGAAAACTTGTATTGTAAGTTTGTTGTGGTGGCATTACAGAGAGAAATGTCCAGAATAAACCCTTTGAAATCTAAAGTATTGATTGATGGATTAGTGAGGAAAATAAAAAGATTTTCTTTTGTGTTATGACGTGAAATCGAGGGTTAGAAAAACACATTGAGATGTTTCATGTTAAAATTAGATTTAAAAACAGAGTTACAATTGTGTTAAATGTGGCTCCTCAAGTCAGTGATCTCAACACACTCTTAGAGAAACATCAATGTAGCATTTTTCGGTCCAGCCTGTTGCCATGTGAGCATTTTTGTCACGGATCGAATCTGATGGTTCTTGAACGGCCTCTGCTCCGGCTTGTTATCAGGATCTACAGCAAGCGCCCCGCAGACTGATCCGCGGCGCCTTTGAGCTCTGCGTCGCTTTTTGCAATTTAGCAGGAGTGAACACTGACCTTTGACTCCATTACAGCTGATTGGATTGGTTCGCTCCCCCTCGCCAGCCCCCGCTTCCCTGAGCTGGACCACTGCCCAAATGCTACATGTGGCTAGGATGGAGTCGAGGCCACACACTGCGTTCAGTCACTGACTCACTACCTCCCCACCAGCACCTTTTTTTTTCGTCTCACCTCATAGTCTCGGCCAGTCATCCATCTCTGTTCCTACTTCTGCCTCCACCACAAATCACCCCCGACCCCCCCCCACGTCGTCATCACTGTTCCTGGAAGCAGCACAGCATTACAAAAACAGAAAATATGGGTTTTACTGGACTAGTGTCGAGTTTGTTTTCTTATTACCGTATTTTCCGGACCATGAGGGGCACAAGATTATATTGCTAGCTCAATTTGGAAAAAAAAAAAACAATTTCCCGAAGGAGACCTCCTGAGGGATCAATAAAGTTCTACCTACCTACCTTGATTTTCTAGAACTCCTGTTGTTTTATCAGTTTTATCATGATCTTTAAAGTATATACTTTATTGAATATTGTTTTGATTGTTTAAACGCTTTGTGATCCTGGTCTGGAAAAGCGCTATACAAATAAAAATTACTTACTTACTTACCTACTTACCTACTGGGTGACTTATAGTCTTGACTGATAGTCGCAGTTCAGCTTTGTAGTATCCAAAACTACAGACCCTCGCTGTTGGGGGGCAGGAGTGGAATAAAGGTATATTGATGTTCTGTTCTGTTAATCTTTGTATCCTTTGTCTATGTTATTTTTCTTCTATCTATTTTCTTACTTAGATCGTATCATCTTGTTCTTTTCTCTTTATTTCTCTTATTTTATTTTGATTATATTTAATGAAAAATTGCTTTATTTGCTGTGGATAATTTGGAAAAGAAAAAACAGTTTCCCGAATGAGACCTCCTGAGGGATCAATAAAGTTCTACCTACCTACCTACCTACTTTGTGACTTATAGTCTTGACTGATAGTCGCAGTTCAGCTTTGTAGTATCCAGAACTACATACCCTCGCTGTCTTGCGGAGTTTACTTCAAAGACTCGCAGGGTAATAGTACAGAGCGTGTCAGTGCGGCTTCTTGGCTTTCTTATGGCATACTTAAAACATTTTGGCAGATCTTTGAGCGCCGTGTAGCACATAAATAGATTCAAGGTCAGTCAGTACAACTAGAATTCCTATACATAAAGTGCACCAGAATATAAAAGGCGTTGTCGAATCTTTGAGAAAATTAAAGGATTTTAAGTTGATAAAGAAAGTGTTAAAGGTTTAGCTTTGAAAATACATATTTAACCCATTTTTAGCCAAAAATTATTTTTCTACAATCCGTTATTTCTTGAAGATAATGGTCCAAAAACATACAGAAGAAAGTTGGAAACTTGGAGAAACTGTCCATAGGTATGAGTGTTAATCGTTTTGTTCCCCTGCGACAGTCTGGTGTCCTGTTCAGGGTGTCCCCCACCTCTCGCCCGAAAGAAACTGTGACCCCCATAAAGGAATAAGTGGCAGAAAATGAATGAATTAGTTGATTTTTGTGATTGTTGATGTGGAATCAGATCAGAAGGTTGGAAGGAGTACAAGAAATGAAGACGTCTGTTTGTTAATTTGAACATTATTAAAACGCTTATAAGGATATTCATGTGAATAAAAGGATTGCTGAAGATGTGCTTTCACTGATGTGATTTGGCCCCTCCATTTTCATAAATTTGTGTCGTGTGAAAACAGCTCTTTTGCAGAGTTATGCACCGTCTCAGTGCGACACATCGATACATCTCTAGCTTCATTTTTCCCTGAAAATTGTCTTTTATTTGGTTTCTAACCTTGTTTTCACCTTTTCAGCAGGAGCCAGCTGCGCATGGCTGAGATAATGAAGATCTCTCCCCCTTCTGCAGGTGCTTTTCTAGGCCATTTCTAAAGTCTTTGTCTCCTCCTCTCCACCTAGTGGGCATTCCTGCCTCAAAGGTCCAAAAGCTAACCATGTTAGTTCTTGATCTTATTTGGCTGTTTCAAATCAAATATCCTGTTAAGACAAAATTTGCTGTCGACTTGACCTTTTATGCGAACAGAACATTTGTCGTCTGCCCAAAACCTCCAGCTTCCTCCCCCATTCTCCGTCTCCTCTTCATTTCCTGCTGCTGTCTCTCCGACTGAGTCAGATCTAGCTCAGCACTGTGAACTCAGGCTTGCTAGTAAAGGTCATCCTACAGGAACTCATCAATCACCCCCAAAATCTGTCCACCTATTGAACACTACAACGACCCCTCAATCACAAGTGGAAAAACCTGCAGAAAATCTAAGCAATAGAATTATTTATTATAGGGTTAGGGCCTTCGGGTCACCTTGACCCTGAGATAACACAGGGGCTTTAAGGTTGAGCTGTTTTTAAGAGTAGCTGATAAGCCAATTTATACTGAAATTAAAAAAAAGAATCTCTGATCCGGACATTCTTGCTTTCTTATTCAAGTACATCTGTCTTTGTTTCAGGCTCATCTAGTTCGGCAGGTTTGGAATGGAGATACAAACCTGTACTAATGAGCTCTTGAGTTTTTCTAAATGTTTTCTTTTGAGCATGAGAGTGACAATCGCTATTATTTTCGACTTGCCGATGGACAAGACTCTGACACTCTAAGCGCTTTAAAGCAAGTTAACATTTTGATTGTATGATATTTTATTTCTCTTATTTGTCACAAATTCATATTAAATACATGGGAGATGTTTGAACTTTTTTGGTGCTTTTGTAGTCGTGACAGTATTTTTTCATTATTTCAAATCCTTTGAAGGATTTTTCCGAATAACTTCAGAATTGTTTTCTTTCTTGTCTGTCTGTGTTGATTCCTGCTTTATAATTTCAGCTTCCAGACTAAAAAGAATATTGGTTTCTTTAAAATGGTTCAACTATTATGACCGCCGCATCCATATCGACCCGCTCAGCTGTTATTAGACTCCTTTATTGTCGTCTTCACAGCGAAAAGAAGCCCCCGAAGATCAGGCGCTGTTGACTCACACGAGGTCTTTAATAATAAATGTCATTGACTCTGGTAATCAACTTCATATTTTAATAATTCGCTACGTTGTCTCAAAAACGACACTGATGAGTTTCATTTAATCATGTTTCCACTCACAGATTTATGACTTTAATCACTTTTCTTCGCTGAAAATGTCAGACTTTATGAGCTCGTCCAATCGCTTTTTTGGGGGGAAAATATATTTTAATCATAAAGTTTAAAATGGTGCTGAAACTTCAAGTCTTTATTAATCATTAATTTGATGCAACGTTTCTGCTGCCAAACTCTTCCTTAATCACTTTTTGGGGGTTTATTTTAATGGAAAAGGTTGTTTTCTCTGTTTTCTTGTCAAAACATTTTAACCGGTAAAAAAACCCACAATTAATTATCTAGTAAATTAAAAACCATAAGAAGGTCCTGGGTTTGCCCCGGGACTCCTTCCATTTGACAACTCATTAGCAAGGAGACATCTCCACAGACTCTTCTTTGACAATTTCCTGGATGTCTTACCTTCTTTGTTTCTTTCATCTGCAACTCCATCTCCCCCTCACTTTAGAACAAGATCGCTATATAGAACCACCTATGTGGTATATGTGAGTATCTAAGTCCTTATTTATCCAAATAAAAAATTGTTTTTTTGGTAGCAATCCATCTTTATGCGTGTATGAACATAGTCTTCCTGACCTCACGTGGCAAAAAAGTAAAGCAAACCTTCAATAAAAATCACTTTAATCTTTTATTTTATTCATTAAATCTCTTGCCTCCTCCTTCTACTCACTTTTATCTAACAACCGCTCTCACTTTCAAATCAAGGTCTTGAGGCCAAACGTTGCACATGCTCATAGTTTTCCACGAGCGACGCTCTTCATCAAGAGGAGGCACCAAGGTTATACACGCTTCTACTCTCGGAGCTGAACTTTCATCAACGTCTTTGCTCTGACATCTCTTTCTTCTCACGACTCGACTCCCCCTCCCTCGCCCCGGCTGCCTTCCCGGAGCTACCTTCCGCTCACCTCTCTGAACTTTCCTGGCTCATTCAAAGCGAGTTACTGACAGAAAGTCAACGATGGGGAAAAGAAATAGAGAGACAGCCGCCTTCTAATCAAGAAGCGCAGAGCGTCACAGCTCCACATGAATTCCTACACACCTTGTAATTGCTGTCGGCCAACCTTCTGACAACTCACTTAATTGCCTGCCATCCAATTTATGGTGCGAGTGAAGGGGGGATTTTTGGGACAAAAAAAGGAAGCAGAGAACGAGGTAACTGAAGCCCCCAAAAATACTTCTGACTGATAACCATATAAATAAAATGACATGCATTCACCCGGGGGGTCAGCCTATAGTAGCCTAGTGTCCACATGTCCAGTTTTCATCGTTGGTAAGTAATAGTAGCAGCAGAATACCACGTGTTGACAGAGATGTAGTGTCTGAGAGAAATAAATCACTTTCTAATGGAGTTAGCAGACGCTTCAGTAAATGAGCTTCTAAAAAAAAAGAAAGAAAGGCAAACGATGCACGCCAGACATCCCACTGTGCACCTATAATGGCTTCTTACAAGAGGTACAAATGTCCGGCGCGTTGCGTTTCCTTGTGTTTGCTGATTCGGACAAAAGCGAGTCGCTGTTGGCTGACAGTTATTCCATTAAGACTGCGGGCAACTGCCGACTACAAGCCTGTAAATGTCACGGCTGCACGGATGAAGGAGCGTGTTTGTGTCGCTGCGAGAACACGGTGGAGAAGACAAACAATCATTATCGCTCAAGTGTTAAGCTTGATCTAAAAAACAAAGATACAAATGATGTACAGCGGGATAAGAAAAACTCCATCCATCACTCTATCCATCCATCCATCCCTTGGTAAACCCTTCCTCCATCCATCCATTCATGATAGATCCGAAACAGAAACTTCTATCCGCCCATCCATCTATACCTATAAACTATTAAAATTGAATTGACGTCACATCTTGCTCTGCAAAATAACTTTAAACTTTGACTGAAGCCTTTAACTTTGAGTAACATTTTTCTGAACTCACTCACCAAAAGGCCACATTTTAGACTTGGTTTTCACGCTTGGCCTGGACATTTCTAATGTGTCTGTACATGATCTGAGTGATCATTCTCTTGTTTTGTTTGACCTGGACTTTGTCCCTGAACCTAAGCCCTTGAAAGTTAGGCTTGAGAGGCGTGTTATCTCAGCAGACAGTTTTTCTGCTATGTTTGAAGCAGTTGGAAGTCCACTAAACTTGATGTGCACAGACATTACCTCAGGGATCCGATGTCTTTATACAATGAGATGGAGGAAACTGCCGGATCTGATTACATACATACGGAAACAGGAAAAAGTAAATAACAAAAAACCCAAAGAGTTATTTGACACGATAAATTCTCTCGTGTATCCTGCTGCTCCGATCACCCCTGTCTTCTGTGAAGCTGACAGCAATGCATTGTTGAGATTTTTCACTGTCAAAATTAAATTGATCTCCTTTTGTGTAGAACCCCTGCTGCCACTGAGCTTGTCTCCAGCTTGTGGTCCTTCTTGAAGCCTGTGACTCTGGCTGATATATCAGCACTGGTGGGAACCAAAATAAAACCCTCCTCTTGCTCATCCGATGTCCTTCGCTGTGGACTCTTTATCCATTATTCCTGGATCAGAGCGACATCCACGATAAGTGTCAGTCTGCCTGTGGCAAACATCACTCTATGGAAACAGCCTAACAGTAACAGTCCAATAACATCATGATGGCGATTGATTAAGGTAAATACACTTTTCTGGTTCTCTTGGATCTGTCGTCAGTGTTTGACACAGTTGATCACCAGATCCTGCTGAGAAGACTTAGGGATGAAGTGGGACTGTCAGGGTCTGTGTTAAAGTGGTTCTCGTCTTACCATTTCTGGGCGCAGTTTCAGTGTATCTGCAAACATTTCCTGATGTTTCTTAACACATTTTTGCTGATGACATCCAGCTCTACTGCTCATTTGATCCAACTGAGCCCCAAAGGCTGAACAGCTTAGTCAATTGTTTGCAAGAAACCAAACAGTGGCTGAGTGAAAACACTCTTCAGCTAAATGTGGACAAAACTGAAACTCTAGTTTTTGCTCCTAATAAGGTTCCAGGGTTGAGTCAGTACTTGGGTAACTTAGGCAAGTCTGTCAAACTACGCCTGAGAAACTTGGGTGTTGCATTTGACAAAGACATGTCTTTTGTTCAACACTGCAAAAAACTGACCAAAAACAGTTTATTTTAACTGAGGAAAGTCTCTAAACTAAAACTAAAATTATGTCACAACACTTCTCCTTCAAGAAGAGTCTTAAGACATTTTTATTTTTGTAGGCTTTTTCCTGTTTTTTCTGGGACTCCTGTGTTTGTCTTATGTTTTGGCCTTTTAGACTTTTTTAATTTTTACAGTTTTTTAAATGTGCATTGCTTTTGATTGTTCAAGCGCCTTGAGACCCTGGTCTAGAAAGGGGCTTTACAAGTAACTATTACTTACTTACTTACTTACTTACTAAAAGCTGTTGACTCAGAGCTTGTTGCTCTGTGTCTGGACTTAGTTACTAAAGCTTTGCTCTTATTCCCCACAAATGCCAAAATGACCATTTGCTGTCTATTCCTGTGTTCCTACAATGAATGGACTAATTTGTTTTGGTCTCTGCAGCTCACATATTAAACAAGTTACAGACTTTTAAAAGTCCTCTAATATTTTTGGGACTTCTTTTAGCTCAGCAGTTTCTGAATGGGTTATGATCAGCCGGAAAGTTACACAAGTCCACATGTTTAAGGGACAAAAAATGAGTTCAAACAAAGTGTAATGGCTTTTACATTTTTTTCGTTTAAAATTTTTTTTTTGCGGTTTTGTATCTTCCCAAGGCAATGTCAGGTACTTCATCCGATGGATTCACCCATCCATTGATACATCCCTGCATCCATCCATTGATCCATTAATCCACCCATCCATCCACTGATGGATGCCTCGTCCCATCCATTCATTCATGCATCCATCCATTAATATACCCATTGATCCAATGGCCGATCCATCCATCTATCCATCTACCAAAATAAAGGGAATATGTTTCCGGAACAGGGAAGTTTAGGATCTACAAGGTCCTGCAACATTGGACCTACAAAAGATTGTCACCTTCACGAATCAATTTGAAGGTGCAACAAGTCCCTCTTCACACCGTTCATAATCAAAGTGGACTTCATCACATCTCGTTCTCCACCAGAACAGACCGATAGAGTCCTCAAGACTGGAGTCTCCGCTTCCATTCCTGTCTCCTCACATGGATTTCAAAGATCCTTAGAATCCTTTTGAATAACTTTAGCTTCTCGCTCCTGTGCCCTCTGGTGAATGTTTTCTTAGCTCAAACTGTACCATGTTCAACATCTCTCGTCGTGCCACGTCAGGAAGCATAAAGCCGAAGAGTAAACGCAACCAAAGCTAAATACACCGTCCCAAAAGATGAGGCTCCAGTCCCTGCGGGCTATGAATATGAGTCTCTCCAAGGCTGCCGACGTCCCACTTGATAAATATTCATGAGGGGGAACGGAGGAGGGATGTTATAGCCGCCGCCGCGTTATCACATAAGCGATGCAGGATGACATGATACTCTATGGAAAGTGTGTTTTTGTGGTTGTACTTCCCCCCCCCCGGGGGATGGAAAATAGCGAGATGGCTGACAGATAAGGGTTAGCGCCGCAGAGAGGGGTCACATACTAACAGGCAAGAGATTTAGAAATGAGAGGTCAGGGGTCACGGATTTAATGCTGTCTGCGTGAGTGTGTATTTTTGGCATCCGGAGGACGAACATGTGTTTCTGTCCAATTTACTGACAGACAGGATCAGTTGTAGCAGCTCCGTGGCTCCGGCTCTGTCGGGGGCGCTTCAGGTCGTCGCTTTTGAATAAGTCTTACCTCGAATTAAGCTTCGAGATGCAGCTCGACGGACACTTCAGTTCTTCTTAACACGGTTTAAAAACATGCAGGTTAAACAGGGAAACGAATGTGATGATTGTACTCGTCAGTATGTGTCTGTTTGTACAAAACTATTTTCATTGATATGTTAACATTAGAAAATGATCTTAAGCCACGCCCACTGAAAACACTTTTCTGGACTCTGGATGCTGTGATTGTGTCAAGCATTGAGGTCTGTCACCGCGTGTCATCAATTCCAGAAGTCTCTGTTTCCATCTTGGGACTTGTTGTATAAACAATGCGAAGTTAAGTGATTTGTCATAATGGACTCCGTTTGCCGAGATTTCAGACGGGGAAGAACTTTATAAAGTAATAAGTTGAGAAAACATGGTCATGATGAGAGACTTACTGCATCTTGGAGATGCTATCTATGAAAATGTGTCTGTTGTTAGGGTTCTGGCAATGAAGGCACACATTAGAGTTTGTGACATGTCACATGTTTACCCCACATTTTAATTTCAACTTTTTAGAGTTACAGGCAAAAGTCTATGTCCATAAGAAAAGACATCTTAAACAAACATTTCTGTTGAGTTTACATGTTCTCCTTGTGTTGCGTTGGTTTACTCCGGGCACTCCGGTTTCCTCCTACAGTCCAAAAAACATACAGAGGTTGATTGTGAAGATAATTAGGTATAAATGTGTGTGTGAGTGGTTTCATGTCTTTGCATGTCCTGCAACAGACTGGTGTCCGGTCCAGGGTGTCCCCGGCCTCTAGCCGATGAAACTGAGATAGCCCCCCGTGACCCCAATAAAGAATTAAGAGGCATAAAATGAATGGATGAATTCTTGATAAATACTAGGCCGGATTGATAGTTGGTGTTTTTTGCATGGAGCATTTCCAAAATCCAACAGAGGGGAGGTTTCAGAGCAGTGTAAATAGGAGGCTTAGGCACCAGACGAAGATTGTAATCCAACAATTAGAGTCTTGAACTGTATTGGAAACAGAAACGCTGCAGAATCCATAAAGCCGACATCAGCGAAAGGGAACATCTGGGTCCGGATCACCTGAACTCCACGATCAAATACAGCGAATTAGCGAGGTCGATGTCGTGCAAAGAACTCCACTCTCGGCGGGGGTCTCGCGGCCGCGGGGCAGTCCATCGATGGAACGCGTGTCGATAGAGATTGCGGGCAATACCTCTTTCACATTGACTACAGCTGCAGTCGCGTGACATCAACCTGTCACTTTGAATCGCCGCCATCAGAGAGGCAGGAAAATGGGAACTGACAGAGAGCGCTGCAGAGGAAGTGGAAAAAGTACTGATGATCAATGGTAGTCGTTTCCTGTCTAAATTTAAAATGTTCCTTTTTTATTATGAAGTGTTTTCATTAAGCTTAAACCATTGCTAATTGTTATTACCTTAAGTAATAAAGTTTCAGTTTTATGACTGTTGTCAAAGTTAACAAAATATTATTAAAAATAAATAATATAAAAATCTGTTTATGAAAGATAACTTTTATTGTTCCAAATTCGTATATTAAATGAGTATCTCAATAGTAATACAATAATAATTCATTTAATTAAATATTACGATTTTTGAAAAATGTCATAAATGTATAATATATTTATCAAGTTGTCTCGGTGTTCATTGATCAACATCATGATCATCACCAATAACATGAATAGCATATATGGAATTTATTTATGTAGACTTAATGGATTAATACAAATGAGAATGTTTCAAAGGAAGTTTGTTGTCCCTAAATCATAGATTTAAATGAAAATGAAAGCAAGTAAGCAAGTAAGCAAGTATAAGAGCGCTCAGAAATAAATGTATATAAACTAATAAAATATATATGTTTTTTATTATTTAAGAGAAAACCATATTTTAATTAACTTTTTTTTTCATTGGTAATTAATACATTTGAAAAAAACAAACAAATAATTCTTGCGTGCTAGGTTGAACTTGACATAAAACAATATTAAAATGTGTATAAAAAAGCTTTTTAAGACACCTAATAAAGGGGTTTATTTTAAGTATTTTTTTCACTTTGTTAAAATAATTTTAAAGTAAAATAACATAAAACTGTTTAAAATATAATTAAGAATCAGTTCAATTTTGAATTAAGAAATATTTTAGAAACATTTGGAAATAATTTGTAATAAAGTGTTAATCTATAAAAAAAAAACACTAAAAATGCAAATTGAAAAATGTCATATATTTATAATGTATTTATCAAATCTTTTTGGGGTGTTCATTGAACATCATCATCACGATTATCACCAATAACATGAATAGAAATATGGAATTTAATTATGTAGACTTAATGGATTTTTAAAATCATTTTTAAAATTGTATATATATACATACATTTGTTTTACTTAAAACATTGAAAATGTTAATATTTCGTCAAATGCATTAAAACATTGTTTTTTTTATGTATTCTTTTTGTAGAGTATTTGCTTTGTTTCCGTTAAACTATCAGACTTTCTGTTTAAAACCGAGGCTATAGTTTTAAATTTAGTATTTCCAGTGAGGTTAATAAAGGAGGCGTTGATTCACCTCTAGTGGAGCCGACCATTATTGCACATGTATTCTTTTTCTCTGGTCTTAGCGTCGTCGTGTCAAGGCTCCATCAGTGACTGGTCTGGGGTCGCAGAGATACTGTGACCTCATATGACTTCTCTCCACCTTAAACCAGAATGACCTCGAGGATGTGACCAAGGCTACCTCAGATATTTATGGCTGCGCTCATGAATTCTAGATGCCAAAGGTCCGGAGATGGATGGAGGCGGTTAAGTTTTCCATTTCCCATAGAATAATTGTGTATCACAGAAACAGAAATATTCCTGTTTTGGTAGCGGAAGGTCAGGGGTTTATCTCTTCGGGCGGACGATAACGTGCAGGATTGTTTATTGCTGACATTGTAAAAGTACTTCTTGTTGTTGACTTACAAAAAGCAGAGTCGGGGAAACTTTCAAGCAGCAAAGTTTCTTTTCAGCATAAATATATTCTAATACAGGCGATGAATGTATTTTGTTTTTGCTCTTTCCTTCAGTTAAAACACACATTTGTAACCTAATTAAAGTTACATTACCTCATTTTTATCAACAGTTGATTCATGTTTTGTAATTACAGGCTTCTTTAAAATGATAATTATTCTTAAAAATGTAGAGAACCAGAACACCTACTAGATGCCAGTGGTATTAATTGTTATAAATATTATGTTTTTATGATAGTTCACCCAAAATTCTAATGTCACTCATTTTCTACTCACCTTATATTCATAATAATCCATGTCATTTTAGTGAGTTATTGACAAAAATGTATGTACATTTTAATGCAGTGACTGGAACTCAGTCGTCTTCGTCCAAAAAGACACTTAAAAACATCCAAATATACTGCTTGTCTGTAACGTCTTGTACTGAAGATTCAACAAGAGAAAAACCAAAAAGGATAATCCTGAAAATAATCCCAACCCATAATCGACATGTGGTGAGTAAAAAGTTTCAATTTTGGGTGAACTATCGTTTTAAGTTAAGGATAAATAGTCCATAGAAGTTCTTACTGTTCTCACAATTTACAAAAAAAACAGGTTTTACTTTAAAAAGTATGAGCAAGTATAAGATATTTAAAACATTTTCATGTCATTATCCATTTGAAAAAATATATATAAAAAAATTGATTTAAATTACTACTTAATTGTGTATGAAAAAACTTGTAAAGACAATTGAATGTTTTGGTATTTTTCACTGTGTTAAAATCAATTAAAAATAAGAGTGATAAAAATTATTTACAAGAATCCGTACAATTTTGATTGTAGAAATGTTACATGTAAACATGTATATATATATATATATATATATGTATGTGTGTATTTATATATAATTAATATACATGTAGAATGAGTTAATTTGCAGTCACTACAAATCAACATTTAAAATCAATAAACCACTTGATTTTTTTTTTTCCATGTCGGTTTTGTTACTTTCAGTCAAGATCGACGGCGTGCGAGCGATTGTTGTCCCGTGTCGCGCACGTGTCAATATGTGAGCATTATTTTTTAATCTCATCCGTTGGATTAACTTTGCTTGTACAGCAAGTTCCCCCCCCCCCCCCCATCGATCGGCTCGTTGTTCCTCCTCACGGATCAGACTCGCATAATTGCAATCGAACTTTCCATCGGCAGCGGTTTGGCGCCCCGGGCCGGTCCGCTGTTTGACTGCAGCAGCTGCTGTCATGTCACATTGGAAACATGCTGGCGGTGGGATTGCGCCGGTGTTTTGTCGACGTGGTGACAGGAAGTGGACGACTCCGGGAGGAGGAAGAGGAGGAGGAGGAGGAGGAGGAGGAGGAGACTACTGGACCTTGAATCTCAGCAAGCAGGAGACCGTATGGCAAGATGGCAAAATAAACAGCGGCGCTGAGAAATCAATTCGCCCGGCGCTGTCAGAGGACTGTCAAACTCCCTTCCATGATGGAGCGCCTGCAGACGCGCAGTCTATTTGCCGCCCGGCGCGGGAGCGGTAAGGAAGTGAACCGTGTAGGGCCCCGGCAGAGTAATGCACAGACAATATGAAGAGGGAGCACCTCGGTATCTGCTGCAAAGGGAATGAGGTTCCTCAGGGTCATCACGCGTCTTTCAACATGTGGATGTCATTCTACTAAACACCAGTCACTGAAGAGCTTTATGTCATATTTAAAAATAAATCAAAGTTGTATAAATGAGAATATAAAACAATTTAGCGTATCTAGCGTGATTATATTTTTTAGCTATATTTTTAACAAAAAATTCCAAAGCTTAGGAGCAACAGTCTGGAAGGATTTCTCTCCTCTGGTCCGGAAGCGTGTTTAAGGAACCATCAGTAGATTCTGATCCACAGACCTCAGAGCCCGAGCTGGGGTGTAAGTCTGGATCAGATCACTGCTGTAAGGAGGAGCCTGACCATGAATAGATCTGAAAGTAAGAACCTGAATTTAAATAAAATGGATCCTGAAAGAAACTGGCAGCCAGTGAAGAGATTTAAGGATCGGGGAAATGTGAGTTCTTCTACTAGAGCAGGTCAGAATTCTCGCTGCACAGTTTTGTATTACCTGCAGACGAGACAGATCCTTCTTCTTTAGACACACAAATAAACTGTTACAATAGTCTAAACGAGAAGAAACAAACACAGTTATAAGCTCCAGATCGTGTTGTGACATAATTTTCCCCAAGTTTAGAGATTTTCCTCAGTTAAAGAAAACAGTTTTTGGTAATTTTTCAGTGTTGCACTATTCCTGCTAAACTTTCCCCGCAGTGATATCATATAAACAAACATTTGTGTTCTCGTATCATAGAACACTCGTTGTCCTCAAGGCCGTTTATCTCCTTTACATAATAATATTTTATTCATCTTAGTTTACAGCTATTCCAGGGTTGAACAAAGTGTTCTTTATGTTCACACTTAGTGTGGCTTCATCGCCGTCTGCAGATTCTACGGGAAGGACGACGGGAGTTTCTATTTTCGGTGGATGCGAAGTTCGTCCTCTAGTGTCCTCACGTCCCTATTGCCTTCTCAGCAGCCGCCGCGTTCACGCTCCATTGCTCTGGTCTGAGAGTTCGACTTGCAAGCCAGGGGGGGGCGTCTGGCCTCCTGCGGCACCAGACGGTAAATCCAGCCGGGCCTGATGGCTATTGATTCCGCATTTACATTCAGTACTCCGGAGGAAGCTGCTCGTGCCTCCTTCCTTTCTTATCATCACACATCCACGCCGTCACAGCTATACGACATACATTTGAAGCCTCTTATCCGCGGATTTTCGATAACACATCGCCGTCCTTGTTGGTCTGCCAATATGGCGCCGCGGTCTCCTGCACTTCCTTTAATCTCCTCCTCCACATGTCGACTCATTTCCTCTCTGTCACTCTCGCCCGGTTTCTCCCGGCAACAGAGCGCCGTCGTATCTCGTCTCCTGTGTCATCCTTGATCATGATAATGTATGGAGATGTGAAATGACTCCGAAAAAAAAAACCTCCCGGTGCGAGCCCTAAATTTAGCTGACCAAGCGTTCACCTCAACCGGCTCGTTGACACCGGTTGCTAAATCGCTGACTCCGACGGTTTCCTCACTTCAAACGCTCCACCGAACTGTTTTTTTTTACTCGCGGCCGTGATTTGATTTAAGAAGCAGGGAATCGGGGACAGCATGGCAAGTGTCTGTTTAGCCTTTGACGCTAGCATGTGTTGTTGTTCAAAACTAGACGAACAACTTGCAACTTTAATCTGAATGAATTTTGTAACTGCAAACATATTTTCTTGAGACGATCTTTCAGTTCGAAAACAAAACTGCCGCCAGCATGGAATCTAAACAATAAACTATGCAATAATAACGATTTTTTCCCCCATTTTTTTCATTCAAAGAAGTCTGTTTGTTAACCTCTCACTGTTTTCCTAAAACAACTCCACTGGCAATTTTGCTAGTGATTTTTGTCCAACTGAAATTCCGTCCAAAAAGTTTGCAGGCTCTGAGAAGCTAAAAAACCTTGTGTTGCCATACAAAGCTAAAGGCTTTAAGAAAAATGAAATCCTTTCCTTCCTTCCTATTACCCTAAACCAAACCCTAACCCTAACTGGCTTGTTAGCCACGATTTAAAGGGCAACTAATGTGAAAACTCTCCTGATTTACTCTCATGTTAATCCTCTCCAAGATGCAGTAAGACCCTCATCATGACCATGTTTTGAACTTATTACTTTATAAATCTGAGCGAACGAAAGGTTACAAGAGCAGAGTCCATCATGACAAAATAGAACTCCCTGCTTCTTTGTTTAGTTTACTTTGGTGACTTAGGTCAGTCTGCCAAACTGAGCCTGAGAAACCTGGGTGTTGTATTTGACAAAGGAAAATGGTGTCACAACACGATCTTGATCTTATAATCCATGCGTTCCTTCATATTTGGACAATTTTCACAGTTTATTTTGGTGTTTTAACAAGAAGGATCTGTCTTGCCTGCAGTTAATACAAAACTCTGCAGCAAGAATTCTGACCCGCTCTAGTAGAAGAACTTACATTTCTCTGATCCTTAAAACTCTTCACTGGCTTGCAGTTTCTTTCAGGATCAACTTTAAAATTCTGGTTCTTACTTTCAGATCTATTCATGGTCAGACTCCTCCTTACATCAGTGAAAGAAATCCTTACAGGCTTTTGCTCCTAAGCTTTGGAACGTATCTTAAGACCTTTTTATTTGAGCTTTTTCTTAATTATCTTTGGGCTGCTTGGTTTGTCACTTTGTTGTCTTGACCTACTAAAGTTTTTAAATTTGCATGTTTTTTTAACTGTGCGCTTTACTAATAAATAAATAAATAACTTACTTCCTCCCAAGAAGACTATTTAAACTGTTTTCATGAGCTTAAACAACCACAACAGCTATGGCTAGCTAACATTAGCATGATTAAATTTGCCACCTATGAATTGCTCTGGGAAGTAAATATTAATGTGCTATTTTTCTGATGCTATTGGAAGAGAACTGCTTCAACACTCCTTCAGTGTCGTACGTGACAGACAAGGATTACAATATGGATGTGTGGGCTTGTTTTTTTTTTTTTTTTTTCTGTTTCCTGGTGTATATTGTGACGGCGTTGTGTATCCTTGCAGTGCGTGTGGGAGTTTTGTTTATCGAGGAGACACACACGGTTTTCCGGGTTCAGCACAGCCTTGTGTGTGTGTGTGTGTGTTCTGCGGATGATCCATGGACTCCCTGAGCTTGGAGGGCGGCCCAACAGCCCCAGCTAACCTCTCTTCTTTTGATTGATTTTAAAGTCTGTTTTGTTTTTCGGCTTTTTCATAAATAGCAGATCAACTCGCCATCGAGCCTGTTTGCTGTTCTCTCTCGCCTGCAGGCTGTTTACTCTGACATTTCCTCCACCAGAACTGCTTTGCACTGCCTGGAAAATCACTTCTTTTTTTTTTTGCATCTACATAACACAGGCAAGACGCTGGAAAACGGCAGCTCAGCAAAGTATAAAACTCCAATAACGGCTGGTAGACTATTACGTTTTAATAAATCTAATGTTCGTGGAGGACCCAAACGCTTTGACTTTTCATTCCTGCTACAATCATCTGAATAAAGGACACCATCGACTACTGTGGGTGTCATCACAAATATCTCTCAAAAATACCTTTTACATTTTTCTTTCTGCGACGAACAGGAAGTAAGTGAGTCTTTCTTGAAGGCGATGCAGGTGTAGATGTTGACGGCACATTTTACTGAACCCCATCAATACTAATGAAGTCAAACTTGAGTAGCTAGACAGGAAGTGGGTGATGCTACGATGACCAAAGTCAATGTCCATAGATCTACGTGCGCTTTGTTCTTTTTCTTTGGTCGTTGTTTATTTGGTTTATTTTGTTTCTTTTGTCTGCTGCTGTGTAGTGACTGGAATCCTAATCTAAATTATTATCGTCAAAAAGGCTCCATGTGACTCTGGTTTCTGGACAGGAACTTATTTCAAATCATGTAATCTGTGATCTGCAGACATTCAAGTAAATCTCTGGCTGATAAATAGATTTGCAATAATACATGAAAACGGATGTGACGTAGAGGTTGCCTGAGTCACACAAGTTAAGAGTAGTAGTAGTAGTAGTGGTAGCATTAGTAGTAGTTTTTGTTTATTCGGGCATGTCATGAAGCAATGTCATTATTTTCAGAGTCCACTAGATGGCGGTCTCTGCGCCTTTTTTTTTTTTACTTTGTTTTGAACAACTGTTCCAAAGAAACATCACATCAGTTTTAAAACTGATGGCGCCACCTATTGACCTCTACACAACATGACACTGTTTCATGAAGCTTCATCAGACCATCACTATACTGGGGGAGCCCAGATTAAGATAAGACTGTTTGAAACGGGCTGAAATTTTTTGCACAGACCTTGAGTTATTCAGTGATCTGTAAACACAGCTTACAACTATACTTTTACACAGATCGTAATTGTCACTCATTCATATAAGTGATCAACAGCTTTATATTGTCAATGAATAGATTTATATTGTCAATGAAAGTGAAAAGGGTCACTTCACCTCCGTTCTACCGTTAACACGAACAAGGTTATATATATCCAGGAAAAAAAATCTTTGCCTTTGTCTTCTTTAATCAATGTTCCCGAAACCGCAATGATATTGAAGGTTCTTTTGAAGTGATTAAGGTATTCATTCACTCATTGCGTGACAGGAAGTGGTTCTAAATCTATGTCTCTTAATTGGGTTTTATTTTATTAACCCCTTTTCATTTCATTCTTATTATTATTCTTACATTTTTATATTTTGTAGACACAACAACAAATTCATTGGTGTGTTGACAACACTGGCAATAAAAGTTCTGATTTAAGAGAGACTCTATTGTTGAATCGTTACCTCGAGAGTCGAGTCATCGTTTCAAAAGTCGTATTAACCTGTAAGCACCCTCGATCTCAGGTTCTCCTGGTCACCAATGGTGTGTCCGACATCGCGCATGTCTACACTTACACTTAATATTTTGAGTACATAAGTGTGTTCACACTGATGTAGTGCACTGTGCACCAAAAATGGCCGGAAAATTGAGTGTGGATCGATGGACACTTTGCACCCTAAACGGCCGCCATCTTACTGATGTAGATGACGCTAAATGGAGGCTACGTCACTGACGACGTGTCTTGGAAGCAGATACCGGCGTAAATGTCTTAGAGAAAAACAGTAATTGTACCATGAAACAACACAACAACAGTAATAACACAATAAAACACAACTTAATAACTTGTTTAAAGTGTCAAGTGTCTGCGATAGTGTTCCAAAAGGCCAGTCGGCGTTTAAAAGTAGCAGTAGAAGTAGAAGCTGTTGAGCCGGCAGAGTTTGATTTGAGACAGTACAAGCAGTGCACTTCGAAAGGTGCGCGATTTGAGACACAGCACAATATTTCAGTCTCACACATATTCAAGTGAACAGTAGCTCAGTGGAATCGAATTCAATCAAACGATCGTCAAGTTGAGTAGACTATAATCAAAATCAGTTTTACACTTATTGTAAGTCATTCTTGTCAAAAATCGCTAATCTTTTCTTAACAACTATAAGTCCTGATATTAACATCTAGATTGTTCCTTTGACAAGCATCCGACAGGCCACATGAAATGTATTGGAGGGCCAGATTTGGACGCCGATGGAAAAATCTATTCAACATTTAAAATTGAGTCATAACAGAAAAATTAATTTGAATATGTGGAATCAAGTAAAAATTTGATTGCTCAGAAATACAGTGAATCGACAGTGTGACGACGACCGTTCTGATGAAGACTGATCCTCAGTCAGTCGAATATCGGAACCAATTGTGAGCAGTTTTTTATCTTCGTGTCTTTGTTTCAAACCGGGATTCATCTGACCTTGTTTAAAGACGCTGGAGCGTCGACATGAAGCCACAGGAGCTGCATTGATTCAGGAGATTGAAAACCTTGAGCGAACACAAAACATGGTGACGAGAGAAGCGTATTTCTGCAATGATTCCCTCTCTTACATGGTTCATGTCTCACCTTCTCTTTGTCCGGAGCTCAATGTGTTTCTCCGCGTGTCCAGGGAGTAGCTGAGGTATTTAAACGTGCATAAATAAAGCTATTGAAGACGCTGTTTACCAACAGACCTTGAATACCAGGGTTAACAAAGCTGGAGCTGTACAGCTCACCAGGGGGCGAGAGCCGAACATAACTACTTCATGATCATGAATGTTAAATCATCGCGGTCTACTCTAGACAGTTAAGAAGCTTCTTGCTCCTGAAGATGACCAAGGTTGAGATTGTGGAAAGGTCTGCCTCCTTATGTGTTGTTGGTCAGCTGGACTGACAGGTCAAGAGAAAAAAAAATATATATATATATATACTGTCAGAGTTCTGATCCCAGATTCAGTAAAGTTTTTACATTTTCTGCTATTTATTTTTGTTTTACTGTTCTGTTTTTTTTCTTTCAGATTTTTATTATTTTTTCAAGTTTATTTACTTTTTCCCCACAAAATATATAAATTATATACAGTTTGACAGTTTAACAACAGATGATAATATTTTAGTGGCGATTACACATGTTACCAGATGTAGTGTCACGATCCACTTCTGTTTTGTTTTATTTTGTCAAAGTACTTCCTGCTTCGCCATTTTATTTTTCTTTGACAGTTGACGGGTGCGGTTCATGACAGTGGTTGGCAAAGTCACACAGCTGCTGGTGATCTATCAATCAGCCCTGACAGATTTAAGGGGCTGATCTCCAGCCAGCAGTTGTCAGCTCGTTTCCAGTCCCACCTGGTACTTTGTTGACTCTGCTTCATTCTACATGCTTGCTGTTCCAACTTTGTTCCTCGGACGTTGTTGTCCCTGACATTTTCCTAGTCAGCGTTTTTTGTGACGATTTGACGTTTAATCTTTCCCCCTCGGTGGATTGTGCGTCTTGCTGCCCTGTCGGAATCTACCCCCTTGTTTTCCTTGAACTGTTTTATTGACACTTTGGACTTTTTGGAAAAAATACTGTTTTGGACCTTGTTGCCATCCTGTGGACATTCTGGTTTTATTGTGTTTATTAAATTGTTAATTTCGCAAATGTTCACCTTTCTACCGCTTATTGTCTTCCGCTTGTGGGTCGCCTTGTTAAGTGATACATGAGATTTCGTTAAGTTACTGTAAAATTAATTTAATTTAAATTACCCCTGCAATTTTGTGCAAAATCGTTTTTTTCCTCTTATCTCCAGCAGTCAATTTCTACTCTCTTCTCCTCTACTTCCTTTTTTCCTTTCTCTCAGTACTGCACTCTTCTATGAGGATGATTATCTCAGTGTTTCCCTTTGTGGAACCAGTCATTTGCAACTCATGGATTACTGTCTTTTAATGGCAACTCTCTATAAATGTAACGTTTCAAGGTTTCAGACTCTGAAGTCAAATGTGATTCTTAATTTCCTTCTTAATTCCTAATTGAAAGGATCCGTCCGTCTCTTGATCGGGGCCCTCCTCTAATTGTTTCCTCTGGAGGGCCACTGAGAGCTCGACGTCGGTAACCTTGCTCCGGGACGAGCTGCCAGCGGAATCATAATAATTGTGGAAGGAAAATTGAGGACAGGACTCTCGAATGTATCATTTCATGAAGCCTAAATTAAATCTTGGCATAGTGGAGCCTCGGAGGACTTGGTTTCCGTGGAGCGGGATCCGCGGCGGGTCGTGTTGACTGTCGGCGAGAGATGGATTTGGAGGAGAAGCAGTCGAGTGAGCCTGTGAGGATGAATTGGAGGATTAAGAGGAAGGAAGGAAGTTTAAAAAAGGGAAAGATGAAGCCATGCAGAAAGAAAGGAATGCGTGGAGACAAAGAGGGAGCGTTTGAGACTATTGCTTTTTTCCAATAAAGCCGGGCCGGCTCAAATCAGAGTTTTTGGGGAAAAGAAAAAGAAGCTTCTGAGTGGAGTCCGGGGAGCGAGTGGTGTGGCCGAGCATTTCCTTCGGGGTCCAGAGTGTGGCTGGTCAGAAACAGACCCGGAGATAGTTTTGATAGAACTTCAGTCTGTGACGAACCTCACCTCCAGTCTTTTGAAAGACTTCCATTTCCCTCACACCGTAGGTGTTTGGTCTCACTCCCGTCTTTCCCGCACACTTCAGTCATTCCGTTGCCAGAGTTTGTCCATCTGTCAATATATTGATTATATATAATTGGACGAACAACAGATAGTTCTGTTTTAGTGGTAATCAAATTTACCATTCGTTCAATTTAATCATTGAAATGTGGCGCGAGTGATTTAAATAAACCAAAGATAATAAAAAGGAAATGTATAGTGTCAAATGTCAATAAAAAGATAAATAATAATATTTGGGGGGTTTGGGGCTTGGTTGAAAAAAAAGAAGAAGAAAACTAAAATAAAAAGTGTTTTTTAAATGTCATGAGACCAGTAATCGTCTAAAATGTCCATATCTACTTTAACAATTTACTGCTCAGAATTGACAAAACAGGATTTTGTCGCACGCTGACATTTTATTCCCGCTAATATAAGTACATTTACAACTTTATCGACACGACACAATAACAGGGGTTAAGTTCGTGTGACCGGACTTCTACTAGTATTAAAGGAGACCAATGGGCCACCTTCGTTTTTTAAAACGTCTACCCGTTGAGTGAGTGTGTGGATCGACCAGCTGTCACTTAACGTAGCTATTGTTTCATTTCAAAGATTGCAGGTTCGAAGATGTGGACTGAACCGAACTATACTGGTCTAAACTAAACTGTACTACATTTTACTACTTGATAATAAATCAGTCTGTACTTGACCATTAAATATCATATGAAACAACACTGCAATACATTAAACCGTCTGTACCACAATGTGCTGTACTTGGAGTATACTAGACTTTACCAAACAAAATTACTGTACTTACCATCCTGTAGACAGTTAACCACTACCAAATTGTACTTTACCATGTAGTACTATGCTCACACTATTACAAACAGATGATATATTTGAGCAGCAGATAAAATTCAATCCAGGGACGTCCGTTCAGGGAAGGCAGGTGAGGCAGTGCCTCACCTCTCAATGTGCAATCCATCACAAAATGCTCACAGATACGTTCATTTGCCTAGATTCTCCAGAGTCTGGTTGTTTAATTAAAGTTTAATGTTTGTATGGGTCTTATTTAGTTTTGCTGATCAGAAATAAAATCACAGTAAAAAAAAAAGCAAAGTTGACAACAAGTGTTCGAGTCATCGTAACCTAACATTTTAATATAAATACTGTAATGCGCTGAAATGATAATACTGTCAAGCTAACTATCGCTGGTTCTCACTCAACTCAACTTTATGGTAAATTCTCCTCATTATGAGGAAATAAACGTTCTTCCTTGTAATCCTTTATTATCAAGGTCATACTCTATACTACGTAAATCCACGTTTGCTAATCCTTTTCTAAACTATTTATTAGTTAATTCATTAGATTAGATCAGATTTTTTCTATATCTATTGATATACTCCCCTCATATGTATTGTACATACTGTATACTATAAAGGCAATCACACAAAAATAAGGGTAAACTCACAATACAGTTTCAGCCTCTGAATTGATGCTTGAAGAATCACTGTGGATGGTTTGAAAATATGTGAATGCGTCTCTTCACGACTTCACCAAGGCAACAGGAAAGACACTTGAAGTACCAACGTATACCAGCTTTAAATATCCTTCTATCGATGTCTTTGTTCTCAGACGTTTTAAAAGCTTGCGAGCTATAAAACAATCTCAAACACACTGTTGTCATCATGAATCAACATTAAAGTCTTTATGTTGCAACTACATTTGCAATATAGCTTGAGTTTTAAAACTATACATGTTCTGATGCTGCACTTGACTTTACTACACAACTCATAGTGATACTGCCTCACACTGTCAGTGAGTAGTGTGTGTTCTGCACAAGTTTTACCTTCAGAAGTTAAGCTTTGTTCGTGTGAGTCATCGACCCTGTTACTCATTTAATGGAAGAACTCAAAGGTTGAGGCGTCATTATCGCACCAAGACAGCGAGCAGTCGAACAGACATCCATCTGTCTCTCTCGCTCAGTGTGTGTGTGAGACAGGTCTGTGCTTTACTATGAGTTATTTCACACACCTCTGAAGGTCTCTGAAGGGCGAACATCAGCTCATTACATTTTTTTGATTTTTGTTTCACGTCTCACTTTTTTCTTTATTTTCCTGAATTTATTTTTCATGTCTTCCTTTTGCAAATGATTTGATAACATTAACGATAATGATAATAATAATACAAGTTTATACTTTTGATTAAATATTAAATTTGATTATTAAATACTAATGCTTAAAGATTATATTTGTATTAGTTATAGTAATGTTCATATGTATAACTTTCATGAAAATAGTTATTATAAAGTAAGGTAAAACTTTACTGATTGTTTTTTTCCAATAGCCAATACATAAAGCAATTTTTTTATAAAAAATAAAAAAATAAATCAAAATATAATAAGAACAAGGACATAAAGAGAAAGAACAAGATGACACAATCTAAGTCTAAAGATAAAGATAAAGAACGTAGATCAAAGAAAAACAACAAAGACAAAGGATACAAAGACTAACATAGAACAGAACATCCAGATACTTTCACTCCACTCCTGCCCCCGAACTCAGAATTGTACAATTTAATAGCCCGAGGAATGAATGAGTCCTTGAGTCTATTTGTTTTGCACCTGGGTAGGAGCATTCGTGCACTCATTCTGCTTCTCTGCTCACTGATGACAGTACTCAGAGGATGACTGTCATCATCCATGATGGACAGTAGTTTGTTCAATGATCTCCTCTCAGCAACTGTCACCAGTGAGTCCAGCTTCATTCCAACCACAGAGCCAGCCCTCCTGATCAACCTGTCCAACCTGTTGACACTCCTCTTGGACACATTTCCACCCCAACACACCACAGCATAGAACATGACACTGGCCACCACAGACTGGTAGAACATGCAGAGGAGCTTCTTGCAGATGTTAAATGATCGAAGCCTCCTCAGAAAGTACTACTCTGAACTTTTTTATATACATGGTCTGTGTTGCAGGACCAGTTTACTGTCCATCCACACACCGAGGTACTTATAGTTGTCAACTATCTCCACCTCGTCGCCTCTGATGGACACTGGACGTGGCTTTGTCCTTGACCTCCCGAAGTCTAAGACCAGCTCCTTAGTCTTTGAAATGTTCAGCTGCAAGTGGTTCCTCTCACTCCAGTCCACAAAGTCACTTATCAGACTCCTGTACTCGTCCTCGCTGTTGTCCCTGATGCATCCAACAATAGCAGTGTCGTCAGCATACTTCTGGACGAGACTCAGCTCTGAGTTGTAGCAGAAGTCTGAAGTGTAGATGGTGTGTTATGATGACAACGATAATAATAATATTAAAAGTAGTTATTTTGATTTAATATTGCATTTGATTATTAAATACTCTAATTCCACTAATACTAACAATAATTGTTATGGTTGTTATTATAACTATATACTAAAAACAATATTTAATTATATAACAGCTTTCAGACATACTGTAATTACAAAGTGCTTCAGATTATTTGTATTTGTATTAGTTATAGTAATGTTCATATTTATAACTGTAATCAGTAAAATACTAATCATAATGATGGTGAAAATACTGATACAATTATTATTATGTTTTTTATTAATACATACGTATGACATTAAATAATTAAATACTATTACTATAGCTACTACCACTATCTTTATTTTTTTAAATATATATTCTATTGAGTTTTGTTTTGATTGTTTAAGCGCTTTGGGACCCTGGTCTGGAAAAGTTCTCTAAAAATCTAAATTACTAACTTACTAACTTAATAATAATAATTATTATTATTTAAATAGCACCCTTCAGACATACTGTGGTCACAAAGTGCTTTATTTCCAGATATTTGTACCAGTTATATTTGGAGCAGGCCACTGCAATACATATAAATCAATAAAGATGTTTTTTTTTAAGTTGAAACACATTTTTTTATATCTGATTAGCAGCTAGTAGCAGTTAGTCAGCAACCGCTTCCATTTTAGTTTATAACAAATAAAGATTTTAGTTGGAATTTGAGCAACAACTGTGTTCATTTGCTACTATTTTCCCTGAAAGACTTTAGTCCTGACCTGTCTCACTCTCCCCTGCTGAGGCACAAATGAGAGACGTCGCTGTGTCAACTCCTCTTCAGCACATTCTGTAATGGCTTCCTGACAGACTCGTCCTCCATCATCTGAACCTGACACGGCAGCGAGAGAAGATGCTTCAGCATGTTCTTTTTAACAGGATGGTTAGTTTAGAACGTGTGGGCGAGTGAAGCTGAGGGGTATTTTCCTTTTGTACATTTTTACATCTGATTCAGCTAAGACAATTATATATATATATATATATTTTAAACCTGCCGATTCATCTTCACGCACCAATGCATACACAATTTAAATAAGATGGTTTAAAAATATTATTTAATTAAAAAATTCTCAAAAAGTATTGAATGGTTGTGATAGTTTGTGGGATATAAGTCTACATCCTCTAGATCTATGGCATCGATTGTGGATAAATATTGATTTATAGCTACATTTGACAATGACATAAGAGTCATAGCTGAAATATTTTGTTTTAATCATCAATTTATTCAAAATTCCATATTCAAAATCTTGAACCTCATATATTTGGGGATCACAGACCTTTCAATTGGCTGAAAATCTAAATTTCTTTTGAACAATCAATACATAAAGAAAAATGATAAAAAAAAATTAAAATTTAAGTATTAGCAAACATGAATTTTACACAGTATAGAGTATAACCTTGATAGTAAAGGATTACAAGGAAGAGGCAGCTGATTCCATGCTCTTAATTTGAAAGCCAAACTTTTTTTTATCCTCCCACTGAGGGGGAGGTACCGTAAAGTTTAGCGAGAACTCTCTAGATTGACAGCGACATTCAGAGATATGGCAACAGGCGCGCGTCAATTGCATGTATCAACGCGGTTTGTGATGGATTGTGAGGCACTGCCTCACCTGCCTCCCCTGACCGCACGTCCCTGGTTATTACTCTCTAAATCAATACTTCAGTGACGATCAAAGAGAAGCTGCTTTATGTATTCCGTGATAAAAACGTTAAATGATCTTCTCCTGTTTTTCTATTGCGCTGTTGATTAGACAAGGACATTTATGCCTCTCAAAAGAACCCTGACCTTTATCTCATTAAAAAAATATTGCGTTCATGGACTCTCATTTGGAGAAGAATTTTAATGGGAGTGCGAGTGGAGCAGCGTCTGAATTTGTTGTTGTTGTTGTTGTTACTCTTTCCAACCGAGGGTTTTCGTTGATCGATCGCATCCCTATGTCAGTACTTTAATTGAATTCATTGTTAGCTTCTGTACGATCGATCACTTCAGAATGTCTGAAGCTGTTAAGTTGAATATTGGGTTTCAATTAGTGATACGACGTCAGGAACGACTGGTGAGTGCACACTAGATGTGTTAGTATCCAGGTGAATTACTGTAAAGGTCATAGAAATAATCATTCATTCTGATTTAATACATGTGATGTATTTAATAACAAATAAATTTTCATCCCGAGGGTCATCAACTCACAGCAAAATGTGTCATTTCTTCTCTCGAGGTGTTAAAACATGACTATTTTTACAGGAGCTACGGAAGAATTTCACACCTGCTATCCTTAAAATAACTGCAATGAGGTGGTTATGAATACCTTATAAATAAGTAAAACACCAAATCTCTCATATACTAATTAATTCTGTAAAAATAAATAATTATTATCCATAGTAAAAATACTGTTTTATTCAAATGTTTTCTTGGTAACAAAGAGTAAAAACATAAAAATAAAAATAATTATAAAAAAGCCAAAAACTGGTGATTAAATAAGAAAAAAAAAATCCCCTCCAACATGACAAATTAGGTTTGCTGGAACTGGTGCACCATGGGTAGTGAGCGTCCACCGAAAAGGTGGAGGTGTCGAGAGAGAAAATCGCATCCAGAGTTGAGGATCACATCCTTGATGAATGACGGTATAAGACGTGTTCGAGTTTTCACAAATATATCCTCAATAAAGACGGGGACTGAGGTTAGCATGGTTATGCTAACTAGCCTAAGTGGAGAATCGCAAAGATAGTCAGGTCACCTTGTAACAAAAGAAAATGTCATGTGATTTCATTTTGACACACTTCCTGTTTTGTCCTACCTTGTTTGAGTTTGTTTAGAACCTCGGCGCCTGTTGCTGCAACAGCTGAAGAGTATAAATCCACGCCTTCCCCAGCAGCAGGCGCCAGATTATAATTCCTCGCTACATGGTATGTTACTTTTGCTTCCTCCTTGTGTTCGACTGCTGTTCTTACTTCAGCTAGTGCCTGAGCCTGCTTTTTTTCATGTTTATTAGCATGTGTCTTTTTCCCTGACCTTTCTTTGTTTTTCAATCTTCTTTAGTTTGTTCCTCGCCCGGTTTGTGGTTCACTTTGAATTGGACTGTGATATAGACACTGACGGTTTTGGACAATTCTTCCATGGAACTCTTATTTACTTTGTTTTAGTTGTTCTCTGAATAAACCTGTGTTTGTTTTTTTGACTGGTGATTCCACTCCGCATTTGGGTCCGCCTCAATTCCGGACCTCATAGAACACACGGTTTAATGGACGGATGGTTTTACTAATCTGGACTGAAACTCTAATTTGGTCTCTCATTATTCAAGAGCAACTAGTCACCTCAACAGACTCATCTTCTATCAAGCTCAGCTCATGCTCACCAAAGAAGATTCCATTTTCTCACACAGAGATGACAACAACGTATCCATTTACCTACAGTTACTCATAGTTCTTAGTAGCATTGTTAGCTGTTAATACTTTGTAAAAATCATCTTGAGCTAACAGCCAGAAATACCTTCTACGCTCGATCTGGATAAGCAAGTTTTGAAGAATTCCAAACTTCACCTGTAGTTGAAGATATATAAGTGAGTAATATTTGTAGAGCGCTTTTCTAGACCAGGGTCACAAAGTGCTTAAACAATCAAAACAATACCTAATAAAATATATTTTTAAAAGGTTATATAATTAAGATAGTCTGGGTTCACAGACAGAATCAAGACTTGTTGTTAGAAATGTATGCATTCCAAAATCCATAGGAATAAATTTAATTTTTGTACCTCACATTTAGAATCTTCAAATCCAACATTACTCTGTACATTTCTACCTTTCCGTGTTGATGTCATAGTGACAAGAAACGTTGCTGCCATCTAGCGTTTGTTACACAGTAGTGCATCCCTTTGTCATACAAACAATATGTTTCTTGTTTCTTTTCTGTAAGTAAGTAGGTAATAGTTATTTCTAAAGCGCCTTTCTAGACCAGGTGAAAATATTATGGGCTTGTTTTTAAAATGCATTCCATTAAAGATGTTTTTTCTTTATCTTAAAATTTAAACCAACAAAACAATGACCCATCGTTTTTAGGGGAATCATTTTCAAGATTTTAAACATTAAACATTTATAAAAAATATTTGTAAGTGACGTCATTTTTTAAATCTAATTTTAGCTGTAGATATTTTCAGGCACGTGAGATAAACCCAAGAGGAAAGTTTGATTTCACAGAATTGTGATCATTTTTATTGATTTAATTTCATAATCTCTTTTTATTTATAAAATAAAACCATTTGAAGAATTTATTTAAGATGTTAAAACATATACTTGTAAAGTTCATTATTCTCAACAACGTTGTAATAAAAGTGGAAATTGTTTTGGATTAAAAAAAACGGAATTATTGGCGCCAGCTTTGTCAAACTGGCCTTGAAATAGATTTTATTTTATTTTATTTTTTCAAAATTCTAGATGGGTAGTTTGAGTTGATTAAATTACTCATGGAAGAAAAAAAACAACTGTCAATATAAAACGCATAGTAAGCTTTAAAGGTTTACAATATAGATATAAAGCAATGATACGCTTGTCTCACTCATTAATTATTCAATAGTAAAAGAAAAAGTCAATAAAAACAAGCAGAAACTAGCTTCTTAAATTCATAATAAGCCCGTTATTTAATTCAAGAAACGCCAGATAACATCATTAAAAGGATTATTTAATTTTTAATGACGGATTCTTCCAGTTTGCGTCTCTCTGATCGATTGATCAGTTCTGATCTGCATCTTCAAAAGGTCAGCGGTGATCGATTATTTGGTAGAACCTGGTGAAGAAGCTCTTCATGTTTAAGGACCAGAGATGGTCTGAAGAAGATGACATGTTTCACCACATGATAGCGCTGTTGTACCAGCGGTGAGGCGGGAGTTGTTGCGTAACAGGTGCGTTGAACTCGTGAAGGATATTTGAGAATAATAACAGAATCAGGTTTAGGTGTTGTCTGTCATCACCATGGCAACGGGAAGAGACTGAGATCTGCAAACATACATATTTGTACTGGATTTTTTTTTTTTTTTTAGTGTTGGTGAGCTGTTATGACTGACATTCTCTGAGACTTTCTGCTGCTCACTGACGCTGATGTTGGACTCAAGCGTCAGTCACTTCACGTCATGAAATTTACCAAAGTGTGTTGGAAGGATCTTCCTCTCCCTCTGTGTTTGATGATCTACTGACTCCTTCAAGAAACATCTTAAGACACTTTTATTTGTGAAGGCTTTTTCTTCTGGGACTTCTGTGTGACACACACATATAAAAATGTATATTAATAATATAAGAAATATAATTTAATGAAATGATTAAATGCCCCATATACACACACACACACACACACGCACACACGCGCACACACGCGCACACGCGCGCGCACACGCGCACACAAGCACACGCGATGTGCACTGGGCTGTGACATTCAGCTGCAAGTTGACTCTTAGAAGGTTTTCTACTATTTATATTTATACGATTACTACTTCTACTACTACTATAGTATTATTATACCACTCTAGTGTTATTATATTATATTGGCACCAACATCATTATAGTACTATACTGCTTCTACTTCTACTACTTCTTATATACTACTACTACTATTTAAACAGCAACTACTGTCTCCAGTACTACCACTACTATTACAGCTACTAAAACTATTAAAACTAAAATGTATGGAGTTCCTACTGCTACTACTTTAATTCACTCCACGTCATGACATCTACCAAAGTGTCCACACACACACACACACACACACACCCACACACACACACACACACACATTTGAGTTGTGTTCACTCGTATATGACGTGTAAACACGTGATGTGCACTGGGCTGTGACGTTCAGCTGCAGGTTGACTCTCAGAAGGTTTTCTACTATTTATATTTATACGATTACTACTTCTACTACTACTATAGTATTATTATACCACTCTAGTGTTATTATATTATATTGGCACCAACATTATTATAGTACTATACTGCTTCTAATATACCACTACTACTATTTAAACGGCAACTACTGTCTCCATTACTACCACTATTATTACAGCTACTAAAACTATTAAAACTAAAATGTATGGAGTTCCTACTGCTACTACTTTTATTCACTCCACATGACATTTACCAAAGTTTCCACACACACACACACACACACACACACACACACACACACACACACACACACACACACACACACACACACACACACACACACACACACACACACACACACACACACACACACACACACACACACACACACACACACACTCCAACTGAATTGTGTTCACTGGTTTATGACGTGATGTGCACTGGGCTGTGACGTTCAGCTGCCGGTTGCCACTTTTACAGAATGTTACTACTACTTTTAAACTTCTATCTATCTAAATATATATATATATATATTTCCTGAAGGAGATATCCAGAGGGATCAATAAAGTGTATCCATCTATCTACTACTGCTACTATTTATACTACTATTGCTACTATTTTTACTACTTCTCCTATTACTACTACTGCTACTATTACTACTACTGCTACTACTACTACTACTTCTAATTATTATACCACTACTACTAATACTATTACTACTAGTACTAAATTACTGTTTATACCAATACTATTATTACTACTGCTACTACTTATACCACTACTACTACTACTACTATACTACTGTTTATACCAATACTACTACTACTACTACTACTACTACTACTACTACTATACTACTGTTTATACCAATACTATTATTACTACTGCTACTAGTTATACCACTACTACTACTATTACTACTACTACTACTACTATACTACTGTTTACACCAATACAATTATTACTACTGCTAGTATTTATACGACTACTAAGAAGAGGAAGTGAGAGGAGGTGGCTAACAGAAGCAGGGACAGACACACCATGAGGTCAGCACAGCAGGAGGTGAAGCGATGCTTGAGGGAGTCAAAGGACAACTGCAGGAGGAGGTCCAAGGAGAAGCTGAACGGGGAACAAACAAGAGGTCTGGGATGGCGGCTGGTCCTCAAACGCCTCAGGCCACAAGTTCAGCACGCAAAAGACCCCCTGCAGTTTGCCTACCAGCCAGCAGTTGGTGTGGAAGATGCCATCCTTCATCTCCTGCATCAAACCTACTCCCACCAGGATAAAGGAAGCGGTTCAGTGCGGATCCTGTTCCTGGACTTTTCTAGTGCCTTCAACACCATCACTCTGCTGGAGGACAAACTGACACAGATGCATGTGGACCCTGGTCTGGTCTCCTAGATTGCGGACTACCTCAATGAGAGTGTGGAGTACAGGAGCACCTCAGGGGATGGTACTGGCCCCTCTCCTCTTCACCATTTCCACTTCAGACTTCTGCTACAACTACGAAGTAAGTCTCGTCAGAAGTATGTTGACGACACTGCATCATGGATGATGACAGTCATCCCCTGAACACTGTCATCAGTGAGCAGAGAAGCAGATGGTGTGCACGAATGCTCCTACCATGATGCAACACTAATAGACTCAGGGACTCATTCATTCCTCGTGCTGTTAGATTGTATAATTCTGAGTTTGAGGGCAGGAGTGAAGTGAACTACTACTACTGCTACTACTGTATAACAATTTCTGTTACTATTATGTTTTGTCTCTATTACTACCACTACTATTACAGCTACTAATACTTTTAATACTAAAATGTATAGAATTCCTACTGCTACTACTTTAATTGCTACTGCTATTATTCTAATACTAAAAAAGTCGCTCTACAAATAACTATTACTCACTAACTTACTAACTATGACTACTGCTACTACAACTTTATTCAGTGGTACTACTTAGACTTCTACTACTAGTGCTAGTACTAACTATGCTCATACTACTACTTTACTGCTACTACTATATATACAACCATGGCTACTATTGCTATTCATAACTATTCTACTACTATTACTTCTGCCACAACAGGTGCTACTACTGTTGCAATAACAAATAGTATTTATACTACTACTAGTTAGACTTGTACTACTAATGCTTCTACTACTTATGCTGATACTACTACTTCTATTACGGATGCTAGTACTACTACTAATACTACTAATGCTGCTGCTAATACTACTATTATTTATACTACTAATGCTAATATTGCTGATGGCAGATTCGGCGCCATGTGGTGCAGCCTACTCCCATCAGTATGTGTGAATGGCTGTCAAAGCGCTTTGTGACCCTGGTCTAGAAAGGCGCTATATAAATAGAGATTATTATTATTATTATTATTATTATTATTATATCATTAAAGCACTAATACCACTACTATTTCTACTACTATCACTACTACTACTACCACTTCTACTACTAATAGTGTTACTATTTCAAGGGCTATTTATACTATCACCACTACTACTATTACAACTCCTACTACTACTATTTAAACCACTACTATTATATATGCCATTACTACAACTGGTATAACAACTGCACCTACTATTTATACTACTAATATTACTACTACTACTTAGACTCATAATACTAGTTCTACTAATACTACTGATGCTATGGCTGGTAATACTACTACAATTATTAATACTACTACTACTACTGCTATTCATATCACTACAACCACTATTGCTACCTTTTATACAATTCCTACTACAAGTACTTAGATAACTACTTTACAAATATGTATTATTTATTTACTTACTTATATTCATATGAGTATTTACATTATTTTAATTCAAGCTCTACAATAACTTATTCTACTGCGGTCACTTCTATTTATACCAGTAGTACTACAGCTACTTAAATATCTGCTACTAGTACTGATACTACTTCTATTCCATTAAAAACGACTACTACAACTTCTAACCCACGTTGTGCAAACAACCACACAATATAATCTGGTATTCCAAGGTACACTTCTTCCATAATAATACTGCTGTGATAGTAGAATTGACTTCTCAGAAGCAGCAGCAACAACAAGTCTGTGCAGAATGAAAGGGCAGATGCTGTGTGTGGTAGTTCATGATGTCATTCGTTGTACTTGACAATTGAGTCTCTACACAGTTTCATTTGTATGCAGCCATGTTTACTTCTTGTAGTCGTCAGGAGAATGTTCGGGTTTATGGCGATTGTAAAACTGCAGCTCTCGCACCGTTTACCTCGTCCTTTGACCCCACTGTGCCGACAGACCCTGAGAAACACACTTCTATCTTCAGACACCGTGACTCATGGGATCTCGGATCCTCTTTAACGACCACATACCAGCAACCAACACAAACACGACGCCGACCCAAACCAGCATTTAACTGCACCGCTTCATCGGACCGGCACCAAAGTGTCACCTTCGGAATCCTCATGTTGTTGTGAGGACAGAATCTGGGAAACTGTGGGATTTTCTTTTTATTTACTCCGGACTGTTTCATAATCTCCAAAGGATTATCGAGTGTACGCTCAGATTAACATATAGACAAAAGGAAAATCCCACTGTGTTTGTACTGATTTTCGGCTTTTAAAGTTTTAAAGTTTTATACATTTTACAAACATTTTTAAGAATACATAAATCATCTTTTGTCCAATAAAATATTTTTATAATTTGTGGTTTGTTACGTTCTCAATACTACAACTGTCTTGTTTGCCATTGCCACAAAAAGAAAAGAAAAAAAAACATTTTTTTTTATCTGTGTATCTCTGTTTTTTATCTTTTCTTTTGTATCTAATTTATTTTTAATTTATGGTTATTGTCATTTTTCTGCCATTTAGGAGATTGAAGTTTATTTTTAAATAATAATTTATATTTTATTGGGTATTGTTAGGGGTTTCTGTGTTCCGATGAACCGACCCCTCCCCAGCCTCGTACGTGGTGGTGGAATGAAGGGCAGACACATGGATGAGTTTAAGAAAAATGCTTGTTTAGTGAATTATGCAAAAGTCAGAGACAAACTTACGTGAACACGGGCGCTAGCAAGCAGAGAGATCTATCGCAGACGTCTTCGGATGCCAGAACGCAAAGATCAGACAAAATGGTGGATCTTTATAGTAGAATATTCAGGTTAACGCCTCTAGTCAAATGTGAATGTAGGATTGGTCAGTGACTGTAAACACTTGATTCTAAGATGGCCGTCGCAAGTGATCGTAGTGGAAACTTACTGAAAGTTGTTGTCCTCTCCAGAGAATCGGTTCCCAGCGAATTGCTGGACTGTTGTGTCTTTCAGTGTGAGTTCTCAAACAGGTTCACACTGACCTCTTGAAATCTGGGATTGTTTAATCTTTCTGTGTGTGTGAGCCTTTGTGACCTCGGCCTTGTGTTGTGAACCTGAGTTTGGTTTAAGTGAATGCAATGCAAGACGATGATTATTTAATATGAATTAAATATGTAAGATTATCAGTTAATCAAGTGACTATTTGAAATGTGTATTAAATCTAGATGATTGATTACAGAAAAGTTGTCATTTCCTTACATGATTATTTAATCGCTTTGTGACCCTGGTCTAGAAAAGCGCTCTACAAATATTACTTACTTACTTACTAATAAAATTAATAATACAAACTGTTATTATTTCAAAATAAAATTCCACGTGGTATCGCTTTTATGAACTAAAAACGATTATCTGTCTTTAATAAAAAATAAAGTAAAAAAAATAATAATAATAATTTCAGCGTCCTTACATCTGTCGAGCTGACGCAGCACTTTCTCGTCGTCGCGGGGTGGACTCGAGATTGTGGGGGGGGGGTCGTGGGGGGAGTCCACTCGAGATTGTGGGGCAGAGGAAGCTGCTGCAGTGTTTGTGGGTGAGGCTTCCCTCTGGTCAGTGAGTCAGTGGAGCAGCCAGACTGCAGTACAGCAGCCGGACACTTGTCAGCGCTCTACAGCTTCACTCTTACACCCCATTAAAAGAAAAGGAGAACTGAGAGGAGACCGGAAATGGCAGGGAATCGCCTTCAAAATAAAGGTAAGATTAGTCTTCGAATGTTTTATTAGTGTAAAGTTATTGGATAATATAATGTTTATACTCAGTTAAGTTTTTTCATATATATTCAAATATTATTATTTTTTAACTATATTTATCGGTATAACATTTATTTTTGGCTTGTTATTTATTTGTATTTATTTGTATTTCTGCTCAAGGGAATGTGGCTGATTGGGAAGTAAAAAAAAAAGTTTTTCCTGATAAACCAATGTGCACTTTGTGATTGATTTTGTACTTAATTTCCTTCTTCTGTTGGCTGCTGTGTACTGACTGGAATCCTAATTGTAAAATCATATTATTCCCAAGGGATCAATAAAGTTCCATTAATCCACGCCCGCTTCGTGTCCATCCATCCATCTATCCATCCATCCATATTTATGAATTCATCTCATGGCTGGAAAGTAAAAAAAAATGTTCAAAGATTCCAACCTGAGCTCAATATCTCATCATGGACTATGGTCCTCATTTAAAAATGGGTGAAACGTCTCGTCCAGGTGGGGAAGTTATCTTGAGATCTGGTTCGCGAGTGAGGGAAGATGGCCAGATAGAGAGAACTATGGTGTGGCGACCATTGACTGTAAATATAAAGATAAGTGTCGGCAGGTAGAGACACGCATGTGCTTCAAGATCACATTTACTTGATGAAAAGTATTAACATTTACATACAAAGTTTTAGTTTGTATAAATCTAAAATGTTGTGTTCACATATGTCGGGGGACACCCTGGACAGGAGGCCAGTCTGTCGCACAAAGACATACAACCATTCACACAGACTTATAAGTTCCCAATCAACCTCTGTTATTTGTTTTTGGACTGTGGGAGGAAACCGGAGTACCTAGAGTAAACCCACGCAACATGGGGAGAAAAAATAAATCCACACAGAAAGTTGCCTCCCTCCGGGCCTGGAAGTAAACCTGCAACTCAACACACTCATGTTTAATGATGATACATGATAAAATGAGATAAATAAATTACAATAAAGTCACAGACAGATGAGTTTCCACTGCAGGTGTTTGGATCTACTTGTCGAGACTCCAATGTTGAAGCTGTGGAAGCTTCATAATCATTAGTTCCACGAGTGAAAGAAGACACTACATAATCCAACTGAAATATAGTTGTTTTACTTTGAAGGGAAAACAACAGATAAAAATTCAAATCTTTTTAAATTAATGTATTTGATTTTCTTTTGCCTCTTATTTATTTTATTATGTATGGTAATTTTATTTTTTTCTGCCATTTATTAAAGGTTTAATTAAAAATAACACTGATAATAATAGTAACAATACAAACTATTATTATGAAATTAATTTTCTTAAATATATTACTAAATTTGGCCCGGCCCGATAACAATACCAGCGACACACTTTGATTTTCAATTTTTTTTTTACAATGCGTGACAAAAATATAGGACCACCCATTTTTATGGGGGTATTTTCTGGAACTCCTGTTGTGTTATCAGTTTTATCTTGCCCTTTAAAGTATATACTTTATTGAATATTGTTTTGATTGTTTAAGTGCTTTGTGACCCTGGTCTGGAAAAGCGCTATACAAATGAAAATTACTTACTTACTTACTAAATAAAAATAAAAAACATTTTTTAAGTAGTACTATTTTAAAAGATGTCAAAATTCTAGGGCCTAACATTTTGATATATTTTGGGAGAGCGTTATTTGGAAGTGTTACTATATATTTCCTGTCTTATGTGGCCCTCACAAGAAACAAGTTTGGGGACCCCTGGTATAAGAGAAAATAATAAATCAATGGTAAATAATTTTACCAAAAAGAAGAAGAAGAAAAATCCCCCAAATTGGACGGTGGAAGTCTTAAAAACATTTGCTCCACGAGTGAAAGAAGAAACCAAAAACGAAACGATAACGTTTTACTTTGAAGGGCGTCGCCGGAAGTATGTCCTCCTCCCGCAAACCGCCAGCTTGTCACCGGTCACCAGCAGCTCCACCGCGCGGACTCCTCACAGCAGCTCCTCCAGCTCCTTCTTCTCCGCAGCCTTCACCTCCTTCTCTCTCTCTCTCTGTTCCCGGACTCCCAGGGTCCCCCCCCACGCGGACAGGGTCGCACCTCGCTCGGACGTCGTCGCCACGGTAGGTGGAGCAAGAACCGCCTTTTTGTAGCGGGTCTCTCTCCCGCTACATCCCCGGCCTGTTGACTGCGTCGCTGCCGGCTTGACTGCTCGAGATAGCGGGGAAGGAGGAGGAGGAACCGTCTGGTCCCCCGTTTACGGCGCTGGACGTTGTTGTTGTGGTGCGTTTTTATTTTTTGTTGTTGTTGTTGTCTTGACGTCTTGACGGTGTTGGTGGTGCGTTCAGGGTCCAGGCGACCAGGACGGAAGGTGGACGTTTGTTTGACCATCCAGCGGGGGAAGTAGCGCCGAGCTAAATACAAATGTGTAGCATCAAGCTAGCGGTTCATTGTGGAAGTGTTTGACCTTCCACCTCCAGGAGACTCATGACCCCGTGTGGTGCGGTGTGTGCGTGTGTCTGTGCTGGTGGAACCGTTTGTGTCGGGAGCTTGTTGTGGCGTGTGATGGATGGATGAGATCCAGAGGAGGAGAGAAGAAGAAGAAGAAGCTCCTGCGTCATCACTGGAGGAGCATCCTTCCTTCCTTCACCTGCTCCCAGACTCCTCTGGATCATCCATGTTTGACAACAAGTGAAGGCCTTGGTGAACCTTCACAGCTGCTCGTATCAACACACACCAGAGAACACGTTGTTGTTGAATCATCTGCTCACAGCAGCGTCACGAGCTAACAAACCCAGGCTAGCTTTTTTACAGCTAGACTCAATATTTTAGGTAGGTTTTCTCAAAACAAGGATGTTAGCTTAGAATCTCTACGGTGTCGTGTATGATGTTCTCCTCACCCTGGTGTCGATTTAGGGATGGGATTATTCTCAGAGTAATTCCATCCCTTTAAAGAGTTAAAAGGCAAAAACTAAAAAATCTGTTTTAATGTAGCGCCTGTTGCTACGTTTACTTCATCCAAATAGACACTTCTCCTCTACGGCGCTCGTCCGTAACATCCATCTTGTATTGTAGCCTCGACGTGAGCAATCCTTCCGTATTTTAGTCTATATTTTTAGATTGTTTGTAGCAAAAGCTTAAAAGGCAAAAACTATAAATCCATTTTAATGTAGCGCCTGTTGCTACTTCGTCCAAATAGACACTTAAAAAACATCCTCCATGGTGCTCCTCCGTAACATCCATCTTGTATTGAAGCCTCGATGTGAGGAATCCTTCCGTATTTTAGTCAATATTTTCAGATTGTTTGTAGCAAAAGCTTAAAAGGCAAAAACTATAAATCCATTTTAATGTAGCGCCTGTTGCTACGTTTTCTTTCGTCCAAATAGACTTTGATTAAAAACATCCAAACGCCTCCACGGCGCTCGTCCGTAACATCCATCTTGTATTTAAGCCTCGACGTGAGGAATCCTTCCGTATTTTAGTCAATATTTTTAGATTGTTTGTAGCAAAAGCTCGAAGGCCAACATCCTACGCAGACAGGAAGTACTCAAGGTTAATATCGGGAGTGGACAAGATGCACACGTGGACAAACATATTTGTCTATAACTCTAAAAAGTAACAGATTACTCTGAAAATAATTCCAACCCTTAGTCGACGTTAGGGTGAGTAGAAACTGGGTGAAGTTATAATTTGGGTGAACTGTCACTTTAAACATATACTGTATGTCTACATTGTCGTACGCGGAGACAATAGTTACATTGTTTTGAAAGCAAAGACACAACTCAGTGCAGTGACTTGTGTGAATTCATTCTTTGTGGTTGAAAGAACAGCTTCACTAGCTACTGTAACCATTTTAAAGAATTTGAACGTCTCGAAAAGAAACTGCTAGGAAGGAAGTTAGCATCGGTTGCTATCATAAAAAAAAACATGAATCCTGTTTCACTAGAAAGTCTACTGCTCTTGTTAGATGCACTTGAGACTGTATGCTAGCTGATAGTCATTAGTGTATGTAGTGAAATCGTAAAGGAGGTTTCACTGAATAATTAAACTTCTAGGACGTTCTGATTTGGTTTTCTAACAAGTCTTGGCGACTTTGAGGTCTTCTACTTGTAGATGAACTCTTGGCTGTTTGTTTGCTAACAGTTAGCATTGCTGGTAACCGCGAGAAGGATTGATGTCCGACGTCACGGACCTCCGATCTGATCTGCTTTTATTCACACAGCTGCTGATACAGTTTTCTTCTCTTTCTTGCTTGTTCTCTCATTTATTTAAGATGTTGACAACATTTTAGGTTAAATATTTACAAAATTGTTTAGGCTGAAGTAGTGGAGCTTGTACTGTATCATGCTAGCTTTCGTCTAAACATGAGCTTTGGTTGCTAGGACACGTGAATTTATTTATTTTTAGTTTGTTATTAGAGTGCTAACACTATAGATCAACAAGGGATCTTGGTCATCTGAAAGAAAGACATTGACTGTAAACAAAAAAAAGAAGAGCTAAAACAGTTGTTTGCTGACAGTTAGCATCACTCGATGTTGTAAGAAACCAAAACTGCCAACAGCAAACACTGCATTGAGTGTAAAGACTCTCGTTTTGTACTTGTCGAAGACAGTTCCAGTTAAATAACTCCATACAGTAAAATATCTTAAAATCATGCTAACTCTACATATCCGTCTAAACTGAAGCTTAACTTGCTGTTAATGTTTTAATAGTATGTTTTTATTAGTAAACAGATGGTCACTATCAGTTGGCGTCACTCAATATTGTAAGAAAAGTTGTGTTTATACACATAAATGTTGGTTGTTGTGACTCTATTTAGTTTTTTTATGGTGGCTAACAAATAGCTAATTCTATTGATCAAGAAGGAATCTTGTCCATCTGAAAGAAAGATATTGACATGTTTGTTTATAACAGTTAGTATTACTTATATTTTCTGTAAGAAACCCAAAATGCCAACAACAAACACTGTTTGCTGCAATTTTTGCTGTTTTATTTTCAAGAAACTACATTCACCCTTAATAATGATTGTTTATTATTCACACATTTTCATTCTTGCAGTGTATTGTATGATATATGATATACAATAACATTCACATAACAGACTTGGTTAAATATTTCTATCAACGTTGACGCTCGAGTAGTTGAGCTTGAATCATGGTAGCTCTTCGTCTAAAATCAACTTAACATGGTTGCTGGGACTTATGTGAATTTTGTGTTTCACTTGTTAACAAGTAGCTCACATTTTTGATCAAAACGGAATCTAAAAGACAGATGTTCTCTTGAAATGTTTTGTTGCTAACTCGCCTCATTGCTTAAAGGAACAAAAACTATGGTTAAAAATATATTTTTGGTATAATAGCTTGTTGTTTTTTAACTAAACTTTACTTGTGAGGTTCCCATTCGTTCGTTGTGTATCACTATCGTGTGTTGGGGATGGGAGTGTAAATAAAAACTGAAGGGCAGCTGTTTTAAAGTGAAAGTTAAACTAGTTCCCGACATATTCCGAGTGATGCCGTTTCCAAAACGACCTCTTGTAATAAAATCAACATAATGGATGAAGTGAAGTGTTTATCTCTTGATTGTTGTTACGACGACATTTACTAAATTAGTAACTGTTGTCGCGCACGATCACAACCCCTCGGCTCATATGTTGGTCACGTTGATGAATCCTACGATGTTTTCCCGTATCTTATCTCTTTTAAAGGACGAGTGTTTTTTTACGACTTGTCTTCAACGGCTAAATGTCGGGCTATAACTTGCATATCAGGGCCACAATATCACCCTTCGGTCAAGCTCTCATTTGAGCCGGAGATCTGCTGATGGTGAGCAAACACTTTCAGACAAGTTGTGAATCATTGATGTTGTCTAATAAAGTCCGGCCCGGGTAACTGGAAGCGGATTGATCCGGTTCTGGAATTCGTTCATGAATAAGTAAACGGCGTATATGTTGCAGCGAAGCCATCGGAGCCACCAGTTGCCTTGGATTCCTGACACGCTGCCATCTCTAACTTCTTCTAAATGTCTGCCTGACATTGTGTAACGTAAAGCAAACTGACTCACACTGAAAGTGGGCGCACACTGGATTTTGTGGAATTTACAGGCAGAGCCACGGCTGGATGTATTAATATTGGCAAAGTGCAAATGGTTGCATCTGAGTGGTTCATTCAAGCCCGGATAAATTATGATGAAACACTTTCTGAAGAACCCAAAATCTGCTTTTAAACGTTTGGCTCCAGACGCGGTTGTTTTTTTCTTTTTCTTTTATTATGTTGATTCGCTGCCTCGTTTAGAGACTTTTAATGAGAACAAAAATCCACCATTATTAATATTTTATCGAAGACATTTCTAAGGATTCAAACACATGTTTAAATATGTCTCATGGTTCTTTTTTTTTTTACTGTTTTTCACAAAGATTCAAGTTTTTATTTCTATTATAGTTTAAACTGAAGGAGTAAAAAAACAAATTTGTTGCCACAATAAAAATCAAGTTGGATTAATGGATTCCCGTGAGGCTTGGATAACACAAGTTGCAATTTACTAGAAAGGTTAACCATTTCAGTAGCTGTTGCCTGACAGATTGTGACATTAATAGAAATAAAATAAATGGATATACAGTGATCTCTCCCCGAGTCGCAGTACATTTTCTGCAATCTGTTCCGCAATTTTAGTTTCATACAGTACTTCATACGGTTAAATTTAACGTCTATAATTCTGTCTGAGCTCCATTGTATAAATCGCTCTCTGTGTTTTCTATCCTTAGTGGGTCAGTGAAAATGAAAGCGCTTTGTTCTGTTTCCCGATTGGCCAAAGGATGCCGGTATATAAAAAATAAATTTCTGTGTAACGCAACGTTACAGACGATCAGATTAGCTCTAATACTGTATATTGTAGCGTTCCAGACCGACGAGGCAACGGTGACGCCCTGTAGTTTTTATAACTTTAACACTTTAACATTTGCCCCGAAAACCAACTTGCACTTCCTTTAACTCAGCCAATCCGAGTCAGTCTCATGACGCCTTCACTGACCTCTGTAAAATCCTGAACTTAAAACTAAACCTCACCGTTTAGGTATTTCATGGTGTAAGCAGTCGTCAAGAAACATCTCAAGACATTTTTATTTCTGCAGGCTTTTCCTTGATTCTCTGTAACTCCAGTGTTGTTCTCGGTGTTATCTTGACCTTTTAAGTATATATTTTATTGAGTATTATTTTTATTCTTTAAGCGCTTTGTGACCCTGGTCTGGAAAAGCGCTCTATAAATATTACTTACTTACTTAATAACTCCATGTTGTTAAAATGATGTGTTTCTGAGAGTGTATAAACTGTTGGAGAAAAGCTTAAAATAAAGCGTACAAGGCCTTAACATGTATTTGATCAGTGAAAAATTAAATGGTCTACAGACCGGTTTTGTGGACTTCGTTTAGTGCAGGTTTTTTTCGAAACGTAACCCCCTAATAAACGAAATAGTCGCTGTTTAATTTTTCAAGGGATAAACCAGGGACCACTGTATATCGTAAAATGGTGAAAAGAGATTTCAATTACTTTTGAAAAATTAATTGACCAATAGCTGAAAATGTTGATACTTGTTTAATCGTGACCTTCTTTTTTTTTTCTTCCACTGCTGTCGTTTCGCATCATCAGGTCTCTGTTGCACCTGCTGCCATGTTGTGAGTGTAACACATGATCCTCATGTATAATGGAAGAGTATGTGCTTCCTCTTCTTTCCTCCTCCTCCTCCTCCCTCACCTCTGCTACTGTCTGTCTTCATTTCTGACTAATGACTTCATTAAACATATTAGTGTTGCTCTGCCGGAGAGGTGAGGCCTGCAGCAGGCGAGCTCAGGAGGCGGCGACTTTCTTCGTACTTTTATCTGAATTTATCTCATTTAGTCATCGGGTCATAAATCATTGGCCGCAGCAGTTTGACGGGAAGGTTACGTCACAGTCTTAGGATGACTTTCTTCGCATTCGGCTCTTCGTGCCTGAGAGGATGGAATCCATATTCCTCATCGTCCTCTTCAGATTATTTTATTGAGAGAATAATTTTTATTCATTTTCATGTTTTGTTATTTTGATGGTCTCATTTGCTACACTGTTACACTCTAGAAGTATATATTATTATACCTGGTTTTGATTTGAATTATAATCACCATATATTTCTTCTCCTAATTATTCTTTATATATACTATATATATACAGTACATATACAGTGGTAGAAATACTTTTTTCAGTGTTCTGAAAAATTGCAGACTGTCAATTTGTTCTGGAATTTGAAAATATTTTCTGCAAATACACAAACCTCCACAATACAACCTTTTCAACCTAATTATACTTCTATTTACCTCATATATAGCTTTGTAACTCATAACATTACTGTAAGTCTTGCTAACTCTTACTATTCTCTTACTCTACTTTTAATTTCAGTGTTTACAGATCCTCCTCTAAAGCAAAGTTATCATTCCCTGATACCTCCACTGGTCTTTCATCCCCCTCTCACATGTGTTACTACAACTAGAAGTATATCAACCCATTTATAAATGTACGAGTCATCACACCCAAACATCGTCCTTTCACGCAACATACTAATAAAGGTATCAACAAAATAATAAGGTATAGGATAACAAAGTTTGTATTTATTCAAATGCATAGTTTGATGTTTATCAGCATTTTGAGAACAAAAAAAGGAAGAAAAATTTTTTCTAACCTATAACCTAAAACTACGTAGACGGTCTGTGAATTTGACAAGATGGTGAAAATAAATACTAAGAATGACAATGTGGAACAAAGTGCAAACAACCTGCAAGTGTTATGAATATTAAATGTTCACAAAAGGTCCAGAACTAAAATAATAATTCATATAATAATTCACTATTGTAATAACACTTAGAATAAACAAGACAAATAAAAGTTTTCTTAGAGTCTTCCCTCCTTTAAAATTATTAAGGTTTTGAGAATAAATGTTAATAAAAGAAGCACGCTAAGTATAATCATATATTAGAACAACACATTATGTAAACAAATCTTATAAACTAGTCTGAATCTGATTCACAAAAGGTGCGCATGCATACAAGAACCTTAAGAGCACAGAGGTCTGGATGACTCTTGTTCAAAAACTTAACAATCACCGTTGTGATCAAAATTACTTAAAAGTTAGTCAAGCGTTTGTTATTGTTGACTTTCATGCATCGACTGAAAGTTTCTCTCGTCTCTACAGAACAGCAGAGTTAACCGCTTTGTTTTGCTTCGTCTGTTAATATTTTTGTCGGCATGCTTTTCTAGACGCTTAATAAAGTTGGTGGTGTTAAATCTTGTGAAGCGATTTTATCTCCACAAACATTCGCTCATGTCTTCTCTGCAGCCGCTGCTCTGCTGTTAGCTCAGCTGTTAGCTGCAGCGCCGGCGCGCGACGTCAGCGCAAATAGACTCCCGACTTTTAGACTTCTGCAAAATTGCATGTTGTCTAATTTTTATTCTGCAATCTTGAAAATCGAAATTGCAGACTGAAGATGGGTACTTGCAATGCAATGCAAATAGGATAATTGTATTTTACAATAACACTAGTTCCTTAATTTCTTTTCATTGTCAACCCTCTTTAGTTGCTGTTGCTGCGGAGTACTCGACAAGACCACACTTTATTTATTTTGTAGTTTACGAACATTCCAAACCTTGTTTAAGACCAATAAGTGGAACGGAGTTCCAGCGAACAAGCTGACAAAAGTGTTGTTGCACCGGCGAAGCAAACGTGTTGTTTGTTGGGATTTTTGTTTTTCCTCATTTTAACTAAGCGTGTGAAGCCCGTCACCTGCACAGCGAGTCTCTGCGTTTGCATGAAAAACCATTCTAATTTCAGGCATCAGAGCATCCTGGCTCTCCGTGTGTACACGTTGTGTGTACACGTTGTGTGTGTAGCGCCTGATACTGGCCTGGTTGTGCGCATCCCCTTCTGCTCCTTGCTTGTCCCAGATACATCCCTCAATTTTTGGAACACGTAAGACAGATGAACCATGGCTTCTGGATCGAGTTTCAAAGAGAAAAACAACAACACATTTTTAAGACATGTCGCCGGCTTGGCCTCCTTTAAGCACAAAGAGCACAGCGATGACGAAGCTGTGTAAGACGCAGAAATCCCTGCAGCAAGTTGTGGTAACAATAAACTAAATCAGGAAGACTTATCCATGAGTATTGTTGCTTTGTAGTCGTTCTCGTCTGTTCACTTGGTTTCAAATTCACTGAGGTATACTTAATTAGTTAATGTTGGGATGACGGCCTCGTTCTTTACTTTTAAGATGGACAAATAGTTTGAAAAACCCCCCCAAATTTTTTTTCTTGACTTTAAATGTTGTTGGGTGATGTCTAAGGTATATTCACACGGTCTTAGATTACTTCTGTGGGCAATTGTTTTCAGCAGTAAAGGGAGATTGCGACTGTAAAAAAAAACGCAGTAATATTGGACTAATTTTTCTTCCGTGTGGTGTGAATTAATTTTTTTAATTAATTTTTGCCTGATTTAATTTCCCCTCTACAATTATTATTATTATTCTGACACCAAATTTGTGGACCAATTGAGCCACATAGGGTTTTATACAGTATTGAATCAAATGTTCTCTTCTCTCAAAAAAAAAAAGTTCAAATAAAAGTGACAAATTGGCTTGTATAAGTAATTCCCAGCTTGAGGTTTTCCTGAAAATATTGAAGGGCAACCAATGTGAAAACTCTCCTGACTCATCGTGATGTCGGCTGATTCGGGTAAATACACTGAGAAGACTAAGGGATGAAGTGGGACTGTCTGGGTCTGTGTTAGAATGGTTCTCATCATACCTTTCTGGGCGCAGTTTTAGTGTATCTGCCAATCAAATGAGGTCTGAATCGGCGGATCTGTTGTGTGGAGTCCCTTAAGGTTCTGTTCTGGGTCCTTTATTGTTTTTGCTGTACTTGATTCTGCCTTGATTATCTGGAACTCCTGTGTTGTTCTCAGTATTATCTTGACCTTTAAAGTATATATTTCATTGAGTGTTGTTTGGTTTGTTTAAGCGCTTTGTGACCCTGGTTTGGAAAAGCCCTATATAAATACAAATGACTTACTTACTTACTTACTGACTCACTTGTATGTTTCAAATGTTAAAGTCTTCCTCTCCAAGATGCAGTAAGTCCCTAATCATGACCATGTTTTGAACTTCTTACTAAATAAAGTTCTTCCCCGTCTGAAATCTCGGCGAACAAGAGGTTACGATAGCAGAGTCCATTATGACGTAATAATGGCTTCATTCCTCCTCCAGCCTGCTGTAATTACGCCCTGCTTTGTTTATACAACGGTCCATTGGAGGTGGAAACTTCTGGGATCGATGACGCGTGGTGACAAACCTTGATGTTTGACCAATCTCAACGGAGTAGACGTGGTCATGATAAACAAGATTTATTCACCAAAAAAGCAAAGTGTTTTTCAGTGGGCGGGGCTTGAACACATCTAATGTTAATATTTCAATTAAAGTAGAGACACATACTGACGAGTACAATAGATGTCTAAGGTCAATTTAAGAGACACTTAAACACATTAGTTGAGCTTTAACGCTTCAACTAGACGGATGGATATCATCAAAACGTCTGAAAAACCTATTCACGACAGCTGAACTGTAGGCGTTCTCCGTCTATAATGGCCGCAATCAGACCGCGAGTGTGAGGCAGGTTTCCATGGAATGAGGGGGGGTCGCTGTAAATTTGCTGGTCTGACTGAAGCCGATAGAATTCTCTGCAGCAGTGAAAAGGAAGAAAAAAAAAACCCCAGCCACAACAGACCTTCCCCCCACTGTTCACCTCTCCACATGGCTCATTGCTTATCATCCTGTCTCACTGGGCAATGGTGTCCTAAAGAGGGACCTGTTCAAACAATCCCACCTGATAGCCATGTAGCATCGCACTCCATGTTGACTTTGCTCTCAAAGGTGATGGTGAGCTGTCAAGAGATACCACCTCCCAACCCCCTCCTCGTGTAAAGGCGCGCAGGCCTAGCGGGGAGTCCAGCATTCCTGCAGCATCCTTTTCAACACTGACTTGTTATCCATATGTGGGATGTTGCTTTTTACCCTTTTTTTGGTGCAGCAGTCACATTGGTTTTCGGCTAACTAGAGCATCATAGAACCACAGTTCCTTTTTGAACCAGTTTAACACATTGCAGGCCCCAGACAAATATGTCTTCTGTCTTTAATTCCTAGAAAAAACAACTTTTATTGGCATTAAAGTGTCTTGATCTTTAAAGTATGTACTTTTTTGAGTATTTGTTTTGATTGTCTAAGCGCTTTGTGATCCTGGTCTCGAAAAGCGCTGTATAAATAAATATTACTTACTTACTTACTTACTTAAATTCACCCATCCAATTTTTAATGCTTATTCCCTTATGGTGTCACTGGGGGGGGTTCTTTGGGCGAGAGGCAGGGGACACTCTGAACAGGACGCCAGTCTGTTGCATGGCACATACAACCAATCACACAGAAACTCATAGCTACAGATAATATCCCAAAGTTCCCAGTCTAATTATTATTTTTTCCTCTGGCCATCAGACTTTTGAATGAAATATAACTTGAGCTATGCAATATTTAAAATATAATGTATTTATTCTGTTTATACTATATTGCACTATTTTTTACTTATTAATATTTATACTTTTATATACATTAATTCTATGCACTATTTAAAACGTTATTTATTTATACTGTTTATACTATATTGCAGTATTTTTTAACTTATTAATATTTAAACTCTTATATACATTAATGCTATGCAATATTTAAAATATTATTTATTTATTCTGTTTATACTATATTGCACTATTTTTTAACTTATTAATATTTAAACTCTTATATACATTAATTCTATGCAATATTAAAAATATTATTTATTTATTCTGTTTATACTATATTGCACTATTTTAAACTCATTAATATTAATATTTATACTTTTATATATACATTCACTCTGCTGTGTTTTTTAACGGTTGCCAAGCAATGAAATTCCGTTGCCAATTTCACTGCTGTTTTTTGACAATGACAATAAAAGAAAGTCTAAAGTCTAAAAATCTAATTTAAAAAATGCTTGAAATCTTAGTTTAGTTATCTAATAATATGCATTTATTTCATCTTACAGATATAATCACGAGCACATTACATAGAACAAAACAGTGAGGACTCTCTAACCAACATTTTCTTCATGGCTGAAATTGGGACCAGGCAACGCGTTTGAGGCAGTGTGGCAAAGTCTGTTTTTAGAAACCATGCTTGCGTCACTCATAACTAAAGCTGTTTACTTTCTTTTTAATTTTCAGTTTGGTGGATTCTCAGCTTGTTTGTGAATTTCATTTCAAATGGTATATAAAAAGCCTCTATTGTAATTTGCCTTAAGCTGTAGGAACCCTGATATTAGTTGGTGCTGAGTTCTTTGCAGACTTTTTAAGGCATTTTAGTATCCAAAGCCCTTCTGAGATCTAAGCCCTGTCCAAAAAAAAAAGACGGCGAGTACTTGAGAAACCCTGCTAAAACTTGCCAACATAATGCATCTCAAATTTGGACTCTTTCCAGCCCAGGATCCTCTTGAAATCAGAGAGTCTATCTGGTGGCATTGATGGGAGTTTGGGGGGGGGGGATGGATGATGGTACACAGATTTGGAAGTGCAAGAAGAGCCAGATGGGTACAGGAGGGGAAATTAGGAGAGAAAAGAGAGATAGTAATTGGGACAGCTGCACAGCTTGAGGCACAATCAGATGGATCGCCCACCTCCCTCTCACCCCGCTGCCGCTGCCCACCAGAAAGAAAGAAAGAAAAAAACAAAAAAAAACGCCAGCCATAGAGCCAGATGCAGGTCATTAGAATCGTCGTCACACGAGCACAGATTCGGTCGGTAACCGGGGCCGCACGGGGCCACCAGGGCTCGGACGTATCAGCGGACGGGGGCTGGATTTTAAGCTGGTGTGACAGATTTGGTTCATTTCTCACACACTGGTGGACGAGTCGTGCAGCGGCCACGACTCAGTTTGTTTTTACAGGAAAATCCCTGAAACCTCGTCCTCAACGCTCAGAAACGAACCAGCAGCCCTTTTTTTTTTTTTGTGGCCAAGTTTCTTGGCTGGCATCGAGTGCCCCGTGTTTAAACTCTGCGGAGGGTTCAGCTCCGGGTCTTCGGACAGTTGGACCTGAATGAAAGGCCGTCATTATCTTCCTCATAAGCAGAGTTTTTTTTTTCTCATGTCAGCAGGCCCAGACTGGCTCTTGAAGGGTTTGTTTTCCAGCGGTTAAGAGAGTGTTTGGGAATTTTCATCGCCGCATTATTGATCCCCCATGGCAAAGATTAATCCATCCGGCCACAAGCCGAGGAGATGGAGTGCAGGCTCGCAGCGTTGAGTCACTAGGACTGTGTTTGGAAGGTCACCAGAGGTGGGCTCGCAAATCGACTTGCGTTTTTATAGAACGTGGTTTATAGAACAGTGACGGATATGTCAGAGTGTCTAAAAGATGTGGTCTGGTGCGATTACATATTAGCGATTAAAGTCAATTTAGATTTAGACCAGTAACAATGGTGTTGTCTCCTACTGTACTGATAACCATTTGATGATACAATGTTAAAGCAAGCTAAGATGTTCATGTATAGCACATCCTAAATATTAAACCTGCGAACATTAAAAAGGTTAGTTCACCCAAAAATCAAGTTTAACTCGACTCACCCTTGTGTTGACTTAAGGTTGGGATTATTTTCAATCTGTTTTTTTTTAGAGTTCCAAGCAGAAGTGTATGTTCATTTTAATTAAGCGACTGATGCACAGTTGTCTTCGTCCAAAATGACTCACTTAAAACCTCCAAATACCCCCATACTGAAAAGAGGAGTGGTTAAAAAAATAAATTGTAGCAAAAGCTCAAAGGCTGACATGCTATAGCGAGCACTTTAAGAAAATATTTTATATTATGAACTACTGCCATCAAAGCAAAAGCAAATTCCCAGATTTGTACAAAAAAAATGATGAATATTAATAATGATTGGGAAAATGTGGCTTCACATAATGTTTTAAGAAAAAGAAGGTTAGGCCTAAAAAAAGAAAAGTACTTCAAGAGAGAAAACCCAGATCCTTCCTTCAACATTTAGATAGTTGAAGCTCTAAAAACTCCAATACATAAGCACTATACCTTGAGACTGGAAGCTTTTGATAAGGGATGAATTTTAAAAAGGATGATTATTCAAAAAAAAGCTTCACATTAAAATTTATTTTAACTATACAAGTCTAAGCGGTAAACAGTTGATCATGTAAAAAAAAAAGTCAACAAAAAACAATGATTCTTAAAGAAAGGAAGAAGTCAAATCTTAAAAGTTAAATACATTTTTAAAAAATGGATCAGGAAAAAAGGGTAAAACCTCACTCTTTTAATGCTATTCAAAAACATAACAAGTTTAATGTAAAAACGTGTAATGTAAAATGCGAGGTCAAACATTTACTCCAGGAAAAAAGGTATTTTTTCAACCAAAGAATAAAACTCTTGAATGTGAAAAAATAGTTTTAATGGTCTTATTAACCAGCATGAAAAACACATCTTTCTATGAATTCAGTTGACTATTTCTGAAATGTTCTTATGAGAAAGAGTTTGACAAGGCTGTACACAACAGCTCAATAAGACCTATAGTGTTCCATTGATGGTTGCTGAATGGAACTGTGGGTAGGTATAGGAAATCACTTGCCATCGGAAAAGGAACACGGAATGGGTGCATTCATGGGCGAATCATGACAATCTGAGAATAAATGTGAGAAAGCATTGTTCACTGCCTCATTAGTTTCGACAGTGTTGCGCTAGTTGTGTGTGGTTGTTCCCGCACGAATGGCCGTCTGTGCCGTGGCATATTCTCTGAAAACATCAGTTGTTTTGATCAAGTGTGGCTTCGACATCTGTACACATGCTGTTATCAACAAATGCATCACTTTAAAGAAACACTTTGTGCATGAATCACTGCGGAGGCAACTTGATTCAACAGCGCTGTTTCAAAAACGAAAAGTCTTGAGGACTGTGTGGAAAGTTCCACTAAAAAAAAAACATTTATTGAAACACTATTAGTTGGACGACTGCTGACATCACTGGCTTGAGGAGAGCTTGTGACCTAAATGATAGCTACGATGATGTCAGCGAATATGCTGATGTCAGCGTCCATGATGATGTCTGCTGCTGTCAACCGCTCTGACGCTAACTTGAGCTAATGACACGACTGATTGCGGGAATCCATGGGGCACGTCGATGCCAGGGACCACCATGTCAACAGATGCAAAGCTGTCAGGGCGCTAAGACGAGATCCACTTTCATGGCAACGCTTAAAGTCAAACTGACATCGGTGACTGACTATGATGGCGTCAACTATTTTCACTGATGTTAGTTACCTTGGTGGTGTCAAGTGCTGATGATTGTTTCCTAGCTACCATGTGGTCCATAGATTGAAAAGTAAAATTGACCCCAATAGCCACAACATGCTTGTTGCTACCTTATAGCATGAATGGTACAATAAAAACTGCGGAAAGAACCGATATGAAACCGACACAAGTTGATTGGCTAGCATGTAGGAGGCTGGCAATGGGACATCTTCAGTAAGATGATGCACAATAAAGTATCAGTGGACCTGATGCTAGCAACACAATAGTCACTTGGCCTAACCCTCTGGAGCTACTTTGTCTTCACCTCTAACTTACAGTAATTTATATTTTTGGTAGCCATGGAACACGATGATGTCGTAATGCTCACTAGGTAGAAACTATGACTATGAAAAGGGAAGTTGTTAAAGAATCACTGTACCGATTTTTTTTTTTTTAAGTGTGATCAAATTTCAAGCCACAAGATAGAAGCAGTCAATACGTCCTCTGCAGCTAAAACAACAATGCAATCCGGCAAGATCCAAATGATGATTGAGGACGAGAGGATACAGTTGACTCCAGCTTTTAAAACTGGTGTTTGGGCATATTTTGGTTTAAAAAAACATATGAAAGTCAATAGTCATGCAATCTGTAAATTCTGCAACACCAAAGTCAAGGACTCGGACAATACTTTAAATATATGCTTGTTTCTACAGTATCCCAATATATAACAATATATCCAATCGTTGCCGCTGTATTGTGATGCATATCATATCACCAGATTCTTGCCAATATCACACGATGATTCCACTTTGAAGTCTACTTTCGATCCTAGTTTTCCTGCCACTGATGGTTTAACAAGCCATGTTTTCAACTTAAAGGATTGTATATGGAGGGTTGTAATAAACTTGAATTCTTCGTACAGCTCTTATTGTACCACAGTTTTCGTCTATTCCTTGCTTAATGTATCTCTCGTAAATGCACAACATCTCATATTATCTGCAGTTGGAATGGATCTCCTGTACGCATGCTTTTAGGGGTGATTTGGAAAAACAAACAACCATCCAGAAGCTTCCAAAATATTTGAACTAGATTGATTTCCTGGAGCCTTTTATTAAAATAAATAATAAATAAATAAATAAAAAGAACTCCCCAAAGACCTTAGTAATCGTTTCCCCTCCGCCTAATGTAGTTTCCGGGTATTAAGTCTTGCTGTGTGCCTGACAAGTATATTTCCAATCCTTTGCCCATTGATTGTGCCGTAAAAACATATTTACGATGCTCATACTGTTATTCTTCCTACAGAGATATTACATTTTATTACCCTGCAATATCAATACACATTTACTTGCCTTGCAGACCTGATGTTTATAGATTGCAGTGGCAGTCCCTAATGAAAATGTGTACGGCTGTGAAAAGTGACATGTGCGACTCTCGACACAAACCTCATTTGCCACCAGATGGTTCCAGTCAAACACGAACAATAGATTTTTCTCCTTCTCGCTGTTTTTGAAGAAAGCGGGTCGATTGGCGGGTTATCCATTACGGTGTCAGAATTGAGCGCCCGGACTCATCCTCCCGTGTTCTGCCAGTCGCTGCCATCTTTCATTTCATGTCATGCCTCGGAAGACAATTACCTGTCTCACTGGTCAAATTTACATTCTTTTAATGCAGCATATTTCCTAATATACGACGTCGCATTTGCATAATTGAATCAAAGGAACAACAAGTGTCAGACGGTGTCGTGAGAGATGGTGTCATGTAAACCTCACGTTGGTTTTAGATTCATCGTGGTGAACCGATGTTGAGATGATACGTAGCATTTTTTTCACCATTCAAACAGTTGTTATTTTCCTTATTTCACGGCGTCCCGTTATGATAATCTTTTGGATTCTGTAAACATGTAGCAAAACACGAATATGCCATCACTGGGAAAGTGGCCTTACAACAAGTACTTACTTTACTACTTTTAAATAAAGAGAATCATTTTAACTAATACCAAAACTCTGACTATAAATCAGATCATTGATGAAAACTACTGTAGGGATAAGGACTGCCATTGAGAACTTACAATTATTCAGTGTAACACATTATTGTTACACTGAATACAGAGCAGTCTAGGAAGGTCTTGTTGGCCAATGATACCAACATTTGTAACCACTGACGATAAGTATGAATCTCATGAAAGGAAGAGGGCAACTGTTGCTATGTATGATAGTAATGGGTACTGAATTTGAAGTACTTTTTTGGTACCAATGAAATCATATTGGTACAACCGAGTACCAATCCAAGTTAATTCAAACTTGACCTTTTTTCGGTACTTGAACGCATCATTGCGATTGTGTGAAGAGTAGGTTATTTTCCATGACAGACTTTAGACTTTAACACAACATAATATTCTTTTACAGTTCCGACGGACCAGTTGTCAACCTGTCCAAAAGTTTAAAAAAAACAAAACAAACAAAATTGGTACCTTTGATTTGAATGCTTTATTCCGAACATGTGTATGTCCATAAGAAAAAAAAAAAAAAATGTCAGACAATAAAACAAAACGAATGAGATTAGAGAAACAAAGATAGTCAAACAATAATGATATGAACCCATATGTCCGAAAAGGAGTAGGCTGAAGCATAAGCTTATTCGGACCTACCCCTTCTCCACAACGGCAAACTGTTATTACTTTTTTTTTTTTTACATATTTGCGTTATACATATTTATAACATTGACATTAAGTAGGGCTGCACCATTAATGTGAAAGGTACCCATTCCTAATTTTGGACAACAAACACATCCTAACATTAATAATATATATTTACCATTCAATGGTTTAAACCAGTGATTTTGAACAGGTCTGACTTTGGGCCCATTATACCAAAAAAAAACCCTCATAAGACTAAATTTAACATTCATCATAATTTAACAAAATTAGAAACAACTTATGTTTTTGCCCAGGAAAGGTCCACGTCCACCTCAAAGCAGTGTCGCCAATCACTAGTGTGAACCAGTAAGTAAGCAACTGGTAGTGATGGACGATGATGCTGATGGCTCCACATGAACTTTAATGACGACAAAAGGGAAAATGAATAGAGGACATGGAAGCACAGAATAAAGAGTGTTGGCGAAGGGGGGGGGGGTTTCAGTAGCACGACTACATGAGTAGCCACAACCCTTTGGCAATAAATACTTCAACTACAAAGAGGACTTTGGAACGGTGGCTTCAGTGGCAATAACGGCTGTAGTTTGGACAGTCACGACCATTTAGATAACAAAGGTGACAAAAAGGACAACTATATTATAGATATAAAGATAGATACACTTTATTAATCCTTTTTATTATGGACAAGCCAAAACCATGGGAATCAAATCATGAAACTGGGAAAAAAGATTTGATACTTATAATTCAACTGTCTGTTAGAAGGTTCAATTGGATTCATGTGGAGAGCGGATATATTTTGGAAATTCTGAATTCCCTGAAGCAGATCCCGCATGCCATGTGACCTGATTCTTCAATAAAGCGTGCGCAACACCAGCTCAGACGTTCTCGCGGAGAGATTAAAAAAAAATAGCTTGCTACAAACTCATTCTGTTGTGCTCCTGTCAGCTTGTCGATGGTCCTTATTCCTCATTCAGCATTTTTCAAAGTGGCAGCGCTGGCATTCACCTCTCGCGAAGCCTTTGGCGAACCAGCGTGGAAGCATTTGCATCTGACATTCCCATCATGTAGCCTCGGGGACGCCGTTACACATGTTGTCACCTCCTCCTCTTACTCTCCCACCGTTGTGTAGTTGCATCGCCCTCCGTCACCTCCAACATCGCAACACAACCCCTTTTTCAAATGGCATGCTTGGCAAGTGCCATCTCCCTTGTTCTGTGTCGGGGAGAGAAATAAACAGCATGCTATCCAGATGCCTCGAATAGTGATGACGGGGCAGCGGACGTGCTATTATACAGCAGAGTCAGACGGCCAGCTGTCAGTTTCTACTCCATGTCTAAGATGGCCTGACCTGGACGCTTTATTATTCCCAGTGTCCCTACATTTAATTTAGTCAGTGTAAAAAAATATACTCCTTATTTAGTAGGGGTTTGGGAAAAATGTAATGTGTATCTTTTTTATGTAATTGTTTGGGAGAGGGGGCTTTCTTTTTTTTATATAATTTTCCGCACTATTAGGCGCACTTTCAGTTAATGGCATATTTTAGGTTTTCATAAATAGGGTGCACCGGATTATAAGGCACATAGAATAAAAGATACAGTCAAACGTTTGACTGGGGTTTTGTTATGCATCCACTGTTCCCTTTAGCTGTGCTAAAGGGAATGTCAACAAAACAGTCGGATAAAGTCAAACTTTATTAAGGGTTCTGACAACTCCGTTCACTCCCATGGTAGCGATGTTCAAATGATGTTTAAAAGGCTTCAAGCAGCAGCGCGTGAGAAAGACAAATGTTGAGGGCGCAGCAGAGAAGTTGAGCGCATGTATGACAGCTAGAGCGCTTGTGTATGACATGTTGAACGCACGTGTATGACTGGTTGGGCGCGCAGCAGAGTGTACAACAACCAAGACACACTCGCTCAAACTGGTGGCAGTAATATCACTCCATAGACGTGCGCCATAGTTTTCCTGCCACTGATGATTTAACAAGCCATGTTTTCATCTTAAAGGATGGTATATGGAGGGTTGTTATAAGCTTTAATTCTTCGTACAGCTCCTATCGTACTACAGTTTTCATCTATTCCTTGCTTAATGTATCTCTTGTAAACATCTCATGAAAGTCATTAAAGTGTTTGTAAACAAGTCACCCACCAGGTAATGTTCATATATAAGGCACTCCGAATTATACTTTTTTTGAGAAAATTAAAGGCTTTTGAGTGCACCTTATAGGGCGGAAAATACGGTATATATTACATCCTCCACAGCCAAAGGAACATTGAGATCCTGGCGATGACTGAGAACAAGAGGATACAGTCGAATTGGCTTTAGGTTCTTCTGTTTCAAACAAAAGGCGGTTAAATAATCACAAGATATCACTTAAATTCAGCGTTCCCTGAGATCGTTCTTAAAATACATTGCGTCAAATCGTATTATGAGATGAATTTAGCTAATCGTATCATTTGATTAGTGTATTGCTGAAGCCCTAATGTAATGGAGTGTGTATTGGCAGGAATCCAGCAATACAATTTGCAACATGATAGCGGGGCAACAATATGATATATTGTTATACTGTAGGAATATAGAAGAATATAGTTGTAGTATTGTCTAGTACTTGACTCTGGTGTTGCAGAATTTACCGACCACATGACTTTGAAAAAAGTCGTAACTGCTTTTATTTGTTTTGAAGCCAAAATATTCAAAATATTCCATTCGGTTTCCCTTTACTCTTGTTCCGTAAGATGTATTCAGTGCTGCCGCCTAGCGGCCGGAGGTTTAATTGCAACAGATGAAGGAACAAACGCCGTCAATATGTTCAATTGTATATCGAAATATCTGGATTTCTTCCATTCTTCGGCTCCTCCAAAGCTTTTATTCGGACTGAGGGAAGTGAACTTCAAAGCTGGAAGCTAAAAACATTCAGCCATGTTGACTCTCGCTCCATGTGCGTTTGAACACATCGTTTCCACCGATCATCTGTGGTTAGTCTCAGCAGTGTACAACATGGTAACCCATCACGAAGTGTGAAAAATGCCTCCTGGCTGTGTTGGAGGAAAAACCTCACCAGCGGCTACATGGCTACAAGAACAAAAACAACCACTGTGTGTTTAAATTAAAGTGTATTTTTTTGTGCACGGAAATTATTTCTAAGCCCCACGAAAAGTCACGCCTTCAGTCTGATCTCATCCTCAGTTTCCATGAAGCCTTTCGCTCGCCCCTGCAAGCAGGATGTTCTTTTCCCGTCCGTGGCCCCCGAAGCCACTTCTGATAAAGACGGCAAAGAGACTTACGTGATGTCATCTGCTCCAGCAGGTTATCAAATATGCATCTGTATATCTGCGTGACAAGCTGCTCCAGAAACAGCAAACAGCCTCCTGCAGCCTGGATTTTGACTTCCCTTTGATCCGGTGACAACGGAGAAGAATTGAAGTCGGCACAATTCAGCAAAGCTTTTCAACGCCAGACGAGGGTGTTTGCCTTTCGCGCTTTGATTCATGGAGTAAATTAAGGATTGTTGCAAATGAGGTACGTGTTGTGTATGTCCTCCAACTCTTGATATTCAAACAAACAGCGAAATCCATCCGAATCATTAGGCTGTCACATTAGGAAACGAATGAGGTGCGTTCCTGCTTTGCATTCTCGTTATCATTCCTCACTCGCTGCTCCGCTTCTTTTCGTCGAGTCGTAATTGTTCCGAATCCTCGTTGAGGAATAATTAACCCTGTCAGCGTCTGGGAGTTAATTGCTGCTGAAATGTTGATCTTGGGAGGAGGAAGGTCTTAAAGTCAAGTCTGGCCGCGGTCAACTCACTCATCTGGCTCGGAAAATTAAGATTGGAGATTCCGTGTCTTTGAATTTGAAGCAAAGAATGTTTGTTACATTAAATACGGCAATTTATTTCTCCAATATTGTTGAGATTTTTCCTTTTCCTTCCTTTAAAAAGAATATTCTTTTAAATGATACGTAATACTTACTTAATACTCACCAATCATTTCTTAAAATTTGAATGCAATTTCATTTAAATGTTGTACAAGGATTGTATTACTACTCCAAATATATATATATATTTTTAAATGTCTGGGTTTTTTTAGTCACACATTTCAATATTTTACTTGATACTTTATTTCCCATCTTTCTAATCATTTCTAAGATTAATTTTGTTGTATAAATTATTTAACATACATTTCACGTTTGATTTCAATATTGTACACACACACATGTAAACACAAGTACACACATGCATGCACATATATATACTCACATGTACAAACACGTATACACACACAAATGTACACACTCATGTACACACACACATATATACACACAAATGTACACACTCATGTACACACACATGTACACGCAAACACATGTACACACACGTACACACATGCATGCACATATATACACACAAATGTACACAGTCATGTACTCGCACATCTACACACACGCTTACTTACACATGTACACACAAATGTACACACACGTACATACACATATATACACAAATGTACCCAGCCATGTACACACACGTACACATAAATGTACACACTCATGTACACACACATGTATACGCAAACACATGTACAAACACGGACACGCACATATATGCACATATATGCACACAAATGCACACAGTCATGTACTCGCACACATCTACACACACCTACACACAAATGTACACACTCATGTACACACAAATGAACACACTCACGTAGACACACAAGTGTGTATTACTACTCCTAATGGATCTTCTTTTTTAAATAATTTGAAAGATTTACTTGTTTTTTAGTCACACAGTTCAATATTGTTTAATAAATATGTATAATTTACATTTAATTTTAATTGATATCACGTTTTTATTTCAGCTCAACTTTACTTTCTTTTTCAGCTCACTTGTCTTTCCGTTCAGATTTAGCATTTAGTATCCATTGTTTTTTATTATTTTTTCATCATGAGAAATAAGGATATTTGATTGCCTCAGTATTGTGCTTATAATGTCTAAAACCATTATGACGAATGACAAAGACATTGTCATTTAATGATATCATCATTTATGTATCTATAGTTATAGAATACTTTTGTCAAAGATGATTTAGAGATGACTTTATAATCACTTAACCATTTTAATCAAAGCTATTATTTGTGTGTCGGCGATTCACAAAGAGAAATTCACTTACAGGTGAACGTGGGATGATTCTCCCGACTCCCCCTCACCTCTCCTCCCTCCATCGCAGGCCTAATTGCTGCCGTGTTTATCGCCGTAGCAACGTGGCTCTGCAGATAATCATTGTCTTTTGGATTAGCATAACAAGAGGAGAGCTTTGCCGGCTAATTCCACTAACGCTGGACCGAGCTCCTCTTTGTCGGCTCGTCTCCCGGTCTCGTCTTAACCGGGATTAGAAGTGAGAGTCTTGAGCTGCGGCGAGACCTCAACGCCGCTCTCATCCCCGACTCTAACGCTCGCTCTGAAGTTAGCTTCTTGTCGCGTCGATATCCTTGAATTAAAGACGTTTAACTGAAGTCACCATGTGACTATAACTTTGTCAGAGACTGGGGAAATATATCGACAAAATCAATTAAATTAAGTTTAAAAAATATATATATATGCATATCGATTTTTATTATTATATTATTCTATATTATTGTAATTTTCTTTTCTTTTTTCACTTCTGTTGCCGAATAGTAAACTTTGCTACTTTTTGATGGGATAGAAAAACTTTATAAGGATATCCTATTTTGATTTTATTTTCCATTTGTATTTATTGATATCTCAAAATATATGAAACAAGAAATTGTAAAAAAAAATTGTGAAATCTTGGAATTTATTTTATATCACACAGCACTGCTTTGTTGTAAATAAAGTTTATTTTTTATTATAAAATCTCTCTCTCTATATATACATGTTGCATTATCAAAAGTGATTGACAGCATTATGGAAGCTGTTCACGTCAACCTTGAAGTTCAAATAAATGTTGTTAAATCACACATTGTCCACCTTGTCCAAATTATAAAAAAAATAACTTTGTTAAAATTATGTAGGTTATTGAGAGTGTGTGTGAGAATGTGGGAAATGTGTGTGTGGCTGGGGGTGGGGAGTTCTATTAAGTCAGACAAATAATGTCCAATAAAAACTTCGATAACAACATGCTCTAGTAGAAGAACTCACATTTCTCCGATCCTTAAAACTCTTCACTGGCTTCCAGTTTCGTTCAGGATCATTTTTTAAGTTCTGGTTCTTACTTTCATATTTATTCATGGTCCTCCTTTATCTGTGATCTGATCCAGACTTGCACCCCAGCTCGGGCTCTAAAGGTCTGTGGATCTGAATCTACTGACGCTTCCAGACCAGAGGAGAGAAAAATCCTTCCTCGCTCTTGAACCACGTTAGCAGTCGAGTGTTGTTTTGTGAAGTTTGTTTGGAACGGGAGGACGCGAGAGTGGACTGTAGTAGCCGCTTGGCTGCGTTCAGGAGGTCCCAGTTGGCAGCATGTGGGTTGGGTTGGCACCATGTGTCGGCAGAGAAGGCAGGCGTGTGGCAGCAGAGGGTCACGCTGTCCTGTTCCGATCCACAGGGGCCGCACACCAGGGCCTCAACACTTGTCTTTTTCCACTAGCAGATGGGCGAGGGGGGTTGGGGGGAAAGTAGCGGTGGTCGTGGTGGGGGGTCGGCTGACTCTGACCCCATGAGCACGCTCGCCCTAGAGGCATAATAAAAAGGCTTTTTTTCGCTAGAGCGTTGCTAACACGCGCTAAATTGAAGAGGTTGTAATGGAAACGGCGTGGATGTGTGGGTGAATGAGAGCGACAGATTCGGGACCACATCTTCACACTTGATTTTTTTTTGTGGTTTCCAAAGCAAATAAGTGGCAGAGCGTGCCGAAGAAAATTTCAAGCTTCCCCACAAAATAAAGATTATTGCGACTGATTAACTTGTTTTATGATGGTCTTGGTAATTTGTTTTTTTTAACTTCTGCCATTAAAAAAAAAAAATAGAAATAATTACGAGGTAAAAGTAATTGATTGTGCTTTATAAGTCGATGTTTTCCGAGTAGAGAAGCAGCAGGAAACGGTGGTTACTATATTTTATCAATAATCTTCATTTATTTTGGCTGAAGGGGAAGAAGCTGCTTTTGTTTTCAGCAAACACAATATCACAGTTGGAAATCTTGGATAACCAGGAAATGTGACATACTTTAATAATGTATATAAATGTTTAGGGGTGAACCAAATACTTAAATTACTCAAATATCGCTTTTAAATAATAATAATCAATTTTTTTTTTTACCCGTCTTTAGCAATTTTTTTCAATAATAATTGTGAAAGTTGGCTTGTCATATTTTTTTCACCGGAAAACTTATTGTAACACTAAGGCACAAAATAAAACATTGTTAAATAGAAGGAAATATTTACCTTTTTTTCTTAATTGTTTCCTTATGGTAATAAGTATTGTCTTGGAAAAATACTACTGCACAAAGGGAAGCAAACTGGAGTCTCAGTAGGGGTATGAGGAAAAAAAACACAATGTATATGAATAATTCTTTATGATACTGTACTAATATCCAATCAGGAATGTATCCATTCTTTTATTTTTAAAAAAAACTTTCTTTTTGGGGGGCTTTCAAATTATATTTTGTCATATTTATTGTATGGTTCATGGTTCAAACTAAACTTTAGGTCGTTAGATGGAAGGAAGCAGTCATTATGTCCTTTCCACCTAAACAGCTGAAAGAACAATGAAATACTGCAAAATCCCAGCGATGGCTGAGGATGAGAGGATACACTCTGTTCCAGCTGCATTTAAGGCTGATGTTTGTAAATATTTTGGATATTAGTTCTATGACTTCTACCAAAAGAAAGTCGAACAATCGCATGACGCCACTAAAATGAAGTGTCCGTTTTAAATCGTTCAGAAAAACTACTTCTTCCAAAACTTATAGAAGCGTATCATAATGTATATTTTATCGAATTGTATTGTGAGCTGAATAGATCGTATCAAATTGTAACCCTACGAGTACTAGGGTTTCACTACAGAACTACAGTTTGTTTTGTGTCAATCTGGTGTTTAACGGTAGCTTGATTTTAAACAGTTTTTTTTATAAGCTAGCCGACTCGGACGGTAGGCACTTTCCACTTATAAATGTACCAAAAATTATTAATTCTACGTATAACATTTTAACGATTTGACACAACATGTTTTTACTTTCATAGCTCGTGAACACAGGATCGGAAAGTATCTCACTTAAATCTCCTTTGTAATACTTTTCTTGGTATATTTTATTCATTGAAGTTTCTCGCCACAACAGTTGAAATTGGCTCCAGTACCTCTCTGAGTGATACAAATAAGCACTAGGGTGGTTTTTCTCTGCCTATATCGGTAAACCAAAAACTGGCCCCAAGATATTTGAAAAAGCCAAGTGAAGCCGCTATAAAATAATCTTATTTATTTGCCGATAAGTCCATTAATGGTTGCGGTAATTGATTTTGCTCCCTGTAATCCTGGGTTGAGGCTCTAATTACATCCTTGATTAAGACGACTGTTACATTGTTTCAAACCGTGTCTGCCTTTCCTTCGCTTGCCAACTCATTTTCAGCCTCTTTTGCTGCGTTCAAGGGCCCGGGAAAATGCAGCCAGCGGGCCTGAATCCACTTTGCTCACAATGTCAGTCCCTGGCAAGATCATAACATCGCCACCAGCTCCGTGCACCATCTCTCTGGTGAACCCTGATGTGAGCTCTGTGACCCGTGTTTGAATCCCACTACCCTGGAACACAGCGATACAACAGCGGTGAAACTGCGACGCCGTAGGGATTCGCCGCTGCTTGTGTCTGGCTGGTTACAAGTGGCACGAAAAGGGAAAAGTGGTTTGAGGCGTGCTGCTGGAGCAGGTGACCCAGCACACAAGGGCGGACAGTACCGAACTCTTGAGGCCGTGGGCACTCATCTGTGGCTCTGTGACCTGCAGGACTAGACTAAGCTAACTAAGTCAACCCTTTACAAACACAGTAACTACTGAACAAGGAAAATAGGTTGGCGATACTTTAACCTTGGGCATGACTTGATATGCATATTCAAGGTTTTGAGCGTTCATCCTGAATAACACCCCGATTCATTATTTTGTTATTTACATTTTCTCTTTTTTTTTTCATTTGGACCTTTATTACATTCGCAGTTATGTTGGATAACTGAAGAAACTGTCATTATAATGTAAAAACAGGCACACCTGCTCTAGTAGAAGAACTCACATTTCTCCGCTCCTTAAAACTCTTCACTGGCTGCCAGTTTCTTTCAGGATCAACTTTAAAATTCTAGTTCTTACTTTCAGATCATTCATGGTCAGGCTCCTCCTTACATCAGTGATCTGATCCAACCTTACACCCCAGCCCGGGCTCTGAGGTCTGTGAAGACGGTTCAGGACCAGAGGAGAGAAATCCTTCCAGGCTGTTGCTCCTAAACTTTGGAACGATCTTCCTCTTCCTCTCTGTTATCTTGATCTTTTAAGTATATATTTTATTGAGTTTTGTTTTGATTGTTTAAGCGCTTTGTGACCCTGGTCTGGCGCTCTACAAATATAATTTACTTACTTACTTACTATACTATATACTGTGCAGAATTGCAGTGATAAAAGGGTTAAACTCATGGTTCTGTTTAAGTAGAGGTTTGGTGAACTTGGGTACGACCTGATCCCTGATTAGCCGGAGAAGATGGATTAGTAAACCGGAATAGTATCGAGTCGCGGCTTCTAGTGAGGTCACTTGATTAGTATGAGCAGTAGATGTCAGACTTTTTTATGCTAGCGGATAAAAAAAAAACACACAAAAATGTGCATTCAATTTGTTCTCAATGTACACAAGATATATCTTGAACATTTCCATACACCTAATTAAATGACACAAATTATAGTTTAATTTTAAGCTGCTTATTTCCTTATGTTGATAAATGATCTTGTAGAATTAAGGTGGCTCCCTGTCATGACTTTTTTTTGGTATCTATATATTTTCTTTACTTGATTATTTTCGCGTTTACTCAAAATTTATTTTTACAACGCTCTTTCCCTCCAAATCCCCGCGGGGAGTTCGACTCCCCCGATGAAGCAGATTCTCCTCTGATGTAGTTTACCACTCTCTCTGCAGTCAGTTTATTTTTGACTTCCTGACATTTCTTTGCAACTAAACTTCCTGGTGCGCCGAAGATTTTGCAGAAATCTATCAAATTCTATTACATTTTAAAGTACAGAGACGTTTAGTCATGAGCGCTATGAATTAAACTAACAGCAAGAGCCAAGGTTTGGGGGTCGATGGCCAAGAGGCGCTGGTATATAAACTTTTCTGGCTCAGGATTTTGTTCTGACCTACAACAGGGCAGCGCTAGGAGAGTCATTTGGGCCAAAAGTGGAAGGAACCTGCTCTAATCTTGCTTCAGGCACTTCTGCAACAGTAAACTGGCCTCATATACATTGAAGATGTGCCTTGCTAGCACAAGTTTTCTTAACCAAAATATTCTAGAGCTGCAGCCGTAATGGCATGTCGTAGATCAAGACTATAAACAAGAAAGCTCTTACGCATCAAAACAATTTGGGAAAAGCTCTGTGACTGGTCTTCTTTTATTCATGTTAGGAACTGCTAATGGTAACTTCAGACTCTGGAGTGCAACGCAACTCTCGCAATGCAATGTGATATTTAGAGCGAAAAAAAGTCCTACTCTAGAGGTCCTTTTCATCATCAAACGTCCTCCAGGAATTCCAAGGGTAATACTGAGGTGTTGTCCAGTAGACCCAGGCCTATGCTCAATTGGCCAAAACGGCTTACTTGGACTCAAAAGAGCTACATCAAAGGGCTAATCTTAACCCTACCTTTGACTATTTTCTGCACCTAATGGATCAAAACTTGGCGGTGTAGAACCATGGCGTGTTTAAGCCGACATTGCTTGACTGTACCATAGAGAGACGCACTTTTCCCAAAACCAACTTTCAACCATGAGCCTCCTTTTATCGTTGGGGAAACATTACAAGTGTGTTAACTGACTAGAATTTGTGACGCTGGCTAGTCTTTTGTTTTAATTAACAGCCTCATTATCAGGCGGCTAATGACTTCGTACATATAATGACTCATTAACGCAGCAGCAAGATCAATCATCTGATTGTTATTTTGTGAAGTCGGTAACGCCGTCACGTAATGGTGTGCGTTTCAAAAGGACATGCTGGTGTGTGCGAGGTGAAGGCTTTGAGTAGAGAGGCAATGAATCCAAATCATATCTTGAACAAAAACAGATGTTAATGGTGTCAATAAGCCAATAACACTGGTTAACTGTATTCCTACTGGTTACTTTGATATTTGTTTTTTTTTTGGGTTATTAACAGCCTGGTAAGAGAACAAAGCAGTTGGTTCTTTGGTTCAACTGGTAGCTTGCAATAAGTCAACTTGTTACCAACAACACAAATCTATCAACTGTGCCCTGGATCTCCTTTGACAGAAGTGTTTAAAGAAGTCATTGTAGATCCGCTCGCCTCACCGTGGATCAAGTTCGCCGTGTGCTCTGAGGAAAGCCAAACTTTAAGTTGTGCTAAATTTAATACAGTCACAGCGATAATAGAGGCGGACGTCACTATCATTCGATACTATTGTTGGTTTTTCTCTCTCCGGTATCGTTCATTTATTCTTGCCACTATTCCAGAAATAGAATAGGATGTGTTCCAGCGCCAGTTGGTTCGCCCGAGGGTCTGTTATGGAGCTGGCACTTACATTGTCCCACAGGTGCACATTTTTAATGTACCTTGCATCAGGTTATGATGAAGTTGGACAAGAAGTATTTGTCTCTGATCTGATAATGTTGTGATCGTGTTAACTCAGGCATGTGTAATCAATCCTCTTGGTTTCGTATGAAACAATCTGTACCTGCAGATAGTATGACGTCATTGATATGAATCCAAAAGATTACACTTTTACAACAAATTCTTTATGATCTTATGTTGCTGTAAATTTTTTCATTCAATAGTTTTGTTTAAAATAAGATATGTTTGATTAGCCTGAATATATTTCATTATTCTTTTGATATGTTTTAAAACCTATTTATTTATTTTAAGATTGTAAAATCATAAATCTCTTTTTTTTTCAACATTCAATATGTTATGAAATATTTAGTTACACTGAGGAGATTCAATAGTATCATTTACTTTTGGACTAAATTCATGTTTACATAGTTTTTTATATATTTGATTAAAAAAAAGGACATTTTAACACTGGTGTTTAAATTTGTATTTTCTGATATTATTGAATGTAGACCATTTTTTATATTAATTTTTCACTGTAAATGTGTAACATCATGCTTGAAAAAAGTTTTACTGAATTTTTTACTGATCCTTCTATATTTAATTTTGGTAATTTAAGGCTTAGTGCTATATTCTTGAATTTATTTTTGAACTTGAAGATTTAAAGTCATTGCAAAAAGGTTTTGTGAAACCTGATTTTCTCTTAAAGAATAAAATAATTATAAAACATAACTGCAGAAAAGGTAACAAGCTGTAAAACATATTAAGATCAGGTAATTTGCTAAAAAGTAATACTGTATCCACTGTGCTACAACAATTAAAACACAACTTCAAGTGAATTTATTTGAAGTAACAACTTATTAGCATAACACACTCAAGTTGAATTGGAACGCGGGCAACAAATTGAAGGGTTTAACCAGGTTTTGTGGTGATGGAGAGGGAAGATTTCTTGACTTACTTTAAGACCCTCTCGAGCAGATTGACCTACTTTGAGAGACAGCTGGGAAGTTCTCTGGGTAGCAAGCGTAACATATCGCCAAAATCGTGTTTGGTCTTATCTCACATTAACAAAGCTTTAGTATCAGTTGAAGATGTTAAGTTGAACCATCAGAAACAATAAGCTCTGTTATATATAAGAAGTCCATATGGTTTTTTGAATAAAACGAACATAATTAACCGTATCCATATTTCTTTACACCCCTAACCTTAACATCCATGGCTGAGTTAAGAGATTTGCTAGCTTCAATCGCAACCACACAAACAGACAGTGTTATGACACCTTGACTCCTTCGTGGTGCAGGAGTGCCAGGAACATGGATGATGGGTTAGGAGGTTGAGTTGGGGTGTGGCGTCGACACCGGGGCCATCTGGAGGGCCGGTTAGGGGTCGAGCACCAAGCAGAGATACCAGGATGTCACCTCATCTACAACGGGACTCATGCTGGTGTATGTTCATATGTGTGTGTACATGTGGGTTCAACCCTCCGCCCATTATTTGGTATTCCATCCGTCCTTCCTCCTCAAATTGCGACAGCAGGAGTCATGCTGACATCCCCACAGCGCCTCAGGCTCTGATGTCTGTGACACCAGAGTCTACTGGGGCCTACCACAATCAAAGCTGTGACACCATCAATTCAGCATTTTCATTGAAATGCACCAAGATGAGAGATAAAAGGCTATTATACTTGTAATTGATCTACCTGGTATAGGGAAGCAGTTGCTAGTAAAAAGAGGTGTCTACTTCTGGTCATGATTATTCATATTGGCTTGCCTCCTAACTTAGAAACTTCTGACGTTCCCTTTAAAAGGATCAAACACGGCGTCACTTCCGTCGATCAAAGACAACTTCACTTCCGTCCCGAATCTTATACTTCGATTTGTGGAGAAAGATCAACAATCCAGAGTACCAACGGGTCGCTTTATTTGCCGCTTCAAGTCAAAGAATAACGATCGGACCGGACCCCTTCTTCTGGCGACTTCACAGATTGACAGTCCCGGACAGAATGGTCCCGAGCTGTAGAATGCTCGCTGTATTTAATTCAAATTTCCCTCCCAGGAGGTCGTTCTTTCCGGCCAAATTGTTCTTTCAAGTTCCCTGTGTCTCCAGTCCCCCACCGAGAGGGTTCCTAAATTGTCTAATTATTCAAATGTTCTCTAGCGGAGGTCACATGGTGTGGGCGTTGTTTTCCTGTTCTCTGCTTCCCCCACTGGGGTCTCGAGTTAAGCTCAAAAAGTGTTAATTGCCTCCTTGTGCAGCCCTTTAAACTTCACGATCTTTTACCTAGAGTTTAGCACATGTTGCTGCCATTCCCATATCCCAGCAAAACTAAGTTGAAGCCCCACCCTTGTTGCATGAGCTAACGCCACAAGAACACAGCCTACCTTTTCCCGACAAATCAGATGCGTTCGCTTCACAGAATAGAGCCACCGAGCAGTTCCTCTTCATCAACTGGTAATAATTTGGTAATCTTATTCCCGCCGCACTCTTTGCCAGTTTAATTTCATGGAAAATGTGTCAGAGGTGGAATCAACTGGGCTTAAAGATGCCTCCATTAAGCTGCTGACCCCCGGCAGGCGAAGCGGTCCGGCGGGCGCTAAAAGTAATAGAGAGCCCATTTCGCTCAGGTCGCACTGTTCCGTTGGCTCACAATGATGTTAGATGGATCTGTGAAGAGAACTGTGACTGCGACAAGTAGTGTTCATTAACGCTCCTTTCTGTAGTGGAGTCCAATCAAGGGTCCTCACACAAAAGCCCACTTAAAAGGCCTTCACACAGTCGCTCACCGCTCCACGGAGAGAGACTGGGCAAATGACGCGTGGGCCAGCGATGGCCTCGCCGCTGCCGTTGATGGCGGCGCCGAGGGGAAGGAAAGTGCACGGCCGCGGGGTCCTGGGCGATCGAGGGGCAGGCACTGCCGCATCGACGACTCTCTGATCGCTTAAGCTTAGCGGCACTTATGCTCCACATGCACTGCCACCGCATTAACCCACATGCTGCCCAGCTGCTTCCATTACGCTTCCTGAAAATCTCTTTAGCGGCGACCAGATAGAACCCACGATAATTGCTCGCCACAATTGGCACAAGAGCGGCTGGTGCGAAGTTTGTCGCCATTTTACAGAAATCAGCCCCTCACCCTGTGTGAGGCGTAAGATCACAGTGTTTGAGAGGAATAAAGTGAAACTAGTTTGAGAGAGTCGAAAAAAGAACCAGTGCATTCTGTCGGTTGGTCTCCTGGTTAGGTCCTAAAGAAGTAGTTTCTGGGGCCAACCCACTTGACAGGTCCTAGTTTAACTTATTTAATTGGTATTTAGTTGGAGTTGGAGAAGTTTCCTGGAATGTTGCTGCCCCTATGACACAAGACTATATATAAGTTTAAAAAAATAACATTCGATTTTTAATGATTCAGGACTGGTTAGAAATTGACTAAAATAGAGGTAATAAAGGTTTTGAAAGTTTTGTAATTCACTTAAGTGGCTTCTCCCTGCTGAAAATGACGAACTATTATACATCTTAGAAATTAAGTTACCAGGAAATATGCTGATAATAATAATACATTATTGGCTCTAACAGTATAACTACACTACTAATAGCATCCGTTTATAACACCGATAATATTTACTTTCCTCCCACATTACAAATAAGTATTGATTTCCAGTTTACGTTTGGATAATGGGAGCAGCAGAAGCCACAAAAGTGAATTACAAAAAGCACTATTTTAGTCAATTTCTAACCAGTATTGAACAATCATGGCAAAAACATGCTAGACATTTAAAGATAATCAAGACTCAAAGTTTCATTTTTTTCACAAATGGATTAAAAGAGCAACAAAAGAATAGCAATTATAATTGATGTATTTAATGTTTAATGAATTCACAAAGTTTTCTTTGCAATTATTGTCATAAAATAAAAACTAAAATAATTAAACGTTTGTACCAACTGAGCTTGTAATTGCAGCCGATCACAGATTGTTTTTATTTTCCTCTCTATAAATATATTAATGACGGTCATGGAAAAAAAAAAATCTCTTGAATAGAGCGTCCCAAATGCCCTCGGAGTGGTCGACCAGCGTCATCTCGGGCAGCTGTGTGGAAGACAGATTAGAGGTGAGCCGCCTCAGATTTTCCCCCTTCAGCCAAGTAAAAAACGCCGACGGCCACTCCCCCCGTGTTTGTCCGGCGTTGTGTCAATTGCGCCGGAACACCAGGACGACAATCAATATTGCTGATTACATTTCGGACGGTCATTCAGGAGGTAAACACCCAGACTGCAGTGTAAACAATGGAGAGGTTTAGCGTTGCCAAGTCAAACACCACGACCACCGTCTATTTTCATATCTGAGAGCAACTATGCAGAGATTAACTCCGCCGCGGTCAAACATTTCTATAGCTCCGGCAGCTTTAGGAGTTTTAGAAAGATGGCGAGTACGGCGGTGTTTTCCTGGTTGTGGGTCAATCCAGTTGTATAAAGAGCTTCTTGCAGACGATATGGTTCTGTTTTTTTTCAATGGCCCCCGTGATGGTGTTGCATGATCCCAGTGTAACCATAGACACCTTAACCTTCTCTTTAGAGTATTTTGGAAGTCCCTGTTACCCTCAGAAACAAGCATTTAGGAAAGTTGTTGATGGCATTGTGGCGCTTATATCAAGGTAGATTATGTTTCTCGCAAAGTTTAAGGTCAGGATATCTCGTCACAACCTACCTACCTTCTCCCTCCGCTCGTGGTTATCTGTATTCTCTTCTTTCTTTCATACATGCAGGATTTCTTTACTCTTTGGATGTTCAGTCAGTTGAAACCTCAACCCTGATCCTCTTCCTTCACAGGGTGGCGAGAGCTGACGAACCGATCCACATGTTGTGGAACTGCCTTGACTGTCCTGATGTAACTAGGCTTGGATAGGTTTTCCTCTCCTTCCGACTCCCTGGTAAGTTCATTTAACTTGTTGTTTTTTTTAATTCACGTTCTCTTTAGATTCCAGGATTGGTTGTTTAATTGTCATCATGTGGCCTGGGGATCATTATACCAACAGTTCTACTCTAAATGTTTACAAGCAATTTATGGCTTATTGTTTTGGGGGGGTAATGGGCTTTCAGATTGCCCGGGTCGCCATGAGACATGAAATGTATTGGTCATCTGGCTAATACGACTTGAATGTGCCGGGTAATGTGTAGTCCTTCTGAGCACGCTTGTTTGTGTCAAATAATTACTTTAAGTTGATCTGTTTCTTGGATATTTGGCCCTAATTTTGGGCCATTTCAAGCTTTTCTTTTTATAAATATTAAGTGATTTCTTCTTATAGCAGGTGGCTGTAACTTCACGGTCCGAAAACATAACAAGCTTTTTCATAAGATCTGATTCTTTTTAATGTATGTTTAAATTCATTTCAAAAGATCACACACATTTCATGGTTCAACGCTTGTGTCAAAATGAAGCCCCCTGGGACAAACTTTCTTCCGCCAAGTCATTAAATGTGGCCCAAAGACCTTTATATACCTATATCTTGTGTACCATAAGTTAGTGTTCGGTCTCTGCTGGACCAGAAGAAAATCTCAGCCCCTGACCGTCTTAATCTCTAAACCAATGTATATGTGGTATGTGGCAATGGCGCTTGAGGGTAGAGGACATTTCTATTACACTGTTCGGACAAGTAGTGGGAGCCAGAAGCTTATATAAAAAACAGTATTACTTCTTTAGGGTCTAGAGTTGATGAGAACACTTGTGTTGAGGTATGTGATACAGTTTTGTTGAGGTCCGTGTTTGGCTATTGACAGATCAACAAGATCCAACTGATCCAAAGAACACATGGTTAGTACAGTGTGCGACTCCTGACTAATATGTTTCAACCCACATTATTAAGTCTGTACGCGGTGTCATTCTATAATAATCACACATTTCCCAACTAAGTTTGGCAGAACAAAAGAGTTATTACTTTGTTGCCAGGGCGGGTCTGTAGATAACCACCTTGTTTCAGAGTGCAGGACAGCGAAGCAGAACCACGGAAAAATGATACCTCCCTCCAGCCTTATCTCGCCTCTCAGATGTTTTCTAATTTGCACATTAATGTAAAACATGAGCTGAGTCAAAATTAGTAAGTTCATGACAGTTTTCAAAAATAGTTTTCTGTTGTTTTCAAACAGGAAGTTCACATTGTCGCTCAAATGATGCGACTTTTTTAACTTTTTTTTTTTTTTTTTTTTCCGGCAACTGTGCAGGTCCCCAGAGAGCGCTTTGATTTTAAAATCGTTTATAATCCGAGTCAGTTTTTCTGCCAGAAGAAACGCTGTCATAAAAAAAAAAAGAATAATTGAATCTCCTTGGTGACAAGAACAATGTGTGTTTGCTCAGAACTGTCACACATTCTCTATTAAGCGTCCAGTCTCTGATTTCCATGGATTCCGCTTTTATTCTTCACGTGCGATCACATGAGACAGTGACCAGACCAATTAGTCTTGTTTTGCTGGTGTGTGTGTGTGTGTGTGAGCGACGACCGGACCAGTCTCCCTTCAGTATTTGGTCCTGTTGAACTGTAGGGAATGAAAAGGGATCAGGTCGTGCTCTGTCAGAAACGTGGCAGGGAGCGGGGTAATGAACGCCGAGAGGCTGAGCATGCTAACAAGTTCATTATTTCAGCTCGGTTTAGGGGTAATTACCGTTTTTTTCGCATCCCGAGTCTTTCAAGACCGGGCTGTCGACTGATGCCAAGTGCGGATCCGGATAAGTATAACAAACAAGGGAGTGATCTTTCGGATCTCTGCGCTCGAGGACGCTGCATGAAATCAAACTTAAATTCTATAATTCTATCACGGGACCCTTGATGTTGGTTGTGAGGATGCGATTAAACATTAAACCAATGAATAATGTAAGGACAGAAGAACCTCAACACCCGAGGATTTTAAATCCGTCTACAAAGATTCATTTGGTGATGGGGATGCTTCACACAAGGATAAATAATGTAGAAAGTAGTGGAGAGAATGAGAAGGATGTGTGAGCTGGAGGGAAGAGGAATGTAAATCAATAGAAGTTGGATATTAGTTATAATAATAAATAGTTGATGTAGATATAGAGGGGTAAATAATAGAATGCAGGCAGGGTGGAGTGGATGAAAACCACTGCAATATTTAATGTAAACCTTATGCCCTTTACGGTCCGTCAAATAATTGGTCAGCTTGGTCATTTTTGTAGTTTTTAGAGTATTAACTACACATTTTATGAAATGTATAATGGTATAGTAATAATAATAATAAACATCATATTTATTTAGCTATTTATTTTTTTTTGGACTCACAAAGACGCTAAGACATTAAGAATAAGACATTAAGAATAAACATAGACACAATTTTTAATGGGTAAGAGGAGTGATTTGAAAATATACTATAGCAGTAATTAACTTTAATACAATTGTAAAATATATTTGGGTTTATAATTTTAATTCAACTATTGATCAATACAAACCAATCAACACACCAAGTAAAAAAAACTAAAGGGGATCCAAAAAATTACATTATCACTAAAAAAAATCTAAATAATCAACGAGCATTATGGGCAAAAAAACATCAATATTGTTAAATACATATTAATATGTATATCACTTTTGAAGATATTCAAACAGTGGGGTTCAATTTGTTTAAGAGACTTTAAGAAGCTCAATTTTGGAGAAAAACTTGTGGAGAGGAGCTAGAGTGGCGGACAAGAACGACAAGATCTAAAAAGTAGGAAATGCTTAATTGAAAATAAAATAATTATTGATCTTAGGTACAGAATATAAGATAGAATTTCAAAGTTTGAAGCGAGAGTTTGATGATAAAGATCAATTGATATATGAGTCAAAGATTTTCAAACATGATGGATCATGGGGAATAATTTGAACTACACGTGGCCCTACATTCACAAATTAATCTGTAACTCTGAGCTATGAAGTCTGATTCCTCGATTCCTCTCGGATTAAAAGAAAATCAGGAAGAACTTTTGAATGTGTTTGCTCTCCTTTCTCTTGTCTCTCCATTCTCACATCCACAGGGATCGTCATTAATTTGTTGTTTACCAGTCCATGTTTCCGCTTCTTTGATTTCTAGCTCTGTTCTAATTCATATCACTCCCCGAAAATAACCCCTCTAACCACCACCTCTCGCCGCCTCCTTTAATCATCACAGGGATTTGTAAACTTTAAATCGCAAACCGTCCTTCTTTTCCTGACACAAATGCAGAAACTTTGATTGGGGTTGTTGACAGTTTTAGTGGATGCGCGGTCGCTTGGCAACACGCTTGTTGGCATTTGTGGAAGAGAGTGGCTGATGTGTGGAGGGGCTGCTGAGAAGCATGAGGGCAGCGCGGCAGCTGCACCGACCGCGGTAACTATTGTACTTGAGGTGGCTTTTGTTTTAGCAAAGTGGGCCACGTGTAGGAATCATGGATAATTTAGGTGCAGTTCACCCAAAATTCAAATTTTATTCTCATTTTATACTCAAGAGTTGGGATTTTTTTCACAGTAATCTGGGACAAAGACAAACATATATGTTCATTTTAATTAAGCAACTGGTGCTCGCTTGTCGTCGTCTTCATCTTCGTCCAAAAGTCCGTCCTTAAACCATCCAAATAGATCTATACTGCTTGTGTGTTACGTCCATCTTGTCCTTTTGTTTTTTTTTAATGTCTGTATAATTGAATTAAGCTTGTGTATAGCTCAAGCTACAAGTGTTGTCACAGTCACATGTCAACACATTGAGTTATACATGTTCATGTACAACTGCTAAAAACCAGCTTAAAATACATTTATTTTTATTTTTTTAAATGTGTTTAATGTTAAATGTGAAAGCTTCAATACAAGAGACGAGCAGTACGGAGATATTTGGACATTTTTTGTACCAAGACGAAGACAACTGAGCTCCAGTCGCTACATTAAATGAACAAACATTTTTGTCTATGACTCTAAAAAGGAACATATTACTCTGAAAATAATCCCAACCCTGACTGATTGACAATGTATAGGAGTTAAATTTAAGTGCTTTCTTAAACAGATGTGTTCAAAATCAACACCAACTTTAAAAGTTTTTAATTTTCTTTATTTTTTGGCTACATTTGAATTGGTTTCATCGTGTTATGTCTATTGGTTCTGGAGAACAAAAAAAATCCTTGCCAGATATCTCACTTAATCTTTATAGTGTTCATGTATTTATGGTTCAATTCACCGTGGCAACCTTGTGATCTGCATAGCAACAGAGCATGCAACTCGATGACAGTCATCCTCTCAACACTGTCATCAGTGAGCAGAGAAGCAGATGAAGTGCACGAATGCTCCTACCCAGGTGCAAAACAAATAGACTCAGGGACTCATTCATTCCTCGGGCTATTAAATTGTACAATTCTGAGTTCGGGGGCAGGAGTGGAGTGAGAGTATCTGGATGTTCTGTTCTATGTTAGTCTTTGTATCCTTTGTCTTTTTTGTTTTTCTTTGATCTATGTTCTTTGTCTTTATCTTTAGACTTAGATTGTGTCATCGTGTTTATTTCTCTTGTTCTTATTTTATTTTGATTGATTTAATTTTGATTTTTTATAAAAAATTGCTGTATGTATTGGCTGAAAAAAACAATTTCCCAAAGGAGACCTCCTGAGGGATCAATTAAGTTTTACCTTACCTTTTACCTTACCTTACCTTACCTTAACTCTGATTTAGCTCGCTTAGCAGAAAACTTTTTTTTTTTTTCTCTTTGTTAACTTAGGTTTTCTGGTTGTGTTTTTCTCACGTTGTGCACGTACGCTCACTGTTGACATGACTGTAGAGAACGGGTCGACCACTTCCTGTTTCGGAGCTCGCGCCGCAGACGACACCAGATACTGTAAAGCCGCTCTCGCGTTCTCCCGCCCGAAGGGAACCACAACAATCCATCTCACTGCGTATCTATAATCGTACATCTTAGCGCGGCTCCTCTGGCAGCGACTCTTGTATCTCCTGCCTTCTGTTTATTCCTTCATCTTCTATAGTTGTTACCATTTAACTATCCTCGTCTCCCCCGTGGCATCTCGTGGAAAACCTGCGATATTGATGCAGGAGTTTTTTCTCCTCAACGTTTCCTATTCGAGGCCCATTTTGGATTGGCAGTCCGGGATATTTATAATCTCGGCGCAGCGGCTAATGGTATTTGCAGAGCGAAAATCAGTTTAGCGCGTGTTTCTCCGTAATGGCTTCGACTGCGTGGCTTTCGCCGGCGGCCTTGTCTTGAACGGTGGAAGGATGGTTCTAATTTTGGGCTAATGGGTGACTCAGCCGTCATCCTCATTTGCCCCTCAGTCGGCCCGGAGATGGCTGGTTTCGAGCCGTGGGTTTTCGGAGGAGCGCGCCCGTGACATGCCGGCGCCGGAGCGATGCGTCAAGCCCGGTGACACATGCAGCCGATTGCTGACAATTGTGAAGCTCCGTCCCGGCGACGAGAGAGGTGCAGGAAATACAAAGGGAGAGGTTAATCAGTTGCCAACTCAATCAAAACGTTGGGTCATCAAATTAGATTAAAGCGACGACGCTTCCTCCGGGGGTATACAGTATCTCTGAGAGACGGATATCCACATCAGACCGAGCGCTCGCATGGTCCAGAAGATAATGCATTTAAAAAAAAAAAAAGCCTCGCTTTTATTAAAACTCTACACAACCGCACGAGTATTAATGGAGGGAAGAAGGATGGAGCTCAGAAGAAAGACATACCAGGAAAGATAATGCTTTTTCTCGAAACAAAGCGGCTTTAAAAACAACCTGTATGTATTCTCCGTAGGCGTCACTCTGGCTTTTATCCAAGACGGGTTCTGAATTTTTACTTTTGATGCTCAACATTTCCAAGAGTCGAGTCGTGATGAAAAAAAAAAAAAGGTTCTTTTATTCTAATGGGATCAGGAATGAGAATCCGGAATGTGTCGGAAATCCTTAATATTCATCTCAATTTCTATAGCCATCTACTTTATTTTTCAATCCTTTTCCCTTTGCCGTTTGCCAAAAAGTCATTTCAGACACGACCCGAAACAACGTTAGCACAATACCTAGGCCTTTTTTTTGGATGTTGTGTTGCTCTCTTAAAAAAAGCAAAGCAACTATTTGTATTATTAATTAGGATTTTTGTTTGAGACGATGCTTTGCTTGAATATTGAACATTCTTGTTTCATGTGCTGCTCAACTGTTCTCCAAGAGCATGTTTTATTTGAAATGTTTAACAGTCGCTTGCGGCTCGTTATTTTTTATTTCCAATAAGGAAAGCTTCCCTTTCCTTTATTGCATATTAATACTAGTGTTCTATTGTTGGGGGGTGGGGGGGTGCATGAAATCGATAGACGGATATATATTGTTGTTTATATTCGTTTTATATCTATATTCAACAGCATTTTAACAAATAATGTTTTATTTTTATCGTAAATTTATTATTGTTGGCGGGAATGGGATTTTTATATTTAATTTTTTTTAAATTACAATCATGTTATTACAATTAATATAACAAAATATTCAAAGGTGTGTGTTTATGTTGTTGTTTCAATTAAACTTCTGGCAGCTTAACAGTTATTACGGCCACAGGAACAATAAAATCCGGTGAGATCTCTGAAATGGCTAAGGACAAGAGGATACAGTCCAGCTGCTTTTAAAGTTGATCTTTTGTGGAATATTTTGACTTTCATTTCTGTTACTTTCTGTTCTGAGTGAATACATTTTCATTGAGAGCTGCTCATTTTCTACTTTTGAAAATATTTTGCAATTGAATAAAACCTGGGGAACTGTTAATATAATACGTTGAATGTGCAGCAATTCTTCTCAAAGTAATTTTTTGTTTTTGTAATTTTTTTTAATAAAGCTTAAAATAAGTCTCTCACCTGTTTTCCGGCTCCACGGAGACGCCAACTTCTCCTGTTTTGATGGCTTGGCTCGTTCAAGTCTCACTCGCGAGTCACGGACGCTAACAAGGGCAGGTCGTGTTAGCGCTAATGACGGAACATGATGTCTGACTTTAAATGAAGCTACTTTGCTTTCCTGACACAATGTTTCGTCAGGTAACACAAGAAAATGTAAATGAGTTTATTACTCATATAAAAACCGTATGTGCGTCTTCTTCTGCCGGGGATGAGCTGGCAGCGAGAGAAGCGTACATTTGCATGCTAAAAGCCCTTTTCCCATCCACGCCGCCCACGCCACCGCCGGACCAGGGTCTGAGTTATGGGTTTTCTTATTTTGCGTCTCAGCAACATATACTACTTTGAGCCGTCTGCGTGTCATCAGGTCGTACAAGATGTATTTTACATGTGCATTAAAAACCAGAGCAAGGCTGGTTAATGATACATGTATTCAACTTATGTTATTATTATTATTTAATATATATTATATATATATATAAACAGGTCTAAATATAATAATATAAAGCTGAGTTCTTAATACGGAGCTCATGCATTAATCCAAAGGAAATCCTGATCACCTTGTGGCTTAAGACTCAAAAGGCATCGTTTATAAACCTTTAGTTTTTCCATGCTGACTTTTTGAAAGCTTGCCACATGAATTAGCAGCACTTTCAAATCAATGCAGAACATAAATCACCTCAAAAAACTTGAAGAAGAAAAGAAGAAAAAAATGCTCTCAATCATGCCATACTGAAATTAATTGTCAAACAAGAGAACAAGTATAAAAAAGGTTTTTAGAAAATTAGAGTAAATCTAGAAAAGGACCATAAAATGTCAGTCAAAAAGTTCATTTTACTTTATTTTAAAGGTTTTTATTTTTGTATAAAAAAAATAAACATACATTTTCATAAAGGAATGGGTTTTTTTTTTAAGATCATTATTGACAACTATATCACATCAAAATAACAGACAAAGATAACCAGATAAAAAGAAATTTAAAGAAAATAAATTTGACCATTCAAACAGTTTGCTGTGTGAAAGAAAATAAACTAAATAAATAAACATCATTAATCAAATTAAAGATGGCGCATAAACAAAAAGTGAATTCAAAATGGATGAATAAAAATAATCTCGCCAAAAGTTTATGATCAATTAAAAAAAAAAGAAATGTAAACACTGTTCCAAAAATATATAAAAAAGAACATAAAAATATGTTTATATGTGTATATTTAATCAAAATACAGCTCACCAATGAAAGATAAAGTGGATTAAAAAAATCATGCTCAAAAAAATACACAAATCAAAAGCTCCCTGTTTCAAATATAAAGAAGTGACAAGATAACAAAGTTGTTTAAATTAAATTCAACCTAAAGTTACTGGATGATAAAACAAAATCGGGCCACACGCCGCCTTCCACATCCCTCCGTAACCTTGGCAACAGCGTCAGGGGTGAAGCTCTCTCTCGAGGGAGGTCCCAGCCAGTTTACAACTGTACAGAGCAGTATAGGTTAGCTCCATCATTCCCGCCGCTCCACCATCCATCCCCCCTGCCCAGCACCCTTTCACTCCAGAGACCCATTAGAAAGGTTCACAGCTTTGGTCTCGGGGTTCTCCGGTGCAGGCTTCTGTCAAAGATCAGCTGCGTGACTGGAGTGCATGAGGGGATGAGGAGCAGGAACAATTCATTTCAGCTGACGTCCGTTCATCTGGAACTTTTCACACGCGTGTTGATACGAATCGTTTTCAATCGCATCGGAAAGTAATTGATTTAATCCGAGAGGTGAAATCATCCGTCCCGGTTTGGAAACGAGGAGAGTAGAGGACCTTGTTTAACCGTGAATGTTGGAGGAGGAAAAAGGAAAAGACAAGAAATGAGTTTCATCACATGTTAGAGGATCAAGATGGGTTAAGGTTCCATGGAAAATTAATCAGGAAAAACTAACAAAATACAACAATACCAAGGTCTGTTCTGTCTAGCGTGTCTGTGGAGTCTGAAGAAATAATAAAAAGTTAGTTACATGTTTTGAATAAGGCTTTACATGATTTATCGTCTTGGGTTGTGCAACTGGAGACAGCTGGGTTTCTTCTTTAAGTATCGTCTGGATGCCCAAGCCTTTTTTAGATTCACTCATTTTACCCCAAATTTCTTTTGACCTACTATTTTAAAGCATTGTCACGCACACCATTGGTGGAGAGAGAGAGTCTAAACTTGTGTTCCATGAAATCCAGAGATTCAGAGTCTTTGTTGCAGCGTCATGGTGAATCGTAAACGACAAACAGCACGTTGTTGTTCTTTGAATCGATGAGACATGGTACTGTCAGCGGTGGTGTCAACGTTTACTATTTTTTGTGACAGAGGGTTTAGACTGTTGTGTAACTGTTAACACACAGTTGCTCTATAAAACCACTGGAGGGTTCTGTCTGCATTCAAACACCTTCTAATCCAATTACAGCAAAGCCCTTCTAATAGTTATCAGATAATTTATTGTTCTTCTTATAAATCCACTTTAAATAGGTACTAAATTATAGCTACCTTAACAGTTTAATCACATGAATACATTAACCTTAATTTATGGACTATTAGGCGCATTTAATATCCTTTAATGTTCTCATAAATTAACAGTGTGCCTCATAATCCTAATGTATAAATTCTGGTTTCACTAACTGATCTCAAACCGATTTTAAGTGGCATAAGGTCCACAAATCTTCCAAAAGGTCGGTAAACTGCAAAATCATACTGCAAGTATTTCTCAGCGAGGATGGAAAATGAAAAAAAAAATTTCTAATACACAAACATTTCAAACCCTGTGTCAGTACAAGAAACACAATTATCTCTTAACAATTGGTCATAAAGCATAAAGCGTGAGTCTACAGACTTAAGTCCTGCATCACATGACCAAAACATATGTGTTAATGGCAAATGGCATTACCGTATTTTCCGCACTGTAATGCACACTTAAAAGCCTTTAATTTTCTCCAAAAACGACAGTGCGCCTTATAATCAGGAGTGCCTATATATAAACATTACCTGGTGGGTGACTTGTTTACAAACACTTTCATGACTCTGTGCCGACACGCTGTGGGCGGAATTACGCAATTACGTAATCACATTTGGGATTTGCAATGCACGTCACATCATGGCGGACGTCTATGGAGTAAGATTACTGCCACCGTTTTGAGTAAGTGTGTCTTGGTTTTTGTACTCTCAAAACATTATTTTTTGCGCAACATCACTCTGCTGCGTTTTCTACCAGTCATACACGAGTGCTCTAGCTGTCATACATGCGCTCAACTTCACTGCTGCTTGCTTCACTCAACATTTGTCTGCTCACAACACTAGTCTCACGCGCTGCTGCTTGAAGCCTTTTAAACATCATTTGAACATTGTTACCATGGGAGAGAACAGAGTTGTCAGAACGCTTAATAAAGTTTGACTTTGTCTGACTGTTTTGTTGACATTCCCTTTAGCACAGCTTTAACTAGTGGATGCATAACACAACCCCAGTCAAACGTTTGACTGTATCTTTTATTCTATGCACCTTATTATCCGGTGCGCCTTATTTATGACAACTGTACTAAAATAGGCCAAAGGTGCGCCATCCGGTAACTCAAAAAGTTGCGACATCTAAGACTTAAGTTACTGTTTGAAAAAAATTAAAAACTGGTTCCACATCTCTGTCACGTCTCCACCCTGCAGTCGAAGATAAAGACCAGGACATTTTTAAAAAGGAAAAGGTTGCTCCCACAGACCTAAAGCATAACTTAATATTCAGGAATATAAATATCTTTCAGAGCAGGGGCATGTCTTGCCTCCCCCCCACCCCGCCCCCCACTGTGGTCTCACAATGCACACATGAAAGAACCTGCCTCTCAGCATGTACATTTCTTTCTTTTCCCAAGCGACATCTTTTAATGAGAAAGTGCTATAATGGGTCCAGCAGGAGGCTGTGATGCGGCTCCTGCCATAGTTACCCCACAAGGTTCTTTCGCTTTGGTAGTTAAGAAAAACTGCAGCAACAGTCGTCCCTTGCCCTCTGCTTGTTAGCCGGCAGTAATGACTAGGCAGTGGGGAGCAGGGCAACAAGGCCGGCGCGTTGGCAGCCCATTCCCCTCCGCTGGCCCTCAACTCACCGGCATGATGGGGAATGGAAGTAGACGCCACCGAAAAAAGAAAAAAAGCTCCAGCAGGAACAGGTCTGGAAGACATTGAGAGAACTAGGCCAGAGGAATCCCTGCTGCCAGTCCAGCTGATCAATGCAAGCAATCATCGGCAAGATCAATGCCTCATGGTTTTTTTATATATAATTCTTTTGACATCTCTTAACCACGCCGCTTCACTTGAGCCGATGTCTTTTGATCAATCCTGACCGGATTATAAAAAAAATATTTATACAGTCTTTCACGAAAGATATTTGTGGTTTTGATTTTCGTCTGTCCGGGCAGATGTGTGTTTAGTGCTTTCCAGATGGCTTCTGTTTATCTTTTGCAAAGTGATCAGCGTGTACGCTCGCGTCCCATTTGAAATGACGGAGGTGTTATCGAAGCTCTTTTAAAGTGCTCGCCTGCCATGGCGGCAGATCAATAATTCAAGGAGGGACACGTCCAATGTCTGTAATACAAGGCGAAAAAATGGCTGTTTTGTCCATACACACCAAGAGCTAGGATCACCAGGGAAGGTTAACTTGCATAGTTATAAATGTGCTCCCAATGAACACGTTTAAATCACTTTTGCCAAAGAGGTTATCTGATCTTCGTCTGCTAACAAAATGACTCCTTCAATGAAACTTTCTGGAATTTTTCTCTGGATTTATTTTATAAGATGTCTTTATTCACTCTCTGTGTGCAGACGATTCATTCAGAACCGCTGAACAACATCTACAAAATTGATTTAATAAACCACAGCTCTCAATTAAGTCACTCGATTCAAGTCAAGTAATTCAACCGTCAGGGGAGTGATGAAGATCATATTGTTATTGTTTATCCTACCGCAGGTTTGCGAGGTGCTGAGTACAATCATTAGTGCTTAGAAAACTCCAGAATCTCGCTGACCTGACTAGCGGGTGGTGAGGTGTTAAAGACGCTGCACTTTGACTTGAGTGTTGCAAGTTCAGGTCACACCGCTGTTGAATTGTTTTACTTGTACGCTGCAGCTCGACCATTTCTTATTCACCACTTACAATCACGAAAATGTGTAAGAACGTGATAAATATAAAGTGCTTTTACGGTTTCTGTGGTATATTTTCTATTTTTGGCGGTACAAAGTCATAGCGGTTGATTCATGAAAACCATGGAAAATATCTAGATATCATGTTTTAAATCAAACTCCTGTGACTTTTTTTTGTTTAGTATAGTTATACCACATTAAAATAAATAAGAACTTTAAAACAAGCGTGGTCTAATGTGACTGGATTTTTGGATGTTTATTTAAATTTGACATTTTGTTTGCTGTTATTCCTCTCTGTAACTGTTACAATAGGAAGCAGAGATTAAATCCTCAGGATTATTGGAAACTTAATTTCTCAGATATTTTTTTGTTTTGTGGCTACAAGATAACTAAATAACTTGTTTCACCATCGAACAAAGAAGTGGAACGGATCACGATGATACATTTTCTTAAAAGAAGAATTGAAAACGTGTGCTAAACCTTGGGTACTTCATTGGAGTGAAGTCTCTTTATTTGCCATTATTTGTCATCTCTGTTGCCGCACTTACCTTTGCACAGCTAGGAAAAACTAAGATAAGATGATCCTTTATTCGCCGACAGTGAAGAAGCTTCTTTTGCCAGGTGTCTGAATGTAAGATACGATGAAACGCTTGGTCATTAGGAAAGCCATCTGTCATTCTTCTGTCTGTTTACATTGAAAGTAGTTTGGAACTAACGACTCCCCTGGTACCGAAACAACTACAGTGTCCAGAAAAGGGAAGTCTTTGCCTTTTTTTTTTTAAATGTATTTTTACCCTTCCTCAGATGGTGGGGTTGATAAAAAGTTATGGACACGAATAAAGCAGAGCATAAATCTTTTCCTTTTATACTTTAATGTGGCACCATCTGGTGCTAACCAAGGACACGGTTCGGTTACCTTTCGCTGATTCAAAGTGAATTATTTTGGCTCAGCAGATTGGTGACCGGTCACTCCCCTTAAACCCCGCCTGCCAAGTCCGCCCACACTCATATTTCCCCGTCATCTGTTCAGGCGTTCGTTCCATCCTCACTTTGTACTTTGCGATGTTGACAAATTCATCAGCTTTGCTGACTTCGAGCCAACCTTTCGGCGGCACTTGAATGTATGCGAGCTGAGCCAAAATACAACAACCTGTTGATTCATAACCTTTCCCACCTGCTCCACTACTTCCCCAACTAGCATCTTTGTTGAAAACTGGATAAACTAAACTGGTCAAAGGCCAAACGAGTCCTTCCCGTGCTGTCATAAACGAAACGCCATCCAGCAGCAGAGCGTCCTTCAATTTGCAGTCTGTCAGCCCTGAGGGAAGATTGAACATTGAATGTCAGTTGCTATGCTTTACCTCACACATTTCCCTGCTGCGAACAATGCTTGGTCACACACTTGTGGAATGACAGCCGAAAGTAAACACCGTTGAATGCAAAGGGAATATATAATGATACAAGAATACCTTGAGATGGATGTCGTTTATTAATGACAAAGTAATCTGATTTTGACAAATGACTTGCTTGGAAAAAAAACAAAAAAACGGTGGCTGTGATTTTTTTTCGTTTTGTTGTTTAGCAGTTGAGATCAACAAACCGATGGGGAGAAAAACGTTTTAAATTAAAAACTTCTTAGCTGATCCAAGTCAAATTTAAAATCAACCTAAAGCCATATGACTTTCTTGTGTTGCTTCCATTTCGATCTTTTACTTAAATTTTCAAATACTTTTTGACACAAAAAATATGAAATGGGGGGACAAACTTTTTGTTGAATGACCCTTTAAGATAGACAGAGGATTTTTTTAAAACTACCTCCACTGTAAAAAAGTGTAAAAGCAATAAATGCAACAGCCATCTCTGACCAGACGCTGTAAAGCAGGTGGTGAACAGTTGTGTTCCTTAGGGAAGGTTCAGTTGTTTTTTTTAACCTAACAAAAGGGAGGTCAACATATTGAATATTGCTAGCTTAAAACATTTTTTAAGCATATCACGAGTTTTGAAAGCTGTAATAAATGCTCTGATGTACAACATATAATATTTTTGAGCTAATACTACACACTGGCTTTAAGATAAGTGAAACAAGGGAATTCAACAATATTGTTTTAGAATAAACAAGACCGGTTTTAAAGCAATCCTCTCTAAAGAGTTATGAATCTTCATCTGATCACTGGTCCTGGATTTAGAAATGAATAATTAGTCTCCGCGGTCGTCCACGAACACAATCCGAACCCCCTCGTGTCTGTTTAAATTCCGCTGAGTAAATGTGAGTAAAGAATTAGTAAATGCGTTGTGAAGAACTGCCGTGTTTAGTGCTGGTGGATTGGAAAGATGTGGCGTTCTTTTATCGCTCTCTGCTAATAAGGGTCGGGAGAGAGAGAGAGTGGGCTAGTGTTTTCCTTTAATCGCATTTAGAAGACTTCATCCGCTGGAAGTGAGACATGGATTTCTTGCCTCTGTGTTTTAAAGAAGTAGTTTTATCAGGCTCTGGAGAAAGACGGAAGTTCAAGCATTTAGCCACGATAACTGTTACACAGGTGTAACTTGAGTTGGAGAATATATTCTACCATTTAATGTTGAGTCACATGTACGGGACTCGAGTCGAATTAATGTCAAGCAATGTGTCGATATCAAATGACAATGCGATGCGATACACTGAAATCCCCTGACGTTAAGTGGATTTGGTTTGATATGTGATCAGTGAGTTAGTTATAGCTTTCTTACCTTAAAAGCACAATTCAGTTTTATTCTCTGCAACAATTTTAGGAATGTATCCACTGTTCCAGTGGTTGTTTTTTTTATTATAGCAGAGGTATCCACGCCATGTGAGTTGTCGTGCTGCCAACATATGTGATACAAATGTCTTGTTGCTCGCGCATCCGTCTTAATTTAAGTGTGTTGTCTCGTAACTTCTGCGTCAGTGCCCGAGGGCGAGATGGTGTGTTTAAGGTGCCTCGCAAAAAGGCTAGAGCTAGAACAGATGCAGCCACATCTTACATAATCGATTGTTGATGAACGCCATTATTATGCGTGAATATTAAAGATGAGTGTGTGGATAATGAGGGTTGTTGTGTAACTATCGAGGGTTAGTGTGTTGATATCGAAGGTTTTGTGTGTCAATATCGAGGGTTTTGTGTGTCGATATCGAGGGTTTTGTCTTTCAATATCAAGGGTTTTGTGTGTCGATATCGAGGGTTTTGTGTGTCGATATCGAGGGTTTTGTGTGTCAATATCGAGGGTTTTGTGTGTCGATATTGAGGGTTTTGTCTTTCAATATCAAGGGTTTTGTGTGTCGATATCGAGGGTTTTGTGTGTCGATATCGAGGGTTTTGTGTGTCAATATCGAGGGTTTTGTGTGTCAATATCGAGGGTTTTGTGTGTCAATATCGAGGGTTTTGTGTGTCGATATCGAGGCTTTTGTGTGTCGATATCGAGGGTTGGCGTGCGGATATCGAGGGTTGGCGTGTGGATATCGAGGGTTGGCGTGTGTCAATATCGAGGGTTGACGTGTGTCAATATCGAGGGTTTTGTGTGTTTAACCTTCTAGGGTCCACTGAGCTGTATTAATCCCTCTTGGCTGTCCTAAATATTTTTTCAAAGACTATCTCAGCCTGTGCTCAAATTTAAATGCACGCAGTTTATTTTCAGTGGTCGATACAAATCTTGGCAGCTGTTTACGACGCGAAACATCTCCGATGGTAAATTGTTGGTCGCGTTCATCCCTCAATCTATACATTGACATAACTCAATCCAAACACGTCGAGTAGGAGCAGCGTTGAAGCGGAAGCATGATGACTAAAAGCAGCAGACGTGAAGTCGGGCGAATGAAAGCGTCCGAGCCCTGAGCAGAAAACCCAACCTGACGGGGAAGATGACAAGCAGCCGCTCCGTGGGGGAGGGCGGGGGAAAAGGGACGGCGAGGGTTTAACATTTTTGCTTTTTACTCTCCTTTTATTGCTTCACAGAAACTGCTGCAGTCATTGAGTCATTTCCTTTTAACTGTAATTGTCTCACACAGTGTGAATGTTCCACAAAAGTGGACGGCAACCAGTAAGAATGTGTTATTTCCGGCGCCGCCTCTGGCTCAGTCGCCTCCTGAACCTAAATGTCAAGCTCCATCGCAAATCTGTGAAGATGATGAGGAGTGAAAATGAAGTCGAGAGTCGGCTGGGGATCAGAATAAAGCAAAGTTGAGGGGACAGTCTGGGATGCAGTCAGCCGGGCCTTCTCGGCACAAAGAAACCTCATCTCAACTCTGCAATTATTAATTCCACGGTTGACTTTTTGCATTTTTTTTCAACTCGAATCTAATGCACACGGGGCAATCTGCGAGCAATTTGGAGGCTTCTTTAAAAGCCGACAATGCAGCTCGGCAGTGTGGGAGGAAACTACTGCACCATGAGGGATCTAATAGCTGGCACAGAATGAGTTTTGGGGACTGGAACTTGGGAGCTGACAGATTTCAGAACATCTGACGCAATGGAGTGCTTCATATCAATCTTTTTATCTTCTGCAATCAGCTATTTTTATTTTTCCCCCTTTGTGTGTTGCGGAAATAAACAAACCCACAGTTTGTCCTGTGGTGTTTTCTGTACAGTGCAGGGATTTCGAGGTCACTGAGCAAAGAGGTTGAAGCCAAAACATTGAGGTGGCGCAGTGAAGAGCGATGAATCCGTTGTTGTTTATAGAACTCCTCTGTATTAGTCAGGAGCCTCTGGGAGCTCGTCTCTGTGCGCTCAGCCACCATCTTTCTTCCCATTACCTCCTCTTCTGGATTCCTCCTTTCGCCCGACTGGGGAATCCTATTTTTATTTCCCTCCTTCCACAATGACTTTAGAGATGAAGATGCGTGACTCACGACCCATGTGCGCTCGAGAGCAGAAATAGACTTCGGTAAATCTCCGCGTCGGTCACAGTTGAGTTTATTGATCGAGACAACAACTGAAATTGACTGGATATTGGCAGTTTTTTCACCATTTTTTTTAAATGAAAATTGTCACTGCAACCATAATCAATTGATAACATATTTTCCTTTTCCTATATATATATATATTTTTAAACAATAGACACAAAGAAATAGCAAGTAAGTAATATTTATAGAGCGCTTTTTCTAAGATGTTTCTTGAAGGAGTCAGTAGATCCATCAAACACAGAGGGAGAGCAAGATCATTCCAAAGCTTAGGAGGAACATCCTGGAAGGATTTCTCTCTTCTAGTCCTGAACCGTGTAGGCGGTGTATCGTGAATAGGGTCTGTTGGATAAACCAAGGCTTGACGATCCAAACAGATATGGTAGAACATGTAGTGGAAAAGCACCAGGAGGTGAAGGGCCATCTACCGTATGCAAGGCAACATTCTTCTGAATAAAAAAAAAAAGAATTCCCTGCAGCACTTTCTACCTCAATCGCTCATATTTCCCACCTTGTGGCACCTTTTGTCTTCAGGGTGACCTCTGGGATATCGCCCCAAAGTTTAGTTTCCGCTTTGGTTTTTCCCTCATAGTTGAAGGAGTGATCCTCTGACTTTAAATGTAATATCGGATGAGTGAGCTCCGCACCGCTCCGCAGACGGATCCCCGGAGAGGTTGTCGAGTCGCCGCTCCTCGTCAATCTTTGCTTCCTCGGGATGATGGGAGTCTGAGATGAGGACGATTTTTCTCACCGCCGTCCTTTGTGACTGGCGTTCCCTAACTGCCGGCGTTAACCCCAGACATATCCTCCGTCTGTCTGATCTCGCTGCGGCGTGATTTTTGATTTCCTCCCTTTACTTTGCTGCCAGCGCTGTCAGGCTCGCTGTAATTCATTCATCGTAGCCAGTAGTCCACTATTAAGGTTTTGGGAGATGACCAAACGTCACTTCAATGGCCGTCAACAATCGGAGACGTGATTGAACTTCGGATTGTTCCAGCTCATTATAAATCCAAACTTTTCACCACAGAGAAAGCTAGCCAACAAGCAGGATATGCCCTTGAGTTTATTCACACTTTTTTATTTAAAAAGATCAAGAATTGAATCAATGAAAACTAAATCATTGTGTTATTTCTCTATATTCTTCTTTGAAGCTTCTTCCTTTCATGTAATTTTTTTTTTTTATAGACGGATTTTTGCATGACGGATACTACAGTATTGGTGTCAGAATAGTTTTGAGGTAGTAGATCTGACAAATAGAAAAATAATTAATATGACCAACAAAAAAAGGAATGTTAAGTGTATAAAATATACATATCACCATAAGGCATTGGCTCTTGTATATAGACTTCACCTTCCTCAACAGAAACATGGTAATAAAACACATGGGGCCTCATGTACTAATGGGTTTTACGCACAAAAAACGTGCTCAGCCACCTTTTAAGTCAAAGTCCATATGTATCAATAATGAAAAGAGCGGTACAAAGTTCATAATTCCCGCGAGGGCTGTAGGTGGCGTACGCCCGGATCAGCTGCTCAGATGCATGTCATGCTCTCACTAGTCACGTTAAGATGTTCACATCAGTGAGTTACATTAACCATCAATATTGATCATAAATTAACACACAGTAGTTGTAGTTACACGAGTGGATATTCAATTATTCACAAACTTATTAATATGTTCTTATTCACCAAACAAACAAGTCTGCGATCCATTCTACGTTGATTAGGATATACGAAGGAAAATTGCTTAAATTGGTTTCGCGATTCATACATTCCGAATATTTTTTGAGCTGCGCCATCTTCTGGATTTGTTTCCGGACATATTTAGTAGAAGATCTACCAACTTCTTAGTTCATGAAGCCACTGATATTCCAAACCAGGCACGCAGAGCTGCCGCTGTCCATCCAGTGCTATAGGAAAATTATTTAAAACCTTTCTATGCACCAGGACATAAGATATAATTTCTACCAACTAATCGTTATCACAGACAAAGACTATGCAATTATTTTTTTAATTAAATAAAAAAAAGATATATATGCTTGTCGGCCACCCGCTATCAAGTGAGTGTAATAGTGTGAACGGTAATGTATTGCAACCATAGTGGTTGCTTTTTCCAGCGCCCAAAATCATACTTAAAGATGGCATTTCTCCGTGACTTTTTCAGCGATTTGAGATGGGCTGAGTTACATAAACGTCATGTCACTGATGGGCTACTCTCAAAGCGACCACCCCACACACCCCTGATAGACACTAACCAAGATTATTTGCAGAACAGGAATAAATGCAAATATACTTCATCAGTGTGAAGAATCCTACAAACTTACACACTCGTCACTGTTGATGATTTTTTTTTCTTTCAACTAAAAAAGAATAAATAATCCTAAATAAAATAAAATATAAAAAAGATTTGAAAATAGCCAAATCGGCCGGATGGCGGTGCCCTAGCGCCCTCTATGGGCTAGCCGCCACTGCCATAAGGCTGAATGGGAACGAGACCTTTGATGGTTTATATGCAGTAAGATGGCTTCACATATTTTCTTTTACCATTTTTTTAAACTTCAAAAACTCTTTTGATGTGTCAAGAATGGTAGAAAAAAGGTTATCATTCATTTTATTTTTCTGCATATGCGTAAATATATTAAGATCGGCGACTTTTCACATGCCTGTTTAGGTTATGCTCGAGGTTCACCCGTGCTCGAGAAGACACCTCAACTCACCTCGGTGTCCATCAAAACCACAAGCTCGGACTTTTCACCTTTGAAGATGTGAAAGTATTCTCACAGCTTTGAACATGAACCAATCGAAGCCGTCGTCTGGAATCATCTTGATAAGACTCTTTGTTACCTGTACATTTGAAGTACGTGCGTGTTTCAGGTAAACCTCATTATTTATTTATCTTGAGCTGATATTTAGCCCCAGTTATCTGCTTTCTTCAGTTGTAAGGAAATCAAAAGCCACCTGAGTCCGACCACATCCAAGGCGGTTTCAAAGGCGCATATCCCTGACCAAAGCATCTGATCTCCTCACGCTCGCCGTCGCTAAAGATTCTCGATAAAGAAATGATTTCCTCCCTTCGCTCTTCGTTCTCTTTTTTTTCTCCTGGCGTTCAGTCACTCGTCGGAAGTGACTGGATGAAGGTTGGCACTTGGTGTATACCGGGGTCAGTGCCGACCCCTCAGCCATCGCTCACCGCCCCCCCCCTACTTCAGTAGCTCATCTGTGGCACCCCGAGCTGGGAAAGGTCACCTGTCATTTGGATTTATTCGGAGGAAGTGAAATTGGATCAGACAGGTTTTGTGTGTGAATCCATGTGTGACTAGTACGGCGAGTTGAAGGTGGGTTTTGTCAGTTGTGTATGAAAGTCTTCAATATTTAATTAGAGACTCTGGTGTATGACTTTGTTGTTGTCATCGATTGTTTCTGAAAGCCTACGCAGCTTTGGAATCAACAGCAGCTCAATACCATTTGTTGTTTTTTTTACAATACGTCTGTGTTGTTGTGTTTACCCTGAGAGTTGTGCGTTGATTCTAGAGTTGGTGTGTTAATATTGACAACAGGTGAGTTGATAACGGGGGTTGTGTGTTCAGATTAGTGTTGGTATGTTTATATAGGGGTTTGTGTGTTCAGATTGAGAGGAGGTGTGTGCATGCAGTCGCTGTGTTCGTTTTGAGTTGTGCGTTAGTATCAAGTAGAGCTTTGTATTGAACTACGTTTTGTTCCTTTGTGGCACCGATGAAAATAAACATGCTTTGTCTTTTCGGTTTGTTTTGGTAGCCATGCTTGATCGAAACAACTTAAAATGTGTATTTTCTGAGGAAAAACTGATAGTAAACATCGGATTTATTTCCCACTTGTTAGCAACCATTCTTTTGTACAGGATTTTTTTTTTCTTTTCTGTACAATAAGAGCTTGTATTGAATATGTACCAAAGCTGAAAACTCTACTATAGTTGTACTGTTTTTAATGTCATTTTTCTTTTTGTTATAATTGATCTTATACAATTGGTTTTGAAAAAAAGGAACAAAAATCTTTTTTCGGCGCGTTGATATAAGAACTGGTGTGTTAATATTGAGAATGGGTTTGACCTTATCAGGATTTGTGTATTTATATTGAAAGTAGGTGTTTTCAGTAGTGTTCTCATTGTAAGAGTTGTGTGTTTAGTTTACAATATCTGAATTAGAATGTTGTATTTTCGAGTATCAACGAATCACACGTTTCAAATGATCTATTCGTATTTTCGTCTTTATTCGCAACGATGGTCGTGTTTGGATCAACATTTTAAACTACAGTATGTCGCTGGTGGTCGCTGTAAATTGCTGACACAGCCGTTTGTGGAAAGCATTAACCGCCGGTCACACACCGTAGGTCCGCCTCCGACCCGACGACGGCCGGTCAAGGTTGCCGTATTGGCTTTTCCTTTAAAGATTGTTTCTCCGCTGTGTACGGTGTGAACGATTGACTTTGAAAAGGGTCCGGTCGCTCACATCCATCTCTGCCGCTCACAAACAGTCTCGTCCCTGGCATGATGCATGAAGCCCCTCGCCCTCAGACACATACAAGAACATCCCAGAACCAGTTCATCACCCGCAGTGACACACCGGATTTACAACGTCGACCTTGACCAAATCTAAGCCTTGAAATCCACCTTCTCTCATCAGGAGACGGATTGGGCTGACAGCTGGGCTCCCCCCCCCGCCCCCCACCCAGGTCTGAATTTTTATTTGGACATAAAGAATCATAAAAAGGCGAAGGATGGCTGCTGTTTATCATGCGTCTCTTTGTCTAATTAAAATCCTGTTTGCATAAACCAACAAATGTCACTTCCACGCCCCCCCTTCCTGCACTGATGTTGTGAGAGTGCCAGGGTGAAAATCCAACAGTCAGCAATTTTTTTCTCCACCGCGATAACCTTGGAGTAAAAAGGCCGCATGCTTCACTCGAATGCCAGACGGCAGTGAGCCCAGCGGTTGTGCAGGTGCAACTTTTAAGACCTTTATCCATTTTGTTGAGACCTCATCTGATATATGCGTTAGTGGGTCAGCATGTGGTGCCGCTGTCCTCCGAATCAGAATCTGTTGTGAACACAACATAGGATTTTTTTGTAAATCCCTTATTTTGTCAACGGTTACACGGATCAAATCTTAACCGTTGTACTCCTGTTTTGTTTTTTTCTTCCTCTGTGTTTATTTCTTACAAAATAGTTTTATATTTCCAAGAAAAAAGTTTCAACAAGTACCTGGAAAAATATTAAAATATTGACCTTTGAAAAAAATATTATAAAGGAAATAACTAGCTATGTAAGTAAGTCACTTGTTGACCAATGAGGGATGTTTGTTTTGGTCATGTGATGTTTGAGACTTTGAAAGCGACGACTCACAAGTATTGATGAATGATTATTGAAAATATTTTTTGTCATACCCAAGTGTTTATTGTACTTAAACAGGGTTAAAAATCGTCACAGAATTAAAAATAAATACAGTGTGGTTTCTGGGCTCTGAAGTAATAGTTTGTGAATTAAAGAGTACTATTACTCTTTAAGGTGTAAAGCGCATTGTTAATTTTAAAGGAAGTTAAAGGATTTGAAGTGCACTAGGGCTGCAAGATATTGGAAATATATGATATATTCGATATTGGTGTCTTGAAGTGCGATATCGATATTAATGCGATATTTTTTCCTTCATCTAAAAATGTAGCCGCAATCTCATTAGAAAATAACTGAGACGAGATGAAAAAATATTTTGATTTAGCAAAGAGGGTTGTTAGAGATAAGCTGCTGACTGGATCATTCGCATTTGAGTATCGCTCATAAGTTAGTCTTACTTCCGTGTATATTCTGAGCCGCCTAGCAAGCTGCGCCGCACAGCTCACAGACAGACGGAGACGTAAACGACAACAAGACATAGAAGTACAAATTGACAACTTTACAGAACGTGACACTGATTGTTCAAAGTGCGGATTTAAGAAATGCTTGATTTGACTGATTGATTGATCAGTGAAAAATTATAAATTATCGCACATGTTTTCGCATATCGCACGTGCCAATATCGCAATATCGATATTTTTTCGATATATCGTGCAGCCCTAAAGTGTGCCATATAGTCCAAAAATAACCAATGTATGGGAATTGTCTGTTATGTTGGCTTGAATTAAGTTTATACTTAAAAGTGAAACATTTGTTCTCATCTGCGGTATGACTGGAAGGGATTAGGTATTGAAATGACCTCCCTCTAGTGATTATATAACTGTGATAGATTATTGTATTTATCCGGGAACACGACGGTTTGAAGCTTCGGTTACACGTTGATTTCCCCCTTACTGGTACACAAAGACACGGCTGGACCATTCTTGAGAAAAAATAATACACAGAGCATCAACATCTGGTGCCCTTGGTGTCCATAGGGGTTTCACATGAGCCACTTCTAAACATATATTGTATTTATTTCCCTCGTTTTAAGTAAAAAAAAATGTTGTTTCTTATCCGGTGTATAAACAACGAGGAGTCTTTTAGCATCCATAACATATTAAAACCATATTACCTTGAAACTGTAATTGCCTACGGAATAATATCAACATTATCACCAATGTTGCCTCGAAAAAAATGTCGCAATTGTCGTCGACCTGATGCCCTTCTCATTTAACTCATGTTGCCCCCTGCAGGCCAACGTTCAATATCTGTTTTGTTGTTAACTGCGGCTTCTCTTATTTTTGTTACTGGCTGACCCGCCTGCAGTTATTGACCTTCAAACGACACTGTCTTTAAAATGTAACAAAAACATGGTAATGACCCTAAAAGCTATAATTATGAAAATATCCAAGTTGTTTTCATGAAGCGTCATCATCATCACAGTTTATTGTTTTTAGAAAAGGGCTTCACTGAAGGCACTTTTCATGTTATAATGAACAAATATATGTATGAACTGTTTGTTCTGTATGGAATTTCAACTTCCCTCACATTATTTAGCTCAACTAAATGGACTCCTGCACGATCTGCCTTGAAATGTTTGGCAGTAAACAGCATCTCATGAAATATTCAATGTGCTCTGATGTGCGAGTGTGTGTGTACATGTGTGTGAATGTGCAGTCAGCTCTACCTGCCAGTGACTCCCTCGCCCACTCGTGGGAATCCACATGCATTCAAAGTAGTCGGGAAGCTCGGCTACGAGACAACGGCTCCTCATTTCGGAAACTCTTTAGATTCAAACTGAATTTTGGGAGAAATGGGAAGACATGTAAACTGTGCATTTGTTTTTTGGGAATGGAAGGGAAAGAAGAAAACGACTGTGTCGAGTCCGTCGTCCTGAAATATTTATTCTGCTTTGTGGAAAAAAATGTTTTTGCACGGTTGTGAGCCTGACAGTTCTGCTGTGTTCTCCATCACTAATTTAAAACCCATTGTGTTGCCAACGATAGCAAAGGGCAGCGGCGCTCAACTCGGATATTTAATTCAAACATTATTATCATTTTCATCCAGAGAAACGTGTTGCGATGTGTCCTAAACTGAACTCTGTTGGAGTATTTGATGTAGCTTCGTGTAAAGATCCACTGAAAGTCCAGCTCCACTTCCAGGAGGTATCTTTAACCCTTTCAGGAGATGTTGAACCAAACCTCGAACCTCACAACTAGCCTGTCACCGCCACGTTCAAAACTCTCCAACCAAACATTAAACAATAACATGGTTAAAGATTTGATGCTCCAAGAACATATTGGGATGGAAACTATTCATACTCACTTCTTGATGCTAATTGTCAGTATTTTTTTAACAAGGAATCGCTTTATATTTCTAACAAAAGTACCTGAAAAAAAGTTTGAAATAAAATATACAAAGGAAAAAAATAGGTATTAAATGAAGTAAGTCCGTTGCAAAATCAGGCATAAGGTTCACTCGCTGAGAATAAGGCCCTTAAATTGCATTTTATTGTCATATATCAAATCTTTAAACGTCTTAAAAATGTGAACAGATGTTATATCTGTTTTAAATCTTAAAATATTTGCAAACATTTATTGAGTTGTTATTTTTTTATGATTTACAGATTGTATATGAAATGACAAAAACATTTCTTTAAAGTATAATAATTTACTAAATGATATAAAAAAAAAATCACAATGGCAGAAATAAGAAACCAGTCGTGTAAATTAACTGAGAATTGTCTGGCCAACCAATACACGGAACAATTTTGTAGGAATTTTTAATTTAAAAAAAATCGTTGTAGTTGTCCCTGAAAATATACAAATAATTTTTTATTTTTCTTTAATTTTGTTTTAAATTGTATATAAAAACCCCTCAAAAGTCTCAAATTTAACTTGCCTTTCGCTGAAGGAAACCCTTTAGAAATTGTATTTTTGTTGGAGAATTCTTACATCACAGTCAACAGAGTTGAAACCTGCTGTTTGAGGTTTTCTTGTCTGGTTCATCCAGGAGGTCCCGTCTCCACCGATGAACTCTTGTTGTCGGGAAAAGTTCTTTGCTGTCCCCGTAGACCTGTCAGCGCATGTGAGTGAAGTAGATCCTGGAGAAACACGGAGTCTTAAACTCAACACTCCTTGTTTCTTTTTTTTCTCCACGGGATGTTGCTGGTGGCACAAGCCTCTTGTGATGTGTAGACACACACACACACACACACACACACACACACACACACACACACACACCGACTGCATCGGTGACGTTAGCATCCCAGTCTGCTGCGCTCATGTTTGCTTAATCGTCCCGGGCTGAGCCCCATGCATAATTCAGAAGCCGACTTGATCACAACGCTTATAGCCCGGAGACCGGATCCTTCTGATAGATGACCTCTGCTGCGGCGGGACCAGCAGAGAAGATTTAGAGGAGGATGGAAAACTCTTCTTCTCTGCTGACCCCTGAGGCGAATGTGTTGGGGGGTGGGGGGGTGTCTCTCCGCTCGCAGGTCTACGTGTGCTCCTCAAGACTTTCTCAAAGACCTCTTCAGTCAGGGGGAATATTTCATATAGTTTCAGGAGCCAAAGAGTTGTTTCACTCCTTCCTGGTCAACAAACCATCCAAAGCTAGCATGTTGTAGACTGTAAATAAGAAGGTTATTAAGTAAGTTAGTAAGTAAATGTTATTTGTAAAGCACCTTTCTAGACCAGGGTCACAAAGCGCTTTAACAATCAAAAACAATACACAGTTAAAATATATACTTTTAAAAGGTCAAGACAACATAAGACGAACACGGGAGTTCCAGAAAATCAGGGAAAAGCCTGCAAAAGCCAGCAAGAGTTTTAAGGATGGGGGAAATGTGAGTTCTCCTACTAGAGCTGGTCAGAATTCTTGCTGCAGAGTTTTGATTTAACTGCAGGCGAAACAGCTCCTTCTTGTTTGGACATGAAAATAAAATGAGAAGACACAAACACATGGATTATAAGGTCCAGATCGTGTTGTGACATAATTTTCCCAAGTTTAGAGATTTTTCTCAGTTTAAGGAAACGGTTTCTGTTCAGTTTTCTGCAGCAGGAGGGACTTCAAAATTAGGAAATTTTTTTACTGTCTCATTACTTTTTCACAAACACAAATAAGGAGTGTGAAACCATGGTAACCTACTCAACACATCCTTGTTAGTAGTCGAATAATAGACGGATATTAGATGATAACAGTCATTATTATGTGTATAGATCAAAGAGCTTGTTGTCCTCGAAACTGCGAGTCTGTGTTGTATTGAGTGTTCATTTACAAGTGTGTACTTGTGTCTTTAACCATGATTATAAAAGTGATTCGGCTTCATGCTGGTCTCTGTGTAAGCAGTGTTAATGTTTGCCTCCAGACTTCAGAGTTCACCTGCATTTAACTCTAACTCCTTGAATGTGTTTAACTTGGATTTATATTCTATGTTTGCCTTGGTTTTTCTCTCCATATAAGGTGTATATATATATATGTTTGTTTGGATATTTATTCATTTTACTCTGTATGTATTTCCATTTTTGTTGAGATATTTCTTTACAATTATCTTTAGATATCCCTGTTTGTTTGGATATTTATCCATATTACTCCATTTCCTGTATATCTTCTTGACTCCTCAGGTATTATTCCATAATTATCTCCGGATATCACTATGTTTGTTTGGATATTTCTTCATACTACTCTGTATATATCTCCTTGTTTTTTCAGGTATTTCTTCACAATTATCTTTGGATATCACCATGTTTGTTTGGATATTTATCCATATTATTCTGTTTAAATATATCTAGATATATCCCGATCTTATGGATATATATCTTCATTTTTGTTCAGATATTTCTTCACAATTATCTTTGGATATCACTATGTTTGTTTGGATATTTATCCATTTTATTCTGTTGAAATATATCTAAATATATCCCGATCTTACGGATATATATCTCCATGTTTGTCTGGGTGTATAAAACCAAAGATAAGTCATCGGTTCGCCGTCTCCTTGTGAACACATCGTAAAAGTTTCGGAGTTATTCGGTGACAGAAAAGTAAACACAACGCTCACATGAGTCTCTCGACAAGGGTGGCATTTCAGTTGTTTCTATTAGAAAATTGTGAATTCAACAAATAAATAACATTTTATTATTATTATTATTCCCTTAACCTCCAGTGACCAAAACATAGCAGTGTGGAGTTGACTCGGGGCCCCCGGGCGCCGCTTAAAGCTCCTGTATGTTTTCTGGGAAGTGTTTCCCGCTTCTTTCCATAATCAAAAAAAACAGCTCAGCGAAACCCTGGTCCTGCCTGCATAATGAGAGCACATCCTTTTGTCAGCTCCGGTTTAGCTGCACCAGCCCAGAGACGGTGTACCGTCCACACGTGTTCCTGGAGGCTCTTTAATAAGCAATGAAGGGGAATCGTTTGCAACCTTTGTGTTTTGCTGACACACATTTGTGTAGCTCCTTGTGATGTAGCTCCTCGGAGTGACGGGCGCCTGTGTTTGTCTTCTGGATATCTGGTCTCGTCCAGCAGTAAAATATGGAGCGAGAGGTTAACCTACTTCAGCAACTCCAGCCGCGACTCTCTCCTGCTTCCCAAGTGAGATTTTGACTTCGTACCAAATCCTTTTTTCTCAATCAGGTGTTTGTGAGATTGTCTCTCACTGTGGCACTTAAGCATTAAGTTGCACACCCGCCAATCTTCATCTCCTGCTCTGTCAGGGACGCTTGACAGCGAAGGTTGCTTTTACTATCTCCGTCTCCCCCCTGCTTCCGGATGAAGGGAATGTGATGATCCGGGTAATTTTCTCTCCCCCCTCGCTCCGATGAGCTCATCTCATCACCTTGACAATGTCGGGTTCCGTCACGGAAGGCTCCGGGTCGGGGTGGGTCGAGGGCGAGGGGAGGAACGTCGGTGGAGGAGATGTTTCATCTGAAGGAGTGCGTCCATCAGTGTGATGGGAACGCCCTTCATCACTTCACCGAGCATGAGTTCCGTCTTTATTTACCTTTATTTATCTCTTAAACCTCAGATCTGCGTAGGATTTAATAATTCTGAGATAAGAAATAAGTATATCCTAGAACACCAATGTACTCATCAGTATGTGTCTGTTTGTACAAAACCTTCTTTTCATTTAAATATTTACATTAGAAAATTATCTTAAGCCCTGCCCTCTCAAAACACTTTTTCACGTTTTTCTGGAGATTATATCTTGTTTACCATAACAAGACCCACTCTGCTGTGATTGGTCGAACATCGAGGTTTTTTCTGCGCATCATCAATCCTGGAAGTCTCCACCTCCAAAGGACTCGTTGTATAAACAAAGCGGGCGTGATTACAGCTGGCTTGGGGAGGAGTGAAGCTATTATTAGATCATAATGGACCTATAACCTTTCATTCGCCAAGATTTTGGACGGGTGGTCAATTTAGAAAACCAGTGCTATTAGTTATTCATATTAAAAAATGATCTATGAAATTCACATTTTTTTATAAGTCACATTTGAGCTGTTAAAAAATCCTTTTCTTACAATAGATATATATGTTTATATATTTAACGATCAAGATTTACTCAATTTTAGACAATATAATTACATTTATTTCGTAAATATATCCTCAATTTTATATTTGAGTAGCAGGTTTTGTTATTCAATAGCAGATTCACAGAATATAGATTGTAATCTTCAAAATAGTATTGCAGGGTGGGAGCACTGTTATTGACTAGCTACAGTATGTATGAGGTCTAAAATTCCATAAGATGAATTTAAACGGTAACTAGATTAGATAGAGTAGTAAGAGTTAAGATTGAATTGTGAGTAAAGTTATTTTCTTTTAACTTACTTTATAGATCATTTATTATTTCACAGAAATATGTCTAGAAATACGTGTAATATTATAATTTTCGTGAGTTATTTAAGATGTTTTTCTGTTGTGTCACATAAATATGTGCGTGGTTATTGTTTTTTAGCGCCATCTCGTTGACCCTGAAGTGAAACTCTAGCAAAACGAGATATTTTTACCTTCACATAAAGGATGATGAAATGAAAATTGAGAGATTTTCAGCTGAACTGCTATAATCTCTGTGTAGATGAGAATCTTGGCGAGAATCTGACTCTGACTCCAAGAAGTAGTTCCTACCATATAGATAAACGGGTGTTTGTTTGTCAGTGGAGGGTGATGGAGCATCCGTGCCCTGCCTCGGCAGCACTGCAGCAGTAATAGTTCAGGGACCACACATCACCGGCCAAACACAAATTGCAGTGTCATGATAATCAATCGTGGAGTCTGCTGAGACAGCTCGTGTCCGGACGACTCAGCATTTATTTGGCAGTCTGTCAGTAGACCACACATCGCAGTCCTCGATGACTCCATTTCGGTCATAATAGCTCCACTTGATTGTTGGCGAGTTGGACTGTGTATTGTCAAGAATCTGGCGATGCAATACAGGGGCAACAATACGATTTATTGTGATACTGTAGGAACAAGGAATTATTTGTAGTTTTGTCCGAGTACTTGACTCTGGTGTTGCAGATTATATAGACCACATGACTCGTAATGAAGTGGTAACGACTTTCATTGGTTTTAAAACCAAAATATGTCCAAACATCAGCTTTGAAAGCCGCTGTAGTCAACTGTATCCTCTCGTCCCCAGTCATCGTTGGGATCTCGTGTGATTTGATTTTTCCTTTAGCTGCTGAGCACGTATTGACTGCTGCCATCTACCAGCATTTATATAAATATATATATATATATATATATATATATATATATATTTTTATGTATGTATGTATGTGTATGTACTGTATGTATATATATATACAGTTTATCTATACTTTCTACAGTTTATCAATACAGTATCATGATTTTTTTTTGTTGCAATATTTAGCCCTATTCGTATTTTCTAACACCCCTATTGATGAGTGAGTTTTGTATCAATAATTGTGTAGTAATGTGTGTTTTTTGTTGTCGTTGTTGTTGCAGATTGGTCTTTGATGAGAGGACTCAGTGGTCCACCCAGAAGACCCTCCGTCAGATGTCGGATCATGCTGGTGCCGCTCTAGTACACATGGGAAAAGCCGGTTGAACAATTGGCCTTCTGTTACACGTCCAGAACCCGACAACACACGAGCCCTCTTCAGCATCACAAACATGCCCACGCCAGGGGTGGCATCACACCGCTTGTGCTGACGGATCATTGAGCGTGTGTTGTGGGCACGTGCCACTGGAAGGCCGGGGTGGACGGCGGTTGTGCATCCGCATCAAGACGCATTATCAGGCGGGGGAACCATGCGGCCCTGGGCGGGTTCGTGGCGTTGGATTACCCTGGTGCTGCTGGCCTGGGGGACGCTCCTCTTCTACATCGGGGGTCACCTGGTGAGAGACAGCGAACATCCGGAGAGGTCGAGTCGAGAACTGTCTAAGATCTTGGCTAAGCTGGAGCGGCTCAAGCAGCAGAACGAGGACCTGCGGCGCATGGCAGAATCGCTACGGTAAGTTAAAACTGTCCGGCGCTGCTTTAGAGGCGAATAATACGTGTCAAATACAACACAGTATATTGCTGTGTTTCCTGGACAAATTGTTTGTTTTTCAAATATTCCTTAGTTCCTTGAATCAAGTTCTGTTAAGATTTAATGGGGTGAGTATTTTAGTAGTAGAAGTGTCAATGTCTACACCTGTAAACGATTACATGCATATTAAGTCATAAAGATTTAGAAAAAATCAAAACCAGTTTTCAGGTTTACATTTCAAACTAATATATGTGTGCAAGTGATGCTGATTCGTTATTGACCTATAAGAAGTGTAGGTTTTGGACATGTGACGTGGGACTCGGACGTCGTGTCAACCACTCACAAGCTTTCATGAAAGACCGTCATAATATACAAAAAGTACAACAATTCTATTTATACATAGGTGTTTATTGTACTTATACAGGGTTTAAAATGTTGGTAAATTACAAAATTATTATTATTATACTATGGAGCCTCACAGAGTAATACTCTAGTAGAGTAATACTAGGGAATCTTGCAGGTTGATACTACGGTGACTCATGGAGTAATACTACGATGACTCATGGTGTTATACTACGGTGACTTTTAGAGTAATACTACGGTGACTCGTGGAGTAATACTACGGTGACTCATAGAGTAATACTACGGTGACTCATGGAGTAATACTATGGTGACTCATGGAGTAATACTACGGGGACTCATGGAGTAATACTACAGGGACTCATGGAGTAATACTACGGTGACTTTTGGAGTAATACTACGGTGACTCATGCAGTAATACTAAGGGGACTTTTGGAGTAATACTACGGTGACTTTTGGAGTAATACTACGGTGACTCATGCAGTAATACTAAGGTGACTTTTGGAGTAATACTACGGTGACTCGTAGAGTAATACTACGGTGACTCGTAGAGTAATACTATGGTGACTCATGGAGTAATACTATGGTGACTCATGGAGTAATACTAAGGGGACTCATGGAGTAATACTACGGGGACTCATGGAGTAATACTACGGGGACTCATGCAGTAATACTACGGTGACTTTTGGAGTAATACTACGGTGACTAGAGTAATACTACGGTGATTCATGGAGTAATACTATGGTGACTCATGGAGTAATACTACGGTGACTCATGGAGTAATACTATGAATTCTTACAAAGTAATACCACGGTAAATAGTGGACTAATTCTACGGTGACTGATTGATATATGGACTTACTTTATTCATCCCTCTGGAGATCTTGGGAAATTGGGTACTTACGAAGTAATTTTACAGTGACTAATGGAGTGAGACTATAGAGTCTATAGGAGTATCCAATGGAGTTTGCAGGGAAATACTATGGTGACTCGTGTACGGCTTGATAGTTTACCAACATTTTGGCAGATCTTTGTGCAAGTGTATCTCATAAAATCAGTTCAAGGTCAGTGTGTTCAACCAGAATAGATACTTAAAGCTTATAAGGGTGAACTGTTGATTTATGAGTGGATTAAAACATTTTAAGTGCCCATCATAGTCCAGAAAAATGGGCTAAATGAAGTTATGTGATGTATCTGTTATGTTGAATTTAATTTAGTACCTATTTGATGTAAGTCTCTAAGAATAAACACACCCTTTAGTCTATCGTAATAACAAGAAGTATAACAAAAAAGTCAAAACGAGATAATAGGATTAAAAAAAGCAAAAAAGTAAACCATGGAAAGTAATATTACCTTAAAACTTCAAGTTCTCTATTGTCACAAGATCCTAGCGAATTTCTTGCACCTTTTTAAGGTGATTTAAGGTGAAGTTTGGAAATGAGGTCAGAGGTTGTGGAGCATCAGTGTGTTCGTTGTACTGTTCCTCACTCATAACATTGACAGTCGCACACATTCCTCCACTGTGACAAACAAGAGCAGATGACCGTTATCTTCTTCATCCGTTCATGGCATCTCTCCGTCCGATTTCTCTCCACAAAGCTGATGTGCGTCCATGTTTGCCATATTCATGCGGACCTCGGGCCTCAGATGTCTCTCACGCTGTTTCTCTGTGATATCGGGATTCACTTTGAAGCCAGGCCTGCACGATGCGTCTGCAAACATGAAAACGCGTCACTTCACACAGCCGTTGTTGATTAAATCCCTTGCTTTCGTAATTATTCAGGATTGGCTCAAGTACAAAGGTGGAAAATGTGGCATGAAGACACGAGTGCAGTTTTCAATGAAGCCAGTTCCAGATGGGTCCTGGGTTCTTTCGGTTATTGTGGATATGGAAAACACACAGTTGTTTACCGTCATAGAGCAATTGTACTTTCTACATTGTAGCTTAGTGTAGGTTATTTTCAGTTCTATGAAAATACATGGTTGTAGCATTGGTGTGGAAGCTAGCTGACAGTAATATGGGACACAAGCTAACTCTGTCGTACTGAAGACAAGCTAGCTCACCGTATTATGGGTCACAAGCTAACCCTCTGTCGTACTGAAGACAAGCTAGCTGACAGTAATATAGGTCACAAGCTAACTCTGCCATACTGAAGACAAGCTATCTCACAGTAAGATGTGGCACAAGCTAATTACTGTAGTACTGAAGACAAGCTAGCTGACAGTAATATGGGGCACAATCTAATTACTGTAGTACTGAAGACAAGCTAGCTGACAGTAATATTGGTCCCAAGCTAACTTACTGTTGTTCTGAAGACGAGCTAGATCACAGTAATATGGGTCACAAGCTAACCCACTGTTGTACTGAAGACAAGCTAGCTCACAGTAATATGGGTCACAAGCTAACTCTGTTGTACTGAAGACAAGCTAGCGCACAATAATATGGGGCCCAAACTAACTTACTGTAGTACTGAAGACAAGCTAGCTGACAGTAATATGGGGCACAAGCTAATTACTGTAGTACTGAAGACAAGCTAGCTGACAGTAATATAGGTCCCAAGCTAACTTACTGTTGTTCTGAAGACGAGCTAGATCACAGTAATATGGGTCACAAGCTAACCCACTGTTGTACTGAAGACAAGCTAGCTCACAGTAATATGGGTCACAAGCTAACTCTGTTGTACTGAAGACAAGCTAGCTCACAGTAATATGGGGCCCAAACTAACTTACTCTAGTTCTGAAGACAAGCTAGCTCACAGTAATATGGGTCACAAACTAACTTACTCTAGTTCTGAAGACAAGCTAGCTGACAGTAATATGGGTCACAAACTAACTTACTCTAGTTCTGAAGACAAGCTAGCTCACAGTAATATGGGTCACAAGCTAACCCACTGTCGTACTGAAGACAAGCCAGCTGACAGTAATATGGGTCACAAGCCAGCTTACTGTAGTACTGAAGACAAACTAGCTCACAGTAATATGGGACACAAGCTAACTCTGTCGTACTGAAGACAAGCTAGCTCACCGTATTATGGGTCACAAGCTAACCCTCTGTCGTACTGAAGACAAGCTAGCTGACAGTAATATAGGTCACAAGCTAACTCTGCCATACTGAAGACAAGCTATCTCACAGTAAGATGTGGCACAAGCTAATTACTGTAGTACTGAAGACAAGCTAGCTGACAGTAATATTGGTCCCAAGCTAACTTACTGTTGTTCTGAAGACGAGCTAGATCACAGTAATATGGGTCACAAGCTAACCCACTGTTGTACTGAAGACAAGCTAGCTCACAGTAATATGGGTCACAAGCTAACTCTGTTGTACTGAAGACAAGCTAGCGCACAGTAATATGGGGCCCAAACTAACTTACTGTAGTACTGAAGACAAGCTAGCTGACAGTAATATGGGGCACAAGCTAATTACTGTAGTACTGAAGACAAGCTAGCTGACAGTAATATAGGTCCCAAGCTAACTTACTGTTGTTCTGAAGACGAGCTAGATCACAGTAATATGGGTCACAAGCTAACCCACTGTTGTACTGAAGACAAGCTAGCTCACAGTAATATGGGTCACAAGCTAACTCTGTTGTACTGAAGACAAGCTAGCTCACAGTAATATGGGGCCCAAACTAACTTACTCTAGTTCTGAAGACAAGCTAGCTCACAGTAATATGGGTCACAAACTAACTTACTCTAGTTCTGAAGACAAGCTAGCTGACAGTAATATGGGTCACAAACTAACTTACTCTAGTTCTGAAGACAAGCTAGCTCACAGTAATATTGGTCACAAGCTAACTTACTTAAGTACTGAAGACAAGCCAGCTGACAGTAATATGGGTCACAAGCTAACTTACTATAGTACTGAAGACAAGCTAGCTCACAGTAATATGGGTCACAAGCTAACTTACTGTAGTACTGAAGGCAAGCTAGCTCACAGTAATATGGGTCACAAGCTAACTTACTGCAGTACTGAAGACAAGCCAGCTGACAGTAATATGGGTCACCAGCTAACTTACTCTAGTACTGAAGACAAGCTAGCTCACATTGATATGGGTCACAAGCTAACCCACTGTCGTACTGAAGACAAGCTAGCTCACAGTGATATAGGTGACAAGCTAACTTACTGTAGTACTGAAGACAAGCTAGCTCACAGTAATATTGGTCACAAGCTAACTTACTTAAGTACTGAAGACAAGCCAGCTGACAGTAATATGGGTCACAAGCTAACTTACTATAGTACTGAAGACAAGCTAGCTCACAGTAATATGGGTCACAAGCTAACTTACTGTAGTACTGAAGACAAGCTAGCTCACAGTAATATGGGTCACAAGCTAACTTACTGTAGTACTGAAGACAAGCCAGCTGACAGTAATATGGGTCACGAGCTAACTTACTGTAGTACTGAAGACAAGCTAGCTCACAGTAATATGGGTCACAAGCTAACTTACTGTTGTACTGAAGAGAAGCCAGCTGACAGTAATATGGGTCACAAGCTAACTTACTGTTGTACTGAAGAGTAGCCAGCTGACAGTAATATGGGTCACAAGCTAACTTACTGTTGTACTGAAGAGTAGCCAGCTGACAGTAATATGGGTCACAAGCTAATAGGGCTGCACGATTATTCGCTAAAAAATCCTGAACCGATTCCTACTTATAGATGATCTCATTTCCAAGTGAAGATGATTATTATTTAAAAAAATATATTGTAGTGCATTTTGATCGGGGCTGACACCTGCATAAAAACAAGCGCTCCCTCACAGAACCCACCCTCAACAAGTGATCATGGAGGAGAAAACGAGAGAAGTTGAGAGGCTGAACAGTTGTGGAAGGAGTTGAGACTGAGAGAAAAGAAGAAAATGAACCCAGCCGACCATAAGGATGATAAACTCACTCTAATGCTCCTTTAAAAAAAAGGTGCTTGTTTCTCAGTGTGGAAGTTTTTTGGATTCAAAGAAGTCGATACAAACCAAAACGACGTAACTTGCAAACAGTGTTATGCTTCAGTAGCAGCACCACAAGGTAACACCACAAACTTATACAACCACCTAAAACGTCACCATAAAGAAATGAAAGATGACAAAGCTGTAAAAGCAAAATAAATAAAAATACGGTAGAAATCCTCTGGGCAATGTTGACCGACTTGTGTTCTTGGCAAAGAATCTTTAAGCAGCTGGCTGCATGTTTTTGTTCTAGGTTTTTGTAAATGTTCTGCCATGGTCAACTATCATGTTGTCATGGGAAATGTTAAGACAAGCTAGCTGACAGTAACATAGGTTACAAGCTAACTTAGTGTAGTACTGAAGACAAGCTAGCTGACAGTAATATGGGTCACAGGCTAACTTACTGTAGTACTGAAGACAAGCTAGCTCACAGTAATATGGGTCACAGGCTAACTTACTGTAGTACTGAAGACAAGCTAGCTGACAGTAATATGGGTCACAGGCTAACTTACTGTAGTACTGAAGACAAGCTAGCTGACAGTAATATGGGTCACAGGCTAACTTACTGTCGTACTGAAGACAAGCTAGCTGACAGTAATATGGGTCACAAGCTAACTTACTGTAGTGCTGAAGACAAGCTAGCTCACAGTGATATGGGTCACAAGCTAACTTACTGTAGTACTGAAGACAAGCTAGATGACAGTAATATGGGTCACAAGCTAACTTACTGTAGTACTGAAGACAAGCTAGCTGACAGTAATATGGGTCACAGGCTAACTTACTGTAGTACTGAAGACAAGCTAGCTCACAGTAATATGGGACACAAGCTAACTTACTGTCGTACTGAAGACAAGCTAGCTGACAGTAATATGGGTCACAAGCTAACTTACTGTAGTGCTGAAGACAAGCTAGCTCACAGTGATATGGGTCACAAGCTAACTTACTGTAGTACTGAAGACAAGCTAGATGACAGTAATATGGGTCACAAGCTAACTTACTGTAGTACTGAAGACAAGCTAGCTGACAGTAATATGGGTCACAAGCTAACTTACTGTAGTACTGAAGACAAGCTAGCTGACAGTAATATGGGTCACAAGCTAGCTTTGTAGTATTGTAAACAAGCTAGCTCACAGTAATATGGGACCCAGGCTAACTGACTCTTGTTTTAACTTACTTTTCTGTTTTAAGTATTTTCTGGACTGTAAGTATGGTAAATAAGTATTGTGACCTGGGAAGCCAAGTACAAGGAACAGAAATTTGTCAAAGTGCTCTACAACAATGGCTTCTGCAGTCATGGTGTGTGAACAACAGCAGTCTGACTCAGAAGCAGAGAAAACTCTCCACGGTCTCATCCTGTCTCTTTTCCTTGTATTAGAGCCTAATGGGTGCAAAGAGGTTGTTATTGAGCTGCCCGTCATCCCGGCGCTGCCCCGCCTCACTTCCTCTCATGCCTTACTTCGCCTCCCTCTTCTACCGTCTCTCTCCATCCTCCCAAACTGCTGACGGAGCCACAGAGCCAGACTCCCTCCTGAGCAGGCAGGTTGTGACAGACCCGCCGCGTAACAACTCACTAGTTTACTAATCGACCAGACCAACGCTTGTCTATGTCCATGACCGTCAGGTACTGTTAGCTCTGAATCCGTCGATGCCAAATAAGCCGCACTTCCCTGTGACGCTTTATGCCGGGTGATAAAATCGGTACGAATGATCTAACCTTTATGAAGCGGCTTTTTTTACGAGACCGAGTGAAGATTCACATCCGTGGAACTTTTGTTATTATAGCCGTCTTGCACCTTTTATCTGGATGAACTCGTTCCTGAGTATCTAAATTAAGTCTAATTTCTTGAAGTTGGAGTTGAGAGAAACCAAGTTGTTCCAGCATTACAGCAGTGTTTATTACCTTTTAACAGGTTTGGCTAGCGAGTTATCGCACATTATTTTGAATTTACCGCGTCATGGTTGTCCATTCAGGGAGTATTAGGATCCCTGGGTTTAGTTAAGATGCCAAAGGGCACCAAATGTGTTTAAATGTCTCTTAAATTGTTCTAGGACCTCTATTATACTCATCAGTATGTTTCTTTTTGCACAAAACTCTCATTTAATAAAGATATTTACATTAGAAAACATGCTTAAGCCCCGCCCACTTAAAATGCGCCTTTTTGACTGGAGAAGAAGTCTCGGCAAAGCAACCACGCCCACTGTGCTCTGATTGGTCACAAAACACGAGTTGCATTCAAGGGCTCTGGTTAATTTCAAACTCACCTCTAAAACCCCCTTTTTGTATATTAAAAACGAATAATAAAAATAAAGGCAGAAGTAACTCACCATGTTTACATAAATATTTATTTTGTTTCACGATTAACATATGGGTTTTAACTGATTTAGGGCTTCTAGGGAAGGACACCTGCACCAGAGTGATGTCAGAATGTTTAATTTAAACCGTAATCACGTTTGGCGAGATTTCAGACGGGAGAGAACTTTATTAAGTAATAACTTCAAAACTGAGCAACGTCATGATGAATGAACTACTGCATTTTGAAGACTTCAACATTTACAACATGTGAATAAGTCCGGAGAGTTGGGTTTTCACGTTAGGTGCCGTTTAAGTAACAAAGCTAGGTATTCACTACTGAATCGTTTCTCTCTGAATAAGAAATATGTCAGATTTATGCGTCAAACCAGTTTAATATATCTCTCTTCATAATTTAAGCGGTTGCCATGTTACATTCATCCGACTATCCATCAACGCTCAGATTAGCATCACTCCACTGATCCGCGGATCACTTGACAATTAAGCGCCGTCGGAAACGCCTACCGGTTCTCCTTATAGCGTTTGATAAAGGGGCGAGCTAGCTTGCGTCGTTGGCTCCGCCCCCCCTACAAAACTGTCACTCACCCCAGGCAGGGCGCCGGGGCTCCTGCCGAGTCGTTGATGCTCCAGGCGGGACGGTGAGACAACAGACCGCGAGAGAGAGGGAAGGTAGGCTGAGAGTGACAGCCGGGCTGAGCGATGAGGAGCTGATCGATCCCCCGGGTAGACCAGCAGAGGGAAAAGAGGAAGCTCAGGAGGGTTGGGGGGGCGGAGGGAGGATGATGGATGTTGTAAAGACCGAACTAACTAAAGTGCAGTGCGGAGGAAATGGGAGGCAAGAAGTCATACCCAGGCAGAAATAATTTGTTGCTCAAATATTTGCAAACGGTCGTATCATGCCAACACAAACGAGGTGTCAAATCAATGACGGAGAGCAACAGTAGAAGAATCGAAAACACTTTGTATCCAAGTAAACTGACCCCCATATCGCTTCCAAATTGTGCTAATAAATCTTGTCATATTGTGTTGTAACTCGTGCTTGCTTGAGTCTTTGGCTCCGGCAAGGGTTTGACTGAAATTATCATGTTGACGCGACAAGGTGGTAAAACAGCACAACGGACACGTGGCAATATTTCAATTAAAGTTTTTTTTTTTTTTTATATATTTTAGATTTAAGATAGAGATGTAGATTTATTGTGCGCACTGAACAACTTAAACACTCACAAATGTCACGTTTTGAAATTGATCACTCAAACCTATTAAATAACCGCAATACAACTAAACACTTACACTATATAAAAAACACAACATTTAAAGGTTAATTAATATAACAGACGATACAAAATTCAAGATGAATTTTAAATAAAAGAATCAAACCCACCATGTAACTTGATTCAATAAAATTTTATACATACTTTTTTTTCAAATTGCAATTGTTAGAATGTTTTTTGTGCGTTCATTTGTTCATTGAAGTGATAACTGTAAAGTTACAAAGCATTTTTGCATTTGTTCATGAAATGTCCAGTGGTCTTGAACGCACCATAGCGATCCCAACGTCCTTGAAAGCCGTACGTCCATTGTTTATTTATTTGTTTTTTCATAGTCATAACAATATGTTCTAGCTATTTATAATGGTAAATAAATATTAAATAAATGTTCATATCAGTGAAGATCAATTGTCCGTCCCAGCTCTACTTGAAAAGTATAGATTCAAGATAGAAATAGTATTATGTCCTTCACAAATATATATATATACTGTATTTACTCATTTTCGAGAGCTCGGGAAACGGACACATCACAAACGGCAACGACATCTACGAACACTGGCCATGACAAATGTTGGTGCGGCTAAGTTCCCCTTAATGAGTCCTCGACATTTGTTTGACTCATCGGCCTCCGTCCGTCAGCCTCTAAGTACTCCCTTCGCTCGTCTCCCAGCAAAGATGTCAACGCTAAGTGTCATTAGTTCACAACGTTATACTCTTAATAACAACCAGCCTGTTTGTTTTTTGTGCCGCATTCGAGCGGCCGCTCTCAGGTGCTTTTATGACGGTAAACACATTAGCAGCCAGACATTAATGACAAGTCACTCCACAGCTGACGTGGGTTTCTCGGAAAAAAAATCGGCACCTCGGTATCCCTGGAGCCCTTTAATGACACAAACTAGCTGTTTTTTCGGGGGTAACGGTAGGCAGTAGCTAAAATTCTGAAGCACCGTCAATGGCAGGGTCGGTGTTCTGACAGCATAATTGATTGTTGGCTCAGCGGGCTTTATTCAGAAGTTATTTTGGCTGTGGTCGTCTTCACATGTATTTTCTACTGGAGTATCTTTGAAAAAACGATAAAACACTCGGGGGAACAAGTCCGGCCCCGCCACCTCTTTTTATGTGGGCCCACAAGAGATTAGAGTTAATGCATATATTTGTGTTCAAAATGAATCGTAAACAAGTGAACTGTGCTGCCGACGATGAGCAGTGGAGATAAATGGATTCACTTCACATACTTCCATAAAAACTGGCGTTAAACGGTGTGAAATCTCATACAGTATCACGGGTTAGTGTGGTGGCTTGGCTCTGGTTTCTGGAGAGGAGGGGCGGTGACCCGATTTTGAACCGTGGTGGTCGGTTTTCACGGTAATGACACATTTCCACAAGGTTCCCACTCTCTTAAGATGTTTACTTCCCTCTTCCCCGCCGCCACATTCCTGAGGTTCAGAAGCTCGACGGAGTCCAGTGCTTCGTCGCAGCCGACAGGGAAAATGTCAAGCTCCAAGTCTTTGGGTTTTTTTTTTCGTGGGACGGAGGTGACGCCCCCTAGTGCCTGGAAACGAATGTCACGTCGATCCCTTCGTCACATGTCTGGAAGTCTCGCAAGAGGAAACTGATCTGTGACAAAAGCTGTTAGTTGAATCTATTCATATCTAAGGACAGCATCACATGATTCAGTCAGTCAGCTTTACATTCCACCTGGTTATTGGTCCAAGCTTCCTGTGAGGGTGATGGTTCAGTGGTTCTTCACTACAAGTCTTCTAAATAAAGGCTCTGCAGGTTCTTTATTTTTAACAATTTACCGCACAATACATCATCATTTACAGGCCTGGAATATGAAGAACTTAATTATCGCTGTCAGAAACAAAATCTTAGGAAGAGATCCACCTTCATAGTAAGTCCTCTCATATGGACGGTTATATATGTAAAATATATTTATATTTCCATATACATTCATAAGGTTGAAGAATATGGTATCTTTCAGGTTGGAATTGAATCCATACTTTATTTAATGTGTTAAAAAAAATATTGATACTGCGATGTATAGCAATACTTTTTCCACGATACTGTAAGGAAATGACAACTTTACTGTAATCAATCATCTAGATTTAACACACATTTCAAATAGTCACTTGATTAACTGATAATCTTTCATATTTAATTCATATTAAATAATCCCTTTCTTGCATTGCATTCACTTAAACTAAACTCAGGTTCACAACTCAGAGACCGAGGTCACAAAGCCTTGCACACACAGAAAGATTAAACAATCCCAGACTCCCAGCAAATCTGTGGACACCTGTTTGAGAACTCACACTGAAAGACACAACAGTCCAGCACGTAGCTGGGAACAAACTCTCTCTAGAAAACAACAAACCTTCGGTAAGTTTCCACTACGATCACGTGCGACGGCCATCTTAGAATCAAGTGTTTACAGTCACTGACCAATCCTACATTCACATTTGACTAGAGGTGTTAACCTGAATATTCTACTATAAAGATCCACCATTTTGTCTGATCTTTGCGTTCTGGCATGCGAAGACGTCTGCGATAGATCTCTCTGCTTGCTAGCGCCCTTGTTCACGTAAGTTTGTCTCTGACTTTTGCATAATTCACTAAACGAGCATTTTTCTTAAACTCATCCATGTGTCTGTCCTTCATTCCATCACCACGTACGAGGCTGGGGAGGGATCAGTTCATCGGAACACAAAAAAAACCTAACAACTTGGTGCCGTGACCCGGACAAAAACCCCTAACAATACTATATCTATATGCGTCTGTTTCGATTGACATGTTTTTTTATAGCTTTACTTTTATAGTTAATAGTTAAATAAAGTGTGCGTAAAATGGAAAGAATCAATTCTTTTTTAAAATTAACAATTCACATGCCTATATTCACAGCGTGTGTTCATTTTGGTGTTGCAATTAAACTTAAATGGTAGAATTCATTCAGCCTCCACAGCGAAAAGGAATAATAAAATCCTGCAAATTCCTGGTGATTGAGTACGAGAGGATACAGCCGAGTCCAGCTGCTTTAAAAAAAAAATGGAGTTTGCGCTCATTTTAGTTTCAAAACAAATCAGTTCAGAATTTACAAGAGTCATGCAGTCTGTAAATTCTGCAACATCAGAGTACTCAGGCAATAATAAAAATATGTCCTTGTTCCTGAAGTATCGCAATATATCACATCGTCATGTTCGTCAGGTGAATAACTGAGTAGCAGTATGGAGGTCATGAGAACCAAGATTTAGTTGCACAGACACAAAATTCGTTCATTTTCAGAGCTGGGTATTAAGGTCCGCGTATTTCTTGCGAAGTAACAACAGGCAATTAGCAAGTGAAAAAAAGGACTACTTGGACTTGTTTTCCTTCTCTGTACCTGGAACAGGGATTTGCACTAGCTTAGCCTGCGGTCAATTATGCAGGGGTGTATACAGCTTGTTAAGGGCCCAATATTATAGTGCCAGGGTTTACAAAAGTCCCTTTTATAGGAGGTGCCGTAGACGTGATTACTGCCTTGGATATCCAAAGATTCCTTGAGGTGCACCATCAACCACGCTGGGAACTCTTTCCACCACAAGCAACCAGATGAAAACTAAACTTTGTAGTAAAAGTTCTTCCCCACGGTTCCTAGCTGCAGTTGAAGTAGAAGTTCATCTGTTGATGAGAGCAGTTCCAAATATGGAGCGCGACAAGTGATCACTGAACAGGAAGAAGGTAATTTGCCCACTCAAGGTGGAAGTGATCAGAAGTGGAAAATGTCAGTGGAGACGCTCTGATTGCAATTATGAAAGTCTGACGGCGGAAAAGGTTGAAGACTGAAATATCTAGGCCACGTGAAGCTGGGGAATCTGGGTTAGCTGCTGCACCTCACCTGCTGTCTGGATCGCAGAGGGGGGAGCGTCACCCTACACACAGACTCACACACTCTCTCACACACACACACACACACACATTTGTTCGTTTCCCAATCCAGGGATTCCTCGTCTGCTAACGTTGTTGTTTCGTGTTTACCCCCCTGCTGAGCGGTGACAGGTTTTTAACACTGCCGGGAGACTTTTCTTTTTCTTTCATGGAGCCATATGTTGTCCTTCCTTTTTGTGTCCCAGCACTTTGTGTTACTGCAGAACTGCAGCTCACGTCTGTCAGCTGATTAATGAACATCGTCTGCTGTCTTCATGGAGACGAAAGAAACTTTCATTTAATGACCAAAAAAAGTACCTGATTTTTAGTACCGTATTTTCAGGCGCACTTAAAAGCCTTTAAATTTTTCACAAAAAACGACAGTACGCCCTATAATCCGCAGCGCCTTATATATGAACATTACCTGGTGGGCGGAATTACGTCATTGCGTAATCACAGGGTGGGATTAACGATGCACGTCACTTCATGGCTGACATCTGTGGAGTAAGATTACTGCCACCGTTTTGAGCGAGTGTGTCTTGGTTGTTGTACACTCAAAACATTTTTGTTGGCGCAAAAGCACTCTGCTGCGCGTTCAATCAGTCATACACGTGCGTTCAGCATGTCATACACGTGTGTTTAACATGTCATACATGCGCTCAACTTCTCTGCACAAGTCTCACGCTCTGCTGCTTGAAGCCTTTTGAACATCCTTTGAACATCGTTACCATTAGAGGGAACGGAGTTGTCAGAACGCTAAATAAAGTTTGACTTTGTCTGACTGTTTTGGTGACATTCCCTTTAGCACAGCTTTATCTAGTGGATGCATAACGCAACCCCAGTCAAACATTTGACCTTATCTTTTATTCTATGCACCTTATTATCGGGTGCGCCCTATTTATGACAACTGTTCGAAAATAGGCCATTTATTGAAGGTGCGATTTATAATCCAGTGCGCCTAATAGAGCGGAAAATACGGTAGTTAATCATTTTCAGCAGCAAAAAAGTGTTTCTTTGTTTACAGTGAAAATATTTGAAGGTTCAAATTATAATGGTTATCATTTTTGTTTGTTATAATGATTCTTTTTTCTACGTTCTTATTGTTATGCTTATGTTTACGTACAGGTCGATATACTTCATACTACTTTTGTTGCACAGAATAAATGAACAAATCCAATATACTGAAATAAAACTTCCTTGATTATCATTATGACTTCATTTTTATTATTGAACTTCGATTTGTGTCTCCACTGGTGACGATGACCCACTTCTGTAAGAAGACACCGTGGCCGCCGCTGCACCTAAAACCCCTGAGAAATAAAATCACGGCAAAGAGGGCCAACTTCCTCCACAATAGTCCCCTCGGCAGGGTTTTTGTTTCTCTCGGCAGGTGTGAGAGCGAAGGTGAAACTCACCTGGTTTCTGTTTCAAACGGGCTTTGTGAATGGAAGTGATTAACCTGGTTGAAGTGTCAAGTCGGCAGTTTTAAACATGGGACCACCACGGCTTTGCGTAATCCCGACTGTTTCGTCTACATTTATTTGTGTGAAGATGACATGGTGTAGACACAGAAGGTAGATCGCATGAAGAAGAAGAGGAAGATGGTAAAAAATAGACACTGAAGAAGGAGGTATTGCAGTTTTTTGGATGAATTTGATATGATATTTGATTGAAAAAGAAGAGTTGCATGTGAATCCTATGAAGACAGAAATGAGGGGAGGATGTTTGAAAAGGAATCGGAGAAGAAAAAAGGAGGCGAAGAAGAAAAGGAAAGATAATCTGTACCGGGAAGGAAACGGTGGGAACGATAATAATGTATGGAAGAGGATGTATGAAAGGAAGCGAAGAGGTGCAGAGGAAGTAGAGAGAGACCGACGGAGAGAATAACGGATCAATCAAGAAATATTCGACAAAAGAGAGATGTCTGTAAAATGGAATTAGAAGGGAAATGAATGGGGAAGAACGGAAGTAAGGAATAATGGATTATTGGAAGGAAAGAAGGATTCAAGCAAGTATCTTAACTAGCTTGACTGTTGATCAGGTTGTCAATATTGCAGGAGTCACCGACGGCTTCGACGGTCGTAAAAGTCGGTTTGAGTCGATGTCTCGGGATGTTTCAATGAATCATCGTGATGCTTGCTGAGGCGCTCACGTTCTAACGGCACCTGGTTTGCTCCCCCTGCAGGATACCCGAGGGTCAGGCAGATGCCGGGTCCCTGGCTGCAGAGAGACTACGGTCCCTGGAGGACCAACTCACCAGAGCCAAGCAGAAGATCCACAGCTTCCAGAAACTCACTGGAGACGGTACGTGCTTTCAGAAGACAGAGTTGAAGAGTGTTACTTTCTTTTCTGGTGTTTCAATAAAACATTTTCCCCCATCCATCCTTTATTTAGACAGCTACTCAATCATAACTCATGACTCAAGCTAGTACTGAATCATAACTCAAGACTCAAGCTTGTTCTGAATCATGACTCATGATTTAAGATAGTTCTGATTCATAACTCAAGACTCAAGCTAGTACTGAATCATAACTCATGTCTCAAGCTATTACTGAAGTAATACTACTCAAGACTCAAGGTAGTACTGAATCATAACTCATGACTTAAGCTATTACTGAATCATAACTGATGAGTCAAGCTAGTACTGAATCTTGACTTGTGCATTAAGCTAGTTATCAGTCATAACTCAACTCTCAAGCTAGTATTGAATCATGACCCATGTGCTTAGCTAGTTCAATAATAATGACTTACTTACAGAATCGTGACTAATTCCTCAGTTAACCTAACAAGGTTTAGATGATACCCTGAGGTTCACAGCACAAGTTTCCATTACAAGACTGTGTGACTGTCCTGTTACATACGTGAGACCTACTGATAACCTTAAATAAGTCCTGGTTCAAAGACGTTAAACCCGGGCCTGACCCGTAGGACTGGATCAGGACGTCACCGCACACGTGAAGCCGGGCGTGCTCAGCCGCGGTCAGAAGGTCGGGGGGAAGCTATCGGGCGAGTGAGGAATTTGTGAATGAAGTGGAAGCAGTTTAGCGACGGGACAGAGGTGTGAACGGAGGGAAGACAGACGAACGGTGAGAAAAGAAAGGACACTCGAGCGTGAAGGGCGACCAGGGTCAGACTTTCAATCTTGCCGCAGGAGAAGTAACATCTAAAAATACCCTGCAGCTCTTTTTCCTTCCAACGAGGGGAGAGAGAGAGAGAGGCTGGATAGGGAGGTGAAAAAATAGCTTCTGCTTCAGGCTGCCCCCCCCCCACCCCACTCCTCCTCAGAAACCAGAGCAGGCAGCTGTGTTTCCATGTGGGTTACTCTACATTGTTTGGTCTGGGTGGAGTTTAGAGTTCCTTCCTGTTGTTAGAGCAGCGAGAGAAGCACAGAACGCACTGATCAAGTGTGTGTTAATGAGGTCAAGGAAACTCCCAGGGATGAAGAAGACAATGCTCATCACTTCAAAGTCGTCTCTGCTTGTTAACAAGACCAATATCCTGGACAAGAACTTTCCAAAGATCCCCTTTTTTCCCCCCCGTGCAGACGCACCCACCCATACATCTAATGGCATCAGATATATTTTATTCATTCAGCGTCCAAAGCTTTCTGAGCTCTAAAAGTCAAGTCAAAAATAAGAAGTCTGGGTTATTTCCACGGTTTTTGTTGAGACTCCAGGGAGAATCTAAGGCCAGATCAGCTTCGGACAAATTGGTTCTTTTACTTCTTTGATTCTCTGAGACGCCTGTGTTTGTCTCGGTGGTGTCTTGACCCTTTTGAGCATATATTTTATGGGGTATTGTTTTGATTGTTTAAGCGCTTTGTGACTCTGGTCTAGAAAACGATCTACAAATATTACTTACTTACATACTTACTTACTTTTCTAAACACAATTGACGTTGCATAAGCTAATTTAAAAAGGTGGGTTTTGAGTTGAGTTTTAAAATCGGTCAGTGTGTTAATGTTATAGATGTCCACGCTTTAACCAGTATTTTTTGGAATTTCCTGACACAATGATGTTAAGATATCACTCAAAACTAACATTTTTAGTTTCTGTTTTTAATTATGCTTCTGTATGCATGAACTATGTCCTGTGATTAATTGATTCAATAATGTCATTGGTATTCTAACCGATGAGTGGAGACTCAAGGGTGCAGGAGAATACTGATAAATAATCCACAATATATTCGCTAAGAACAAAAAAAAAAACGGTTAACCCTGTGAGACTTCTGAGGAAAATATAGAAAAAAGAGGTCGACCCTTGAAAAAGATAAAAACGATCTATAAAAAATACAGAAATCCTTCGACTAATCCAGTGCCTTTCGGGTCGGTCCAATTCATGAGCTTCCAAAAATGGGTAAAAATGAATTTAAAAGTATGAAAACTGTTTTCTTTTAATAATTTTAAAAAAAACATGTATGATTTCTCCATGTCTGTAAATTCCCACCATATAATTGACACCTTAAATGTACCTTTAACATTTTCATTTTTAAAAATATTTTTTAACATTTTAGTCTCATACTCTCAATAATGTATTTTTAAAAATATTATTAGTATAATTTCTTTAACATCAGAAACCACAGATGAAGTAATCTTGGATGATTATGGATTAAGATTTTAGGCAAGGAAATCTTTTAGGAAATCAAATTTGAATAATTATATGCTCTCTTTGGTAGTAAGTTGTTGACACTAACCTGTAACACAAAATGGAGCTTTTTATTTATTTTCTTCTTTATTTTCAAACTTGAATGTAAAAGTAAATGCTCATTGTATGCATAAAGAAAAGCAGTGCTCGCTCTTTTGTTATTAAAAATCTACCAAGATAACAGGACTATCATTTCCTTAATAACTTGAGGATATTTGTAAGACAAAAAAAAAAGTTATTTGTCTGCATTTGGGTGATTCTGCTCTAAGAAAAGGGTCACAATAAAAAGGTTGTTAAGATAAATGTATGCCTCAGGGGGAACTTTTTTGTGTGTCTCTTATATCATGTAAAAGTCTTATCCGATATCGTTGTTTTGTATACCAAATTGAAAATGTGTCCGGTTTTGAACCAGAAGTTGACAGGACAAGGGACATTATCAGTGTTTTCTTCTGCCTCCTCAGGACCCGGGCCTACACAAGAAGAACTGCGACGGATGGTTGAAAACGGTGTGAAGGAGTTTTGGTACTTTGTCCGAAGCGAGGTGAAAAAGCTGGCCATCATGGAGACGAGCGAGAGGCAAAAGTACACGGACACTTTGCTGCAGGACATGGGGAACCAGGAAAGGTGAGTCGTGGCTCTTACGTCTTGTTGTTTGATGCTCGCTCTAAAAAATGTCGCTGACTAATACTAGCAGTTAAACTCTATCGTTTGATAAACTCATGCACCGCAGCCGACGTGTCTTCCACCTCGGTTCTCTTCCGGTCCCAGCGCTGGTGCAGAAATCCGAAACAGCGCTGCAGGCTGTGACAGTGTGAATGAATGTTTTATCAGTCTCAGGGATTTCCTGTGACTTAATTGCGATCGCAAAGTTAGCACGGTTTAATGAATTAAGCAGCACTTCGGGATCCCTCATCTGTTCGGTGGATATTCAGCCGAGGATCAGAAAATTGTTAACAGGCTCTTGCTTTTGTTTAGGAATATCGAACAATCGAGTCACCGTGGAAAGAAACTAATTGAGATGAATCCTTGCGTGAATCTTTCTTTGCTATTAAAAGCCGAGATATTCCTGGATATTCCCCTCGAGGACCACCACAAACAGGAGTTCTTACTCTTGACTTTTAATACAACCAGGTGTTCTTTTAAGTCCCTCCAACACTAGCAGTCAGGTCTGGGTTTTACACAAGGCTGGTTTTGGTTTTATGTGGATTTCTCTTTCTCTAATCCAACATGTGTCAGTTCATTGTCTTTTCACCTATAAAAGGCATAATGGTGGATATTACAGCACGCTCCCATTTTTATTTCATCATAAGCACCATGTTGCCCGGGGGCGTGGAGCGCCAAGCGTCTGCCGAACATGTCTAAAACAATAACCAGGATTCATAAAAACCTCCAGACTACCGCTGGATGCTACGTCAACTACCACCTGAAGGCGATCATAACAGCGCTGCGGTAAAACCAGCGTATTGTTAATCAAACACAACAAGTGTTTTATCGCCTCCTCCGCTCACCGAGAGGGTTTTTATGGCGTCAGAAAACCTTTTCCGTTTTGCCTGTTTTCAGGACTTAATCGTCATTTATATGTTTTTGTAGATTTTTCTTTCATGTCTACCCACTTTAAAAAACAATTCAGTTATTGCGCTGAAAGCGAATCTCTTTCAGCGCATGCTAACCTCAGGATTGAGATAAATTGAAAACAATAACAACAATAATGGTCAATATGATGTTGAATAAAATGAAGTTTTGTAGGTGAATATGAAGGGTGGAATGTTTTGCTAGTGACATTTCTTTGTTTTGCTTTGGGACGAAATATAATTTAAGATACAATTGGCTTCTAGTGTCATCAAATCGTACAGTTTTTCTCTCGAGTCAAAGTGAGGACGTACAGTATGCATGACTTTAAGAGGTCAAAGGTCAGAGCCCCCATCTGGCTCACGGCCGAGTGGAGAAATGGTGTCACTCAACACCAAGTGTTGCCTTGTAATCCTGCTGAAGTGGCTCATAGAAGCCATTGTCTTAGTCGTCGCTGCCTCAGCAGCTTTCGCCTGAGACTCAACACGGCACTCACACACCAGCACTGACGGACCTTCTCTTAGTGCCTTCATCATGAGGTCAAGCAATGGATGACCAGAGGTGAGCAAATGTAGAATCGTTTTTTTCCGCCAGAGAAGATATTTTTATTGGAGAAAAAGCAAAACGTCAGCAGATGTGATTCTGTTGAGTTGCAAGGACGACTCTTTCTCCTTTGCTTCCTTATCGAGCGTCTGGCTTCTTTAATGATGGAATTGATTGCAATTCTTCTCGACTAGACATTTCACTAAATCCCTTTCTAGAAACTATTTCATTTATGTTGGAACATGACGAGGCTTCTTCCTGTTCAAGCAAGACTCAGTAACTTCCTGTGGGGGGGCGACATACGGCCTGCTAAAGAAACACTTTTTTCATTCTTCATTCTGGTGATATTTGACTTTCTGGTCGCTGTGACTCAGCTACTTCCTGTTTCAGAAACTTTTATCTTATCTTATCTCCAGTTCCAACTCGGTTACTTCCTGTCGTGGTAACACTTGGCTACTTCCTGAAAAAAAAGAATTTCTTTATTATCAAAGTACAACATTGTTGGTACAATGCTTTGATAGATTGATAGCTGAATAAAATAACATAGATCAATGACAACCAATGTAAAATAAAAATAAAAAAAGATACATTTTAGGTTGGTACTTACTATTACAGCGACATTTGACTACTTCCTGTTTCAGTGACGTTTGGCATATTCTGATGCGGTTGACACTCAGCTACTTCCTGTTGGTGCCACATTTTTCAGCCTCCTTTTAAGTCAACACTATGTTACTTCCTGTTGCAGTTCGGGGAAACCATTGGCTACTTCCTGTTTGTGGAAAAAAGCCTAAACCTGATACATTAAGTAGCTAAAATCTACTAGCATTAAAGCTAACACACCCTTGACATTATTTTTAGAAGCAACTGTAAGTAAAATTTCGGTGTTTTCCTGTTACATAAAAGATGAAACGGTTCAGATAAAAACAACAATCTTGAGTAAATCACTGGTCAGGATAAATAATTACCCCGTCTCAGTTCCCCGGGTTAACAAATGAATGTATTTAAAATGCCCTGCAGGCTTCGTGAGATCAATACAGTAACAAATGACTCGAGAAGGAGAAAATAAACATAGCAGGAAATAATTGTTAGTTTCAGCTCGTTAAGTTATGGATCAAACGTATACACAGGATAACCAGAGACGCTCTGGCTTCTTTCTCTCGACGCTTTAATTATCTCTGCGTCGGAATATACGTTTATTCAGCGTACGCTGGAGTCTTTTTAGCTGCAGACCTGAAACATGCTGGAAAAACGTTCTCTGAGATGAGTGGACGAGGTTTCCATGGAGAGTGAAGTGTCGAGTCTGTACTTGAGCTGCTGCGACTCCACTTTGTCTAAGTAGTGAAAAATGGAGAGATGGCGTAGAAGAACATGGCATTTTTTTGTTCCTTCACTTGAATTGTGCGACGTGGTCTCTTTGTGTGGCCGAAAAAAAAAGTTGTTGTCGGAGCCAGTTTTTTTTAGAAATGAAAGCTGAGGTCAGACACGACATGAACTTGTCAGACGCGTGAGTCCGTCAGTTTCCTGGCAACACAACAGCGTGAGGTTTTCTTTTTCTTCCTGCTGTCCAAAACAATCATCAGCTGAGACAGGTTTATTACAATCTGACGGCTTGGCGTGACCTTATTTTTTGGCCGACCCTGACCCGCGCATCGTTGGTTTTCGGTGTCAGGATGGACGGGAGAGGGTCATATGATCACGGACGGCTCGGAGCTCGGAAGTCGAGTGATAATAAAGTTACTGTGGTTTATTAAGACGACTTCCATGTTTCCCTTCATTCAAGGCCTGGCCACACGCAGACATTCCCCGGCTAGAGTGCAACTTCTTCCTCTCCTAGCTCTAGTTCTTCTTCTCCACAAAGTTACTTCAAGAAAAAGAAAATATATTTTCAATCAAATCAAAAAGTGTTTTTGTTGCAACTTTTTTGTTTTGTTTTATTGAAGTGAAAAACATGAAATGACAAAAATGATTACTTCAATTTAAAAAAACAGTTTTTTATATTTGTATTGATTAGACAGAGTTTTTTATTATTATTGAAGCAATCATTTTTATTTAAAAATATCTGATTAAAGGGCCTTTTTTTTAATAATAAAGCTTAAATCTACCTTCGGACCTACTTCATAACTTTAGATTTCTTTTCTTGTCCACTTCTTCTTCTTTACGACATCTTAATTTTTTCACTTCTCGTCTCTGCACTTTTTTATTCTCTTCTTATTACATTCTTCAGTTGGATTTAGCTTTTCATCTTCCTTTTCACCTCTTTTTTACAAACTTGTTCATTTTTCATTTCTATTTCTTTGCCTTTATTTGATTTTTTGTCCTCCGATTTATAGTTCCATTTCTCCATCTTTTTCTTACCTATTTTTCTTTTGTGTTTTATCTTATCATGAATGCAGCCCTTTATATCTGTATTAACCTTCTTTTTTTCATTGTTTTATTCCACTTTGTTTGCACGTACGAGTGATTCAGCGTCCCGGGTCTGCCCCGGGGCTTCCTTCCAGTTGAACACCTGACTTGACACACATTCTGCATTTTACTCTCCACTTGTTTTCTATTCCTGGTTTCCATAGAGGACGTTGTGGGACTTCCTAACAAGGTTTTAATTTTAATCTCTTCTCGTATTTACAGCTAAATTAGTGACGGAGAGAATAAATTGGCTAAATAATGGGATCTTCTACACCACTGAGCTGATTCATGAAAATTCAAATTTGTTTCCTTCAGCCACACAGCAACACTGTGTGTGTGTGTGTGTGTGTGTGTGTGTGTGTGTGTGTGTGTGTGTGTGTGTGTGTGTGTGTGTGTGTGTGTGTGTGTGTGTGTGTGTGTGTGTGTGTGTGTGTGTGCGTGTGCGTGTGTGTGTTTTTGAATATCTGCACAAAATCCTCCAGTCACGGGATGTGACTGATTTAGGTCAAAGAAGGGAGTAATAAATGTAAGCCTGCACGAGTGTGTGAGCGTTTGCGCGTCTCTGTGTGTGTGTGTGTGTGCTTCAGCTATTGGTCACTTTTCTAAGTGAACATGATCTTTTATCTTAACACATCTTTACTTTCACAATTGTGATACTACTTCACTTCTTAAAACACATGCAAAACAATATTATACTTGCAAATCTGCTGGTGAAGAGATATTTTTATCCGCAGAGAGAAGCACAAAAACTCCTCGAGTGATGATGAAAGGCAGTTTTGTTTGTCTTGGACTTTATCAAGAAGTTACTGCGATGTTTTTTATTTAATCCTGGTGTTTTGTTTTAAATACAGGACGATAGCACAATCCTTCCCCAATTTATATTTGCTACAGTGTAGCTACACAAGCTAGTTATCACCAAAAATGTAGTTTATAAACATACGAACATACGCCTGGACTGTATATTTAACCTTTTAAAAATTCTCCACAAGCTCCTATAAACCTTTTCCTATTCTCTCCCTTAACCCTTTAACCCTTGTATGGTCTCTGGGTCAAGGTCAACGACCTCCCTGGCTTCCATAAATACACATGCAGTAGTGGAGGTCGTCGGACCTTGACCCAGAAAGAACACAAGGGTTAACCTTACAGAGTTTTTTTGTTCGACTCTAGCAGAGGTTTTCCATCCGTCTGGAGAATCCCCAAAATCCAGTGGCGCGTGGGGAAAATTTGTATTTTACCGAAACTTTACAAATATCTCAACTTTTTTTTTTTTTTTATATATAATTTTATTGAAGATGTTTTATGCCAAAAATTGAAAACACACGTCATCATTTCGATACCTTTGGCTTCCGCCAGAGGCTTTGAAACACGTTCAAAGAATAGCCTTTACTGTCATTGTAAAAAAAAAAGTATGATTCATCGATTTTACTTTATTAATTTTATTTTGCATTAAACTGTAACAGAACTGTGACCCAGCAGCTGATAATTGGCATCTTCCTTGACTACTTCCCTTAGCCAATCAGCATCCAGGATACTGAACAGTGTGCTCTGATTGTGGCTTCTCGTTCATTGGCCGAAATTGTGGCGAAAACTAATTGAAAAAAAATGCAAAAACTCACAATATCATCTTGCAATTAAGTTTAAAAAAAAAGTAGAAAAAAACACAATGACACGACAGACATATTTGAATGATTTTATAATAAGCTATTTTATAATAATATTAAGAGAAATAAAAGTGTGAAACGTCCAATATTTGTTCTGTATTTTAATATTTGAGTTGTTCAGTAAAGTATTCTATTAGGGAAGTTGATGGGTTTGTATGAAACAACAAATACATTTATTTATTGTTAGTAAAAAGTTTACAGCAAATTAGTTTTTCTTGTGTGAGGGAAGCACAAGTTGATGTTCAATTAAAACCATACAATTTAGTTGAAGTAATATTTGTTATTGTTGATTATGTTATTCTCTCTGTCCGTCTGTGACATTTGGAGAATCGTAAAAATAAAATATAAACACTGCAGTTTCTCGAAGAAAATAGCTTCACAAAATAAGGATAACAAAGGGAGAAAACTTTCATTTTCTGGTGAGACACAAATTGATTAAAAACAAAACAATATTATTTCAAGAAAAGTAAATGGTTAGCATGATTCATATAAATTAATATTTCCAGATCCTGTCAATCAAAAGTACATTTTAAGACGTATTATTCTGTTATTGACGTGGCTTGTCTTTGCAGGTCGATCATGGCGGACTTGTACTACCTCAGTCAGGCGGACGGAGTGGGCGAGTGGAGGGTGAAGGAAGCGAAGGACCTTTCGGATCTGGTCCAGAACAGAATCACCTACCTGCAGGTACAATAACCACAATTTATATTAAAAACAAAGCTAAAAAACATCCTTAATTCATCCATTCATTTACACTGAAGCTTACTTTTTAAAGTGGGTGTGAGTTGCTCAGCAGTTCGACCAGGTTTAACTTCCTCATCGTCGTATCCATTGAGAATAAAAGGATGTTGACTCGTCCTGAGAAACCCTCCCGGCGTAACACGCCGCAGTAATGAGCCGGGTATGTTTGATGAGCGCACCTCGTCAGTCTGGCGGGGCGGAGACGGCGCCGCTAACAGATGCTGTCACCTCCGCTGAGGGATCCCGCCGCTCCACCAGCTGTCGGCGCTAATTCATGGGCGAACACACCTGCGCGGCGTGGATGAAACACGCCGACACACAGGCGTGCATGACACCTCAAATGAATTGACATGTGTCACCCTAACCCCCTCTCTCTCGCTACCCCTGTAACTAACTCCGTCACCGCGGCGCCTCCAGATGCCCGCCCAGCGACCGCCGCCGCTTCACTCTCTTCGCCGCAGAAGAGCTGGATTTACTTCCCGGTGAACTATGAGGCGCTCACGCAGATTGAGTCTCCATCTGCTAAACCTTTCCAAAAAAAAACAAACATTATTGGGTTGATGGCCAACAGCAGAGAAGAGTGATGTGACTTCTGCTGCCCTTCAGGGGAAGAGAAACTCTGCAAGAAGTTCCTTCATCCCTGGAAAATACCAATGCTGTGTCTCAAATCGTATACTTCTCTTAGTATACTAGAAATGAGTATGCGTCAGGATAGTGTGCATACTAACTAGTACGCAAATTCTCAACAGATAGTATGTCTCAAATCAAACACTGCTGCTACACACTAACAGGAAATGACGCACCAGCTTCTTCTTCTACTTCTATTTAACAATGCTTGCAACCAGTTGTTTGCAGGCTTAAACGCTATCGACACCTGCTGGCAGCACGTTTTGCAAGTTTGGAAAAAGAAATAAAGAAAAAATATGAGAAACGAAATATTCGCGAGATATTTACGCTGGTATCAGCACTGAAGACGTGTCATCCTCCTACTCTTGGCTGAAAATGCACCTGTAAGTATATGAATATATGCATATATATATATATATATATATATATATATGACGTAACTTTTTTTAAAACGTCACTAAGATGGCGGACGTTTAGGGGGGTTAGTGTCCATCGAACCATACTCAGTTTTGTGGGCGTTTTAGTACGCCAATTTAGTGTGCATGGCGCACTAAATTTTGCATACTTAGAATTGAGACGCACTCCCGCACTAAAAATACTAAATTTGAGTACGCAAGTATGCGATTTGAGACACAGCAAAAAAGATGTCTATACTCATCGTATTTAAGTACATGTTGAGGTTATCTCTTAGTAAACCTTCCCCAAACTGTATTTAACATTTTCCATATTCTCACACCGTTTACACTCTCAAAAACGAAACAATTTCTTAATATTTACTTTTTAATATTTTAATTAATAACATTTATTTTACCTTAAAAACATGCAATTCCATTTGAGGGGGCCAATGCTTTGCCGCCCAGCCTACCAATCCCAGCTTTTCAATCACTTCCAACATAGTTGCATAGACGTCAAATTAATTGAATACAGTATCGTAGCGACCAGTCAGCCTTCACTAAATGGAGCAGTGTGTACAAAGGCATCATGGGAGTTTCCCGTTTTGCTCGGCACCATAAGTGAATTCAGTGCGGTGATTAGGAGTGAACCGTGATATGGCGAGGGACCATTTCATTAAAATAAATGTCCGACATAAAAATCTTACTGATTTACTTTACTTCAGATATGTTTATTTTTAAGTATAATTATGAAAATATTTCCAATTTCTCCATTAAATTATTTAAGTATTAGATTCTTTAGGGGTTATTTTCACTAAAAAAAAAAGTTATTTAATTCTGTGTTTTTGAAATGTACCACACACTCGCATGAATCGACAAAAAACGGCTTTTTAGTGTCACTTTCACTCCTCGCCGTCGACATGTTGTAAATGTTTGCATAATGGAGTTTTAATTCTGACAGGACGGTCTCGTCGACTTCACACGTTTGTAACTGACCTCTCTGCCTCCGACCCACCGCCGCCCACGCCAGGGTTAAAGCTGGCGTTTGTTGTCGCTTCAGCAGAAAATTGCCTGTGCAAATTGGATTAACGTCGGCGACGCCGCAGGTCGCTGATGGAGGCGACTTTTTAATTTGAAGGCGAAATCGCAAATTCATCCATTTCCTTCCCTTAATCTGAACCTGTGGCACGTGAGGACGGGCTTTAAAAACTATTGTCGTGGCTCGGATTCGCTCCAGTAGAATCTTCTCGATATTCGATTTATTCAATGGTGGTTTTGTTGTTGCTCAGTGCTGGAGCCTCACGTGGCTTATGGTTGGAGGTTCAAATCTGGCATCAGACAGCTCTTGGAGAGAGTCTACATCGTCACTTACTATCTGTGTCAGGGATGTCAGAACTTTTTTAGAGGAGGGGCCATATTTGATGTTTGATCAATAACTTCTTCACGGATAGACTTATTTTAGGAACGAACATAGACAGTTAGCGTGAACAGTTAGCATGAACAGTTAGCATGAACAGTTAGCTTGAACAGTTAGCATGAACAGTTAGCTTGGACAATGAGCTTGGATAGTTAGCATGAACAGTTAGCTTGAACAGTTAGCATTAACAGTTTGCTTGAACATTTAGCATGAACAGTTAGCATGAACAGTTCGCTTGGACAATGAGCTTGGATAGTTAGCATGAACAGTTAGCATGAACAGTTAGCATGAACAGTTAGCATGAACAGTTCGCTTGAACAGTTCGCTTGAACAGTTCGCTTGAACAGTTCGCTTGAACAGTTCGCATGAACATTTACCATGAACAGTTAGCTTGAACAGTTAGCTTGAACAGTTAACATGAACAGTAAGCATGAACAGTTAGCTTGGACATTAGCTTGAACAGTTAGCATTAACAGTTCGCTTGAACAGTTAGCATGAACAGTTAGCATGAACAGTTAGCATTAACAGTTCACTTGAACAGTTAGCATGAACATTTAGCATTAACAGTTAACATGAACAGTAAGCATGAACAGTTAGCTCGGACAGTTAGCTTGAACAGTTAGCATAAACAGTTAACATCTTTACTTTGTGGTGATTTCTTTTGACTGTTGAAACTTTGACTATAAAAACCGTGTCTGACATTTTTTAAAGTTTTATCTAATTAATGTTTTACATTCTCCGGTTGGATAATATATTTCATGAACAGGACCAAGGGCCACATTTATTCTGCAAAAGAGCCGCTAATTTCAAATGTTCCCTGTATGAACTGGTGACCTTTCCAGGGTTTCCCCTGCCTTTTGTAGAGCGAGACGTACTCTGAAGACCTCATTAGGTGAATATGCCAAATAAAAACGAGGATTAATTTTCCCTCAATGCGTTTGTAGCACTTTTAAATAATTTATTATACTTTTGTTGAATATCTAATAACCTGAATATTGTCATAAAAGGAGTCGTTCTACTGAAGTTATATTTCTCCTTTATATTTTAATAATCTTCTCTAAGATAAGTTGTAAACCATTTTCTTTCTCTTATATGTTTTTTAATCTGTTTAAACATTTCACATTAACCTTCCTTTGAAGTACATTCTGGTATTAAAAGTATGAATATCTTAATGTATAATGTATGATATTATCATTATTGCTACGTTGTCGTAGTTCAGCCTAAATCGTTTTGTTCGTATCCTCGTTCTTCTCCCATTTAATTATTAACTTTATAAATGGAGGTTAAAGTTTAATTTTCACCTCCTGACTACAGTTTACAAGTGTTTTGTGTTACAACAGACTTTGAATGAGAGAGGAGCAGATGGTTTCTGGATCAACTGTAAGATAAACATATTTTATTAGTGTTTAAAAGGTTTTTTAAGAGTGTGGTGTGTTAAGTTGGTAAACCACAACCACGACTCGTATAGTAGTGTGGGCGCTCTAGAGAACACCCTGCATTACAGTGACTCAGAACAAATCCCTTTTTTTGTTGTTTTTTTTGTCGCCTAAAACCTGGTATTTTTGGGCGTCTCAGCCACAAAAGCGAAGTGTGTGCTTTGATTTGACCAGTTCTTCACTGGTCACTCAATGGATCAATGAGCTGCTTTCTTTGTCAAAAGGTCCGTCGATTGAAGAGAAGCACTAAAACATTTTATCTGATTAATTTTCAATGATTTTCACTTTTATTATTTTCTGACTGCATTTCATGTCCGACCCTCTCAGGATCGGCAGAACTGAATTGATAAAATCATAAACATATATACAGTATATATATATATATATATATATATATATATATATATATATATGTATATGTTGCTTTTTGGATCAAAAGCTAACATTGGATTATAAAGATAAACATATTTAAACATAATTTTAGAATTAATCTCAACTTAAATCTCAGTTTCCCTGCTTGATTTTTACTGATATTCTTGTTGGTTTGAACCAGTAGGTCTGTTAGTGATGCACTCATCTCACGATATGATTCACAACGATACATTTCGATACACTTGCATCATTATGTGAACGATTTTCGGGAACTTTTGTGACTCTCTCATTTGTTGATTTAATTGAACTAAAAAGCCGACACATGTCCAAACATCAGCGTTTAAAGTCGACTGTATCCTCTCGTCCTCAGTCATTGTCGTGATCTTGTGGGGGTTTTTGTTACTGAGCTGCAAAGGATGCATTTTAATTTGTTAATTAAATATATAGTTGTTTTTTAATTTAATTTACTCACTTTATTTAAATACAAACCATAAAATAGTTATGATTTTAAAATAAGAAATATAGAAAGTGATACAGTGCTGTTGAATTTCGTTTTTATATATATATATATATATATATATATGCCTGTGTGTGTGTGTATATGATTTTTTTGTCGCGCCCCTAGTTTGATCCACCAATAATATAAAATGGTAAAAACAGTTTCAGTCTCATATCTATCCATCCATCTAGACTAGTGAACTTTGATTGTTCCTCTTTAGCAACATTAGAGCTCAACTGTCTGGGCTGCCACTGCTTCGACACATACTTCTTCCTGGACGAGTGCACTTGAACTGTTCCTGCCAGCGTGGATTTGTTCGCCGACTCTTCCGCTCTAAGTAGATTCTTCTGGAGACCGTAATGAGCTGGAGCTCCATACAAAGTGCCAGCCTGTCGCTGCGAATCTGCTTTACTGTACTGGAACAAGGAAATCTCACTCAGAACCCCTTCGCCGGCGTCCGGGAATCACGGTGAATAATTACGGGAACTTCACACTGCATTTCCCACTTCCCCGCTCAGCCCAGAACCAGCAGTGAAGAAGAGAGGCGCTCGCGGTGGAAAGTGTTTTAAACACCACTTAACCTCGGAGGCGACTCCCTCGCCCCCATTTTATCCTCCCAATCTTTTCCGGAGCCCTGCCTCCGACTGTGTCCACAACCTGATGTGAGACAGGGTTTCGTTTACGATAGTTTCCTCCAGAGCTCAATGTATTTATTTTCAAACTACCATACGCTTTTTTTCCTCTTCATGGAGTCTATAGATAGATGGATGGATCGATGGATGGATGGATAAAAAATGACCAACTTAACGCAATAATTGATTTAAATTATTATTAAAAATAAATAAATTATAGAGCAAGGAAGCATGAATAAAATCGTGTTAATATTAAAATTACATTTTTTAAATAAATCATCATGTGGTTGATAATGCTGATCAAATATTCTTTATGGAAGGAGAAAGGGTGTTTTTATATTTGTATACAATATGGATAATACTGTGAAAGGAAACGAGTACAAATGTATAAGAAAAACACTAAAAAGAAAAATCTTGTTTTTATTTTTTGTTTGATAAACCTATGCTTTATTTATAATTATTTTTGACTAAATATTTTGCAGTACTTAACTTTAAGTAACTTTCCTCCAAAAGTGTTTAATATAAAAATATATAGATGAATGGATAAAACGTTATTGATCAAAAAGTCAAAATAAACAAGATAATTGTTGAAAATTATAATTTCTTAAAACTAATTAATTTTTCTCTGAAAGAAATTATAGGATAAAGATACACTAATAATAGCTTGTTAATAATAAAATGATATTGTTATAAAATAGCATGACGAGTGTTACAATGTTCATAAATATATACTGCATGGAGGGAGAAAGAATGTTCTTATATTCATATAAAATATCTAATATACAGAAAAGTATTTTTTTTCCTTTGATAAATATGTGCTTTAATATATTTTTAATGGGTATATATAAAAATATATTACCCAAAATGTTGATGTTTATATTTATATAAAATGTTTATGTAAATAGTATTTTTAATAGATATTAAATATAAATGCATATAAAAGGCAAACAGCCCTGCGACTAGACTGGCGTCCTGTCCAGGGTGTCCCCTGCCTCTCGCCCTATGATTCTGGGAAAGGCTCTAGGCTCCAGTCTCCCCGCGACCCCAGGATAAAGCTGTTGTCAATGAATGAATGAATAATAGGAAAACAAGAATTTACATTTAATAATGCCATAAGGTTTCATCAACAGTCGTATGATTCTAGTAGACGTAGAGGAAAGTAACGGGGGGAAAGTATCAATAAAAGAATATAAAATAAATCAAAAACATTCACGAGGGCCATGTTTACAATTGAGGCCTCTACCCACATCTGCACACTTTTATGAGTCCATCTTCCAAATACATTTTCGGCTCCTGCTCCAGAGACAACTGGAGCTGAATAACCTGATCATGTCGGGGTCGACTGTGGGGTCGCGGCTGCGCGTGATAGCATCAGAACACAATAGTACATGAAGTAAAATAACTTGACGATTGCTATTATCTCTCTCTCTCTCTATCACCTCCCACGAATGATCGGCAGCCTCGGTCGGTGGGAAGCCCTGTTTCCCGACGATCCAGCTGCAGCGTTCTAATGAGGAAAACTCTTCCATCAGGCGATAATTGCTGTTTAGGAAGCCGGTTAGCACGTGCCGCTCGGAAACTGGCAACCGCTGAGCTAATCCCAACCCTGCGAGAGATGGTTCTGTTCCTCCTATACGGCCCAGTGTGAGGAAGAGAAATATCAAAGCTAATTTATGGCAGAGAGGAAATCACAAAGAGGGGGGGAGGACGTACAGCCGATGGAAAATAAGAAGGTCAGCCAGTGAGGAGGAATAATAAGATTGAGAGAATACTGCGACACAAAAGAGAGCAGAGGCACATGGGAGGGATGAAAGAGGAGACGACAAAAGAAGCTACATTTCATACTTATCGTGAAGGAATTCCAGAGGAAAGAGGAAAATTCCAAAAGATGGTCGGTCTCATCACAAAGAATACCTTAGTTTGGAAATATTTGAATGAAGACATTCTAACTTTTATTTGTATTTGAATTTCAGAAGTTACTGGAAATTGCCCCAAATTTAGATTCTCCTCATGGATGGAGCTTCGTGAGGGAGCGACAACATGTTTTGTCGGGTCTACCTAAATATATATTGTGTAAAAATACAGATACAGATTCCTCGGAACGCCACCCAACAAAAATATAACACACATTATATTTAAGATCATGTATTTATTCAGTTCACATCACAACACGTTTTTAATCGCAACGTTGAACCACCAAAACTTCATCGTAAATGTTTATTTTTAATTCATGTTAAGCCGTACATAAGCATTCTCTGTCTTCAACCATCGGTACTTCTGTTCTCAAAAGTCTTCAATCAAAGATAGTCGGCCGAGATTCCTTGAGCATAAATGAGTGGATGAAAAGAAAGTCAAAGTTGCCTAGATTTGTTTTTGGCGCAATGGCAGCTGCAGTTTTTTAATGTAATGCCGGCTTAAACGCCAAACTTTCCCGCTTTGGAAGCCGGTTTCAAATGTTCTTTCAGTTGGTGCCGGAAAAGTCGTACACATTCGGGATGGGCGCCATGAAAATAGACTCTTAGAGCAGTAATCATTTGAAATATGAAAGATTTGCCGCGGCACACCTGGTGATTTCCCATGGCACAGTTGCGTGCCGCTTCACAGTGGTTGGGAATCATCGCTCTAGAGCTTTGATGCTCACACACTCTTGCTACTACAAAAAAAAAATGTATTTGTTTATGAAAATATAGACACGTTATTCTTTGTGTTTTTGTGTGAAAAGATATTTTTCCCTGCATGTTCATGTGATCATTGATTTATCAGTGGCATCAGAATATTGAATGGTTAAATTTACAAAATGCTGTATTATTTTTTAAGCAATGAATTATTATAATAATTTTTTTGAGAATACCTTGATTTAGAAGTTCTATTCTGGAAGGTTAAATTTGTTTTTGTTGAATAATTAACTTAAATGATTTGATTATTCAATGGTGAAATTTGTTTTAATAGAATTATTTTATTTAATAATTCAAACATGTACAAGCTGGATTTATTTTTATTAAATAATTGCATTGATCATTTTTATCAGAATAATTAAATTAAAATTAATTTAAACAAATAAAAAGTTGGATTTGTTTTTATTGAATAATTAAATTGAAATTTGTTTGAATAGACTTGATTGAATTCAAAAAAATATAAAAGTTATAAAGGTTGGACTTTTTTTATTATATAATTTACCTGAAATTTGCTTTAATAGAATAATTGAATTCAATAATTAAAAAAATATAAAAAGTTGAATTTGTGTTTATTGAATTCAATAATTCCAATATTTTCAAATTTAATTGTTTTAACACATTGATTTTTATTCCAAAAATTCGGAAAGTAAATGTTATAAAGCTTGTTCTGTGACCCTGGAGAAGCATTTCTATGAAAACAACAATTTTGAAGTCACAGAGGAAGAAACTTTTGTCACAGAAAGTCAACCATTAAATATTCTGTTGGCACTGATATACTTTTATAGCAGGACTGTGTCCAAACATTAATTATAAATCTCCAAAATGTGGTTCTTGTCAACTTATTCCTCCTCATGTTCAATGCCACAGTTGATTCTCTGAGTAAACGCACCCGTTGAACCGTGTCCTTCCCTGCAGAACCCGAGCGACTGCAGCAAGGCGAGGAAGCTGGTCTGCAACATCAACAAGGGCTGCGGTTACGGCTGCCAGCTCCACCACGTGGTCTACTGCTTCATGATCGCCTACGGCACGCAGCGCACGCTCATCCTGGAGTCGCACAACTGGCGCTACGCCCCGGGCGGCTGGGAGACCGTCTTCCTGCCGGTCAGCAACAGCTGCATGGACCGCTCGGGCTCCTCCACTGGACACTGGTCGGGTGAGACGCAAATCTACTCCCTCAGGGTCGACTCGGGGCCGGTTCCTGACTTGAACATGTCTGATCTGTAGTCCACACAAACTTTATTAGACATGTTTTTGTAATATCTGCGTCACATCATCATGAAAAAAAACATTATTTTTGTAGTATAAAAAGTACTATATCAAGCATGAAGTGCAAAAGAAAGTTTCAGGGGGAAAATAATGGTAATAAAACACAAGTTATACTGTATATATATATATATATATATATATGTATAATAAGTAATAAATATAAATATAAAATAAAAAAGTAAGTTGCAGATGCAATTACAACAATTAATTCCAACAAATAATTCCAAAGAAATCCATCTGTTTGTTATTTTTTATTTAAACCATAAAAAAAAGATACAATAAAAATGACATCACTAAACAAATACAGAAGGTAATGCAACTGCCAGGAATTTGTTGGTTTTAGATATTTTAAAAAATGTTGAACCTGGGCAGTAAAACGGGACAATGAAAAGTAAATAAAAATAAAAAAAGTTAGTCAAAAAAGTCCGAATTATTATAAAGGATTCAACATTTTTAATCATTTTGTGTAAACTTAGAAAATGAATGTTTACCGTGAAGAAAAGAGCAATAAAAAGTTAGGTGATCACAAAGGAAATAAAAAAACAAAGTATTGTAAAAAGAAATGAGTTTTTGCCTTGAAATAATTTGAGAAAGATGAGAGCAAACCTGGGATCACCTCTCAGTCTTGCACAGGAAGTGTCAAAGTCTGTCATTGAGATTGACAAGAGTCACGTCTGTTCAGACGCAGTGTTTCACCATCAACCCTCGCTCTACGTCTCGCTGCTGCTTCCATTCAGCTCTTCACTCTCCGTCCTGGCGTTCTCTCCTGGGTCCCGTCTTATCTCGGCTCTCTCGCAGTGTCGCCTTCCTTTCATGTGTCCCCTCGCTGGGATCTCATCTCCGGCGCCTCCTATGGATCCATACGTACCTTCTGGCCGCTCGGCCCGTTTACACCAGCAGCACGTGCTGCTTTTCTAAAGTCTGGTCAAGTGGCGCATGTGGAGTTCTTGTGTCTGCGGAGTGACTGGAGCCTCCTGGTGCTCTATGGGTCGCAAATGTCTCGCCGCAGGAAGAGACCACAACGTTTGACCGAGCATGTCATGTCTGAGCTTCTGAGGAAATTATCAATTCATTAATTAGGCATTAAAAACTAATATATATATATTTTTTAATTATAAACAGGTTATAACAAAAATGGTTGATATATTATTTTTGCATTCACAAAAGTTCATACATTAATAGTATATTATTTATATTCATTTAATAGATACAAATTATTCATCTGACTTCACAATTCTGAATAAATAAATAAAATTAGGTTTAAAACACAAAATGATATTACATTTAACTTTAAAACAAACATGCATTACAACATTAAAAAAAATGTTGGTTAATGGGTTTACATTTTCAATTGAAACATATTTAACCCTTGTGTTGTCTCTGGGTCAAGGTGACCCGAAGGCCCAAAAACAAATGTGCTTGTGGTATCCCTTGTGTTGTCTCTGGGTCAAAGGTGAACGACCTCCACCACTGCATATCTATATCTTGGAGCAAGGGAGGTTGTTTTCGGCCACCGGGTCACCTTGACCCAGAGGTGATCTGAGGGTTAAAGCAAGTTATATTATTTTTCTTTTTTTTTTTTTCAAAAGTGATTAATATAAGATTTAATTGTTGATATTATTTGAGCATTCACAAAAATTGAAGATTCAAACATAGCAGAAATTAACAAAATGATTTAGAAGTAAAATATTTATGTAGTTTGATTTTGTTTGATTTCATTTTTTTATATTATTTAACCTTAAAATGTTTCAAGTAGGTAGTATTTCTTTTGGAGAATTTAGGTGCTTTCTTGGTATTAATCCATGTTCTTTTTTAATGGATATTAAATAAATAATAATAGATTAATTATACTATTTTTTGTACTATTTTTTACACCTCCAATATATTTATTTAATTTTGATTATTATTTAATTATATAATAATATTTACCTAACATCATGTGTAAAGTTATGCATTGATAAATTAAATTAGGTTTGAAACAAACAACAATGTTAGTTTTAACTTTACAATAAGACTGAAAAGTATAAAAAAAATATGAATAAGTCAATCGTCTTTTAAGGTGCACTTAAAATTTAAAAGGAACCCCTTTTGTGCAAATTATATTAATATTAGCTGTTTTTTCTTTTGAAATCTGATAAATATTAGGATAAATTTTTGCAAAAATATTTTAGCATTTACAAAAATACATCTATAAATCAATATATAGCAGGAAATAAAAACAAATATTGAGACGTCAAATAAAAGTAACTATTGTAAAATTGTATTTCCTTTTCATTAAGAAGTACTTTCTGTTTTTTAAATACTATTTTAGTTGTGTTTATTTATTTATTTGAGGATATTTAGACGAAAATAAATCAAACTTTGATCCTTCTTGTCATTTTATTTTGGGATTCACAGGAAGTGCTGCAATGACCCGTAGGACTGCGATTCGTGAAAGTATTGACTCGTATTAGCAGATGTTTGACCGACTCAGCCTGTGTTTTTGGACGGATCTGCATGAACATGCTGCCATCGAGGACTCCGAGGGAATCCGGCCTGTGAACGACTGCTGTGTTTTCACATTCTGTGTGAAGGCTGTCGTGCTCCGGAGAGCCTGGTGTATCCGTGTGTGCTTAGTGCTCGCTCGGCTAAGTGTTCCCCTCAGGACTCTTGCAGTACGAGAAAATAAAACCGTGTTGTGCATCTGTGGCGCTGCATTCTGTCGGTAGCTCGGGGGGCGGGAGGGGGGGGCTGAATCAAAGATGGAGGAGAAGTCATTTTAGGACCTGATGATTTCCTCTCTCCGAGTCGAACATGGAAAGCAAAACAAGAATTTCACATTAAAATAAAGAAGAATCCCGAGCAGACCTGAGGGGAACAATCGTGGGTGAAGGAACGACGAGGATCCGAGATTGTTTTTCTCGTCACGACGCCTAAAGTGTGTCAGACTTTGTGTTTGTTTTTCTTGTCGTGGACACTTGTGAGTCTCTGGGATTCACAAGATATCGCTTTTGATTTCTGGATCCTACACACCGAAGTGAGTCATTGTGAGTCGAGTGGATGAAGGGTTCCTCATGTCAATACTAAATCATAGACGGTGACGGTAACCCGTTTGATCGAGTTCTGACTCAGATCTTGTCCCAGTCGAGTCGAGTCACACACGAGGTGGCTATTGACTCAGAGCCTATGAGTCATGTAATTGTTCAATTCTGAGAGGCTTATCGAGTCCCAATTTTGGGGACCTGACCCCCCAAAAAAATCAAATTTTCCAAAAGCTGTAACTTTGGTTTGCAAAACAAACAGTGGTTCTTAATCTTGTGATAATCCCACCTGAATCCTACCACTCTGATTGAGTCCCTGTGACAAGTATCGCCTCCTAGTTAGTTAGGCTAAGAAACAATGCTGTCCCTTGTCCTCCAAGGGAGTCCCTGTGGCTCAATTAACAATTGTAGATTTGTTATCACTGAGACCAACAAGTCTGAGTTAGTACTGTGGCTTACGATGCTAAATGAACAGAAGTAACTTGTTGTCACTGAATCCAACAAGTCTGAGTGAGTAAAGTGACTCAGTTGCTAAATTTGCAAAAGTAACTTGTTGTCACTGAATCCAACAAATCTGAGTAAGTCCCTTTGGCTTAGATTGCTAAATTAACAGTAGTAACTTGTTGTCACTGAATCCAACAAAACTAAGTGAGTAATGTGGCTCAGGTTGATAGATAAACAGAAGTAACTTGTTGTCACTGAATCCTACAAATCTGAGGGAGTCACTGTGACTCACGTTGCTAAATTTTCAGAAGTAACTTGTTGTCACTGAATCCAACAAATCTAAGTGAGTCCTGTGGCTCAGGTTGATAGATAAACAGAAGTAACTTGTTGTCACTGAACCCTACAAATCTGAGTGAGTCACTGTGACTCAGTTGCTAAATTTTCAGAAGTAACTTGTTGTCACTGAATCCAACAAATCTGAGTGAGTCACTGTGGCCCAGGTTGCTAAATTTTCAGAAGTAACTTGTTGTCACTGAATCCAACAAAACTAAGTGAGTAATGTGGCTCACGTTGCTAAATTTTCAGAAGTAACTTGTTGTCACTGAATCCAACAAATCTGAGTTAGTACTGTGGCTCACGTTGATAGATGAACAGAAGTAACTTGTTGTCACTGAATCCAACAAACCTGAGTGAGTCACTGTGACTCATGTTGCTAAATTTTCTGAGTGAGAAAAGAGTGATTCCGACTCATGTCATTCCACCCACTCACCCAGATGTGCTTGACTCACAATTGTATTGAGTTTAAATGTTTTCATCGATACGGTTCAAGATCCTCTGTGGGCCTCAAACGACTCGTCATATCTGCCGCCGGACTGAACGCCGGCGAGTCAGAGTCAGAGTCGGCGCAGAAGCGTCGGCGTGACTCGCGGGTCAAAGGCCACATTAATTTAACGAGCGAGCCGAACATTGTTTTAATTCTAAACGCTCAGCTTAGTCTACGGGACGTCGCTCTGGGTTCCTCACTCGGTTAATCTCATGAAATATTCATCGGAGCGAGACTCGACTACGAGCGGATCTATATGCCTCCAGTCTCCCGGCGTCCAGGAAATGTATGCAGAGGCTTTTTTTTTTTTTGTTTCGCAGTCGCATTGATGAAATTTAGTGCAGCTTTGTGATCTAATTAAGTAGCTGTGGGAGGAAGACTCGGTGCACGCCGGTGCCAAGAAGAGCCTCAAAAAAAAACATTCCCCCCTTCTGTGGATCACGCCAGTTATATAAGACATGCCTGGGAATTTGTTGTTTTTTTTCTCAATATTTAATGCCTCTTCCAATTTGAATCCAGCTCATGCTCACGAACGCATTGTTTTTATGGTGAACGCGACGAGTCGTGGAGCGAGGAGCTTAAAAATAACACACAGACAAACTTATTTTTAACTCTAATCGTCGGTCAACACTCGGGTCGGAACGTTGCGACTTCGGCGCGATTCTCTCGCCGATGAGATGAGATAAGATAAGAATCACAACCTCTTTTTTGTTATTGCGTTATTTACATCCTTGTGCTGAATTCTGGGCGAGTTTATCGTCTTACTCAGAGAACAATGGTCTCAGACTCAAAGGAGCCTGATCATCACCCTGGTCCAGTTCAAAATAAGTGACGGGGCCAGAATATTCAAGTAGAATAAAATGTTTAAAACTAATTTATTCGACACAGTTTGGACACGCACAGATACCAATGGGCTTTTATTTTGAAGGCGTGTTTATATACTATTTTATTACGAGTCCACAAACTGTGTCTTTTCTTTTCCTGCACTGGCTAAAAGTTTTTAAAAAATCTCACACGGATAAACAATAAGTATTACTAGAATCTCCATTAGATGAATCATACCTCTGCCAAGGAGCTCATTTCAAATGACTTTATTTAATTTAAACAATTTCCATCAACGACAATACATTAAACGATTGTATTTTGTAGAATATATTGACAATTAAATTACCCAAAAAGCAACTAGTGGGATTACATTTATTTTCCTGGGAATTTAAATGAAGTTGTACGCAATTTAGATTTCACGAAAAAAATGGAAAACAGTATATATGACCAAAAATGCAACAATTTTAACCCAAAAAAAAAAAAGTAAAGAAGGAAAGAGTAATAATAGAAAAATAGACCAGCTGACAATATAAGAAACTCAATTAAAACAGGAAAGCACAAAAAAAGTGATTGAAAAAAGGACAGAGCCAGACACATAATAAATTATAATAAAAATAATATAATTGGTTGCCGCGATATACAAAGTGGTTTTCAGACAAATTTTCAGATTCTTAACTAAACACATCATCTCTCTTCTAGTCGGACACGTTGTATAAATACTAAGAGTATATACTAATACCAAGAGTATATATTTGCTATTGTACTTGTAATTAGAGCCATTTTTCAAAGGACCACTCATTTTTGTAACGGGCTGGTGTCGAGTCTGAGCCGATCTAATCGTTCAATCGCCCAAAACTAATGATGCTTCTCCATTCGCTCTGGTTCCACCGCAGCCAATGAAAGCCTTCCGGGGTTTTTCAGTTTGAGCCACAAGGCTGAGGAACACACAGTCTTTGTTAGGAAAGAGACACTGAAGGTTATTCTTTACTTGGTCACATCAAAAACTTTCAGTGAAGTAGAAGACTTGGAGTACGTTGCGGCTAATGCTAACCCTGAAGATGGTTATCCAACCGTATGACCTGTGACCTTTGTCTTTACTCCGTCAACAGACCCTACCCTGTCATTTCCTTCTGTGGATTCTTGTCATTTTTTCTCTTCTTCCTCACATTTAGTTACGTCTCTGTCTTCTTCGTCATTCACTTTGACATTTTACATACTGTTGTTTTGAGTTGTTGTTATTTTTAGACATCCACATACAAGCTGTAAATAGAATTAAATATTTATCACCCCATAAACAGACGGTATCAACTTAATTCGAGAATATATGAAATTATACTTTAGCTAGCACTGTTGACCCCATGCTAAGATAGCAAGTTCAGTTTAAAATGTCTCTCTTTATCTTCTCTTTACATTAGAAATGAAAAAATATATGTCAGTGTTTATTATGTGTCTATTAAAGAAATATAGAAGTAAATTAGTGTCATCATAATATTTTTATTTAAAATGTTGTAAGCATTTAATTATTCTTTGAATATCTGAATTTCTAATAATACATTAAGTATTTTTAATATTGAATATATATATATATATAGATAGATGAATTTATAAGGCTAAGATTAAGAAAAATCTGTTAAAACAAATCTACATATTGGAATTATAATATAAACTGTGTGTAGAAAATATTTTTAAAAAAAATGTAATATTAATTGAAACAAACTTGTTTAAATATCTCAATATACAAGTTATTTAATTTATTTACTCAATAAAAACACATTTGGATATACAGGTTTTTTTTCAATTAAATTATTCAACAAGAAAAAAGATTTGAAACGTAACCATTGAATATTCTGTTGGCACTGATATACATCCATAAATAACCCCTTGTTTCTCATATACATTAAATGCACTCGCTGCAGGGAAACAGTCCATGTTAAAAAACATGTTGTCCTGTCCGCAGGTGAAGCCCACGACAAAGACATCCAGGTGGTGGAGCTGCCCATCGTGGACAGCCTCCACCCTCGACCCCCCTACCTGCCCCTGGCCATCCCCGAAGACCTGGCCCCTCGTCTGCACCGCCTCCACGGGGACCCATCCGTCTGGTGGGTCTCCCAGTTCGTCAAGTACCTGGTCCGCCCTCAGTCCTGGCTGAAGAAGGAGATCCAGCAGACCACGGCCAAGCTGGGCTTCAAACACCCCATCATCGGGTAAGAGGTTAATATGAGATGAACGCGGGGCTACGTTTGTTTGTTCGCTCCACTTTTATTTGGAGCATATTAGCATTTTTATTGCCGCCCGGTTTCAAACGTGTTCGGCTCACAGTCCTGCGAATAAAACGGCAGAAAATCCGCTGCGGCCGGAAACCTCTAATCATCGGCAGCTACCGAGATCATAATTAAAAAATACCTCCGTAATCACATGTTTGCTGGTCGGCAGTTTCAGTAATGGTTCGCAAGAAGAAGGAGAAATTAAAAAAACTAATAAAGCCGTTTTTATATTTCGGCGGTTATTATACTCTCATCAATATTCAGCGAGGGAATGTTTCTCCAAGAAAAGAAAAGTAAGTAAAATGTGATTGTGCATTTTTTCTGAGAGGCACAGACTAGTTCAACCAAAGATGAGGAACCCCCGGGGCAGACCTAGGACACGCTCTAGTGTCTCTGTTAACCTGAGAATATAGACCTCTTTACCTTAGTTGCTGCCCCCGCGACTTCACCTCATGGAAGGATATAAAATAGAGGACGACGAATTAACCTTCACTGATCTTTTTTAATGTTTAATTTTCAATTTATCAACTTATTAATCGCTGCTTTTTATGTGTTTCAAAGATGTTTAATGTGCTTAAATGTTTAAACGTATTTGTAAGGTGACCCCTGAGCATCTGGCGCCTTTAAATTACTACAATTATTGTTATTTTACTTTTGGTTAAAAAGATAATAATTCATTGAGTATGAATCATACTTCAAAATGTTCATCTTTATTTTTTATGATATTATACAGTTGGACTATACAGTTTAAATCAACAACATGTATTGCAACAACCCTCTCAGTCACTTGGGCAACAATCTTTTGCGCTCACATGGTGCGTCTGATATCATACTTAAGTATTCCGACATTTTTTTCCATTTTCGGACACGTCGAAGTTTGAGTTATTAAAATCGGTCGAATTAAACCTTTTTTCGAGCCTTCAAAAAACAACATTTTACACATTTGGGCAACAATTTTTTGCGCTCACATAGTGCGTCTGATATCATACTTAAGTATTCCCGACAACATCTCCTGTGATGCTTTGCCGCCCAGTCAATTAATCAAAGCAACATAAACGTTGAATTTGAATACAGTATTGTAGTAACCGATCAAGATATTTATACGGTTACATTTTTTTTTTACTTATCTAAAACTACTTTTCTATCCCAGCTATTTTGGGTGTTGGGCTAAGAGACACCCTGGAAAGGACACTTGGAGACTGCCGCGTGTTACTGGAGAGACTGCATTGTTCGACAATATTTAAAATTAGCTTCTATATTTCCATCGGTCTCGCCGAGACGGCGAATTCAAAATGATTGAAGTCAAGTGTGGTAAGTGTTCCTTGGATGAGACGAGTCAGAGTGTGACTGGATGTGTGCGATGAAAGTGCTCCGGTGTCTTCCTGCGACGGCGGGATGTGAACCCGCTGTTCCACCTTGATAATCCAAAACGCTGCGGTGACAGCACAGCTGACGAGGTCTCACTTTAGTCGCCGCGATTCCACTTTGATTTTCCCGGCGAAAAAAAAAAGTCTCTCCGGGGACGGTTCCGTGCAAAAGAGTTATTCTGAGTCGCAACTTCTCGACGCCGGTCGCAAACGCGCCTCTGGGAAATGAGTCGGACATGTTTAGGTGTTTATCTACTCATTCGTTTGGCTGTCAGGTGCTCAGCGGAGGAACATCCACATGTCGTGTGACTCATGAATCATTCCCTCCGTCTTTGAGCGCCGCATTAAATCTAGATTAAATAAGACTATGCCGAAATAATTTAGCGTGGGTGGTCATCTAGGACGGATGGGCTTCCCGACCAGGAACTGGCAGCTCCAGGGAGGAGAATAAATGATTCACAGGTAATTTGTTTGGACTGGAAGCGCGTGAAATGAGATGATACACAATAACGCCGCGGAGGAATGTACCACACTTCCCGCGCTTGCACAGAACCGCGGTTATATACAAGGTTCTGGGTTCGAAACTGCCGTCGGTGATCACAGATACTGATGTTTTCTTTGGCAATAATCTGGCGAAACAATACAAATCACGATATAGAGACAACAATATATTGTGATACTGTAGTAACAAGGATATATTTGTAGTATTGTCGAGTACTTGACTCTGGTGTTGCAGACCACCTGACTCTTGACGAAGTCATATCTGATTCTTACTGATTTCAATTATTTTAAAGTAGCTTTAATCATAAAAAAAAAAGTTATTTCAATCAAGCAAACATATTTTCAATCAAAAAAAAGTTAAAACGAAAATATTGTTAATTTTGTGTGAATATATGTTTCTTTATGCTGCTGGAGTCAGCTGTATCCTCTCGTCCTCAGACAATCCCACGGGTTTTATTGTTTCTTTACGATGTAATGACTGCTGCTATCTAGCAGTCAGGAGTATAATTCCAACACACAAATAAACAAACCACGTATGTTTGTATGTTAATCTATGTTTATACTTTCTATCGGATCGCTTTCCAAGCATTCGTCAGTGAGTCACTTCCTGGTCTTACGACACATGTGACTTTCAACCCAAACTGAATGTGTCCGGGCTACAAGTGCCGAAGAAGCTGATTGGCTGAACCGTGTTTGACTAAAATAACTCACTTTCAACAATCGTACAATGCAATATAAACATTCAAGTGTCGAAGAGGGGTTACCAAATAAATAAATGTTCTAATTATAAAACGAAAACTGTGGTAATGTATTGATTAATCGTAAGTTTAATAATAAGTAGAATGGAACACAGTTCAGCCAATCAGCTTCGTCGTCACTTGTAGCCCGGACACATTCCGTTGGGGGGGAAAGATACTTTCTTCTTTTTGCTAATATACCTGTTAAATGTTGGTACAAAATTGAATTGCTCAGTTGAAGTTTCGTTCACTTGTGAAAAAGCTTTTTTTTCAGCCTTTTACGTAGGAAGTGCCTGGACCGCAAAGTTTTTTCGGGATCTGTTGTGATCAAATGAAAAATGATGCTAGCGTACATTTGAGCCTGTTGAATTTACATTTAAATATTAAAAACTAAATGAAATATACCAATACAAATCATAAAATAACTTGAAAAAATGAACGACAAAAAAGATAATCGATACAGTGCTTTTGACCATCGATATTCTATGGTGACATATATATTTTTTTACTTTATTTAATTTTATGGTTCTTTCCTACATCCCTAATCACAGAGCGACACGTGACGCTCCATCTCTTCTTCATCTCCTCGCCAAAACCAAAATAACCAAAATATTTCCGAGGGTTTGTGAAGCGGCGTTCATCCGTCGCCGCTCGTCCTCGTTCATCCCTCCTGTGCCGGCGATGGTTTCTCGTCCGTCTCTCGCTCGTCTCTTTCAGAGCCTCGTTTCATCACTCGTCTCTTCCATCCTCGCCCCTCTTCGCTTCCTCCACCTCTTCGTTCATATATTTCCTCAGCAACTTTTCCCGGCGTTTCCGTGTGATCAGTGAAATTTCCATTCTTCACACTCGCGTCTCTCTTCTCGCTCACTCGCTCGTTTCTCTCCAGAAAGATATGCGACGATGAAAGGAGCAAAGTTTTCTGAGAAATCTGCCACTTCCTCTGAATATCATACTTATACTTATTAGTTGGTGTCCTCAAGGCGCTGTCCTGGGTCCTGCTCACATTTGACATTAAAGATCATTTCATTTAGCGAATAAGCCTCTTTTAATGATCCTTTTGCCTTCAAACATTCAAATGAGACGTGAATATTTCATTGATGAAGGCACGCATCTGCAGCGATGAGTTCACTGAGAGGAAGCCAGACAAGGGGAGTTTTAGTTTAGAAGTTTAAAGTGAGTTGCTGTGTTTATTAAGTTAGAAAAATAAGGCTAGTCGGAGAGTGTTTGACATATTTGAATCCCATTAAAAACTTGCTTGAAGCAATAGTCAGGAAGTTTTTCAAGCCTTAAAATTTACTCAAAATTGAAAATAGGATCATTAAAGTGAATAAGGGAATATTTGTTATAGTAAAATTCATCATCTCAGTTTGTTTTTTCAAGTCTTGGACGTTATAAATCCAGTAGTGTTTTAAAATGGTAAAAACACACAATAATGTAATGTAAATAAAGGTGGTACATTTATTTCCGAATAATTCTAAGCTATGAAAAACCTTTAAAAACTCACTTGTGTAGAAATACCTCTAAAGAAGGTCGACGTAAATAAGAATCTAGCAACAATGACTCTCCTAAAGTCTCCTTGGATTCAAAGCCACACTAGAGAAAAACGGAAATACTTTCTCGTAAAAATGTTAGAGTCAAACGTTCCAATGTTTTATGCAGGTGTGAGGGGAATGGAGACTAGATTTTTCTAGGTTAATCCCTCCTCATCTTTAGTTATCCCACTTCCTCTTAAACTTATTTTGAAATAAATTGAAGTTAATTCTTTTGTATCTTTTTTTTTACTTAGTTTGTTTTTCCTGTCTCCACAAAGTCACTCCACTGCTCATCATTAATTACTGTAGTTGTACATTATTTGCTCTGTTTTTAAGGCTGCGACCCAGTTCTACTCCTTACAAATGGTTATAGTAGAAAATATCGCACTGAGAATTGGAAGAACCCTAAATATTTTAGCACAGACTAGAATGCTTATTCTTAAAGTAAGTAGGGTAAAGGTTATTTCTTAAGTGCCTTCCTAGACCAGGGTCACAAAGCGCTTTAACAATCAAAAACAATACACAGTTAAATGTATTATATTTACTTTAAAATATCGAGATACATGAAACAAACACTCTGTAAAAATATCTTAATATGTTTTTTGAAGGTGTCAGTAGATCATCAAACACAGAGATCGTTCCAAATCTTAGGAGCTGGTCTGGAATCGGTGCGTGGAACCATCAGTAGATTCTGATCCACAGACCTCAGAGCCCGAGCTGGGGTGTAAGGCTGGATCAGATCACTGATGTAAGGAGGAGTCTGACCATGAATAGATCTGAAAGTAAGAACCAGAACTTTTATATTGATCCTGAAAATACCTGTCAGCCACTGAAGAGTTTTAAGGATCAGGGAAATGTGAGTTCTTCTACTAGAGCGGGTCAGAATTCTCACTGCAGTTTTGTATCAACTGCAGGCGAGACAGATCCTTCTTGTTTAGACACGAAAATAAACTGTTACAATAGTCTAAACGAGAAGAAACAAACGCACGGATTATAAACTCCAGTTCATGTTGTGACAACATTTTCCTAAATGATTAAATGATTTTCTCAGTCAAACTGTCATGTCATTCATCACGTCTTGAATAAATGTTTTAATTTTCCAACTCGGGAACCTCACCTGACGCGAGAGGCACCGGTTTTGTTGGACGACCCCGACAGTAACTGGTCGACAGCGCTTTGCAAAGCCCTTTATGTCAGAGATGAAGGTACCGAGGTGTTCACTGAGAGTGACTGGTGAAGGTCGAGATCACTAAAGGAAGCATCGGAGAGTTCACGTTTGAAGAAGTAACGGAGGAAGAGCTCGGACGGTTTGACAGCAGATGAATAGAGAAGAAGTGCTAATGGCTACGTACTGTAAAATCCACACTAGGGTTAATGAGGTCACAGGTTATAAAACTTCTCAATTGTGACGCTCGTGTTCGGCGAAAGCAAAGAACCGGACTGGCATCGTTTTTGTTTTTTTTGCGACGTGACATGACCTTGTTTACCGCCTATTCAAACATGACAGCCCGAAAGACAAGTGGCCCGGCGACGGCGCGTTCATCTGTCAGGCTGCCAGACTGCTGATGTCACATCTAATAAATAATTGATTTGGTCTGTAGTTCATTTTCTGCCACTGCCTCCATCAGCACTCGCTGTCAGACGTGGGTGCGGCGTGTTAGCGCTCCTACACCCACCGCCAGGGATTCGGATCCTGCTGCCAGAACTCAGGAACGTAGGCATGAATTGAATTATTGTTGTGGCGGCGGGTGTCTGGGGGGACGGGTTGGGAGAGGGGGGGCGGCAGTTGACTGAATGATCTTCAATTGTGGTCCGGATGTGACGTCCTCGATCGCAGGAGTCGTGAAGCCCCACTCGCAACAATGAGTGTTTTCGCGAGAGGCCAGAGAGTCACGCGGCGCTGAGGCGGCGGATTTTTTGTAATTGAATAGTTGTGGGAGGAATAAAATAGTTTTTTTTCACAATCCATCGATTTTCGAGAGATGCCAGCGTGTCAGGAGGTTCTTCTCCTCTCACCCACGTTGTCGTAACGGCTTCTTCTGCTCCAGGGTTCACGTGAGGAGGACGGACAAGGTGGGCACGGAGGCGGCCTTCCACCCCATCGAAGAGTACATGGTCCACGTCGAGGAGCAGTACCAACACCTGGCCAGGCGGATCCACGTGGACAAGAAGAGGGTCTATCTGGCCACCGACGACCCGTCCCTGCTGCAGGAAGCCAAGACAAAGTCTGTGATTTTTTTTCGGAGGCGGGTGTTTTCTGAGTCGTGTGTAACGTGAGTTTTTTTTTTTTCCTTCCTCAGGTACCCGGACTACGAGTTCATCAGCGATAACTCCATCTCGTGGTCGGCGGGCCTTCACAACCGCTACACTGAGAACTCGCTGAGAGGCGTGATCCTCGACATCCACTTCCTGTCCCAGACCGACTTCCTGGTCTGCACCTTCTCGTCACAGGTTTGGGCGACATTAGCTTTTTTATGCTATCTTTACCTATGGTCTTATGTTAGCTAAGTGGGTGTTAGCATGTAGCATAGCCAGCATCCAGATACACAAAACGTTTATATATTATTAGCGTAACGTTAGCATTAACGATACAACCATGTGTCATAGACGTGGATTCATGAAGTGTATCTATTATATCTATTTATATCTTCTTTTTTTAATGTTGTTTTTATGCATTTTAAACTTTTTTTATTAAGTCAAATCTATTATTTCAAAAGTAAGAGGTTGAGTTTGTTTCATGAATAATCAAATGTGTTTTTATAGAATAATTTAATATTTAAAATTCAATTATAATATATTTAATAAATTATTTTTAAAATTTTATTTTGATTTTTTTACCATTTTGTTATTGTCTGGTGTCTCTATTACACCAACGTTTTTATATTGAATTTAAAAGGCTATGAATAAAGAAATACTGACTTTAGAAAATGTATTTTTGAATTAAACTTTTACTTTTTAGTAAATGTCAGTGGTATCATTAGCTGTTTAATTAGTGTGTGCGCGTGTGCGTGTGCGTGTGCGTGTGCTTGTGCGTGTGCGTGTGCGTGTGCGTGTGTGTGCGTGTGTGTGTGTGTGTGTGTGTGTGTGTGTGTTCATAAGTAGTTTGGTGAATGGGGTGAACTCATTTGAGTTGTTGCAGTCCCTCGTGGTCCCTGTTGAAATGTAATCCACTTCAGAACTTCCCAGCAGTTCAAGTAGTCTTCGCCACAAAAGAATCGGGCGGACGGGCGACGTCTTAATTAACGGAGATTCATCCTGAAGTGTTGCCGAGGCTCGGGCATCGAATCCGGCGGTGGTTTCGTGGTTGTGTCTCGAAGGTTAATTACTTCTAAATGAGCAGAGAAGCGAAGCACAACTGTGTGCCCACGACTTGTGAAGTTGTGCGTCTCAACTGTAAATGAATGTGTGTTTTTGGGGACCTACGTTTGTGCTCAGTACTCTAGGAAATATGAACAAGGATATATTTGTAGTATTGTCGAGTACTTGACTCTGGTTTTGCAGAACTTACAGACCACATGACTCTTGACAAAGTCGTAACTGATCATTTGTTTTAAAACCAAAATATGTCCAAACGTCAGCTTTAAAAGCTGCTGGAGTCGACTGTATCCTCCCGTCCTCAGTCATTTCTAGGATCATATAGGATTTCATTGTTCCTTTAGCTGCGAAGGACGTAATGACTGCTGCCCTCTAGCGACCATCAGTTAAATTGCAACACAAAAACTTAATAGACAGCATGAAATTATTTTCTTTTATACAACACGTATCACGTATAGAGGGACAACAATACAATGTATTGCAATACTGTAGTAACAAGGATACATTTGTAGTATTGTCGAGTACTAAAATATGTCCTTACATCAGCTTTAAAAGCTGCTGGAGTCGACTGCATCCTCTCGTCCTCATGGGATTCTTATAGCTGTGGAGGTCATAATGACTGCTGCTGCCATCTGGTGTCCGGATGTTTAATTGCAAAAAAACAAAAATGAACGCTTTAAAAAAATGCATGTCAATGGTAAATAGAAAAATGTAATTATTTCATTTGGTACACGCTTTATTAAAATATAAACAAAACAAGAACTATGTAATATAAATGTATGATTTAAAAGTAATAATAATTGTTGTCTTTGATGTTCTCACGTGAGCTCCCGGTTCTGTGCCTCAGGTCTGTCGCGTGGCCTACGAGATCATGCAGACGCTGCACCCGGACGCCTCGTCCTACTTCTACTCCCTGGACGACATCTACTACTTCGGCGGCCAGAACGCGCACAACCAGATCGCGGTGTACCCGCACCAGCCCCGCAACGGCGAGGACATCCCTCTGGAGCCCGGCGACGTGATCGGCGTGGCCGGCAACCACTGGGACGGCTACTCCAAAGGCATCAACCGCAAGATGGGCCGCACCGGCCTCTACCCGTCCTACAAGGTCAAGGAGAAGGTGGAGACGGTCAAGTACCCGACGTACCCGGAGGCCGACAAACTGCTGAGCGCTCAGAAGAAGAAGTGAAGCGCGAGGAACATGAAGGATATTTCGCCAAAGGAGGGAAACTCCTGACCGAGGCTGCTTTTGTACAGACGCCTTCGTCGCGCCAAAAACGTGAAGGAAAAAAAAAAAAAAAAAAAAAAGCTGCAGCGAGGTTTTTGTGAAAGCGTGTGCGGCGTTTGTCACGGACGACTGGACCCCACACACCCTCCTTCTGCCCCCCCTCCCCCACCCCCCCCCCCCATAAGCCTGTAGAGAATCATCGGTTTTAAAGAAGAAGAAAAAAAGGAAGAAACTCTTTCGAGCGTCGAATCAAAAGTTAATTTAATGATTTATTTGGCCTTTTCTTTCTTCTGTTTTCGTTACTGAATGTACTGTACGCTTCTCCCGCCGCCCCCCCGACACCGTGCTTTCTCATCCGTCTCATGTGCAATTATTATTTTTTATTTTTTTATTTGAAGCCACCTCGTGCTTTTTATGGAGTGTTTTCAAAGGTGCGTCGTACTGTAGCGTGACAGAGGGGGGCGCTCTGACGAGCATTGTTTTTACTCCTCCTGACTGAAAATAGTGTTTTTGTGCCCAGCAGGAGCGACAGCCGGGGGGGAAGGGGGGATCCGTCCACACACCCACACACACACACACACCCTCCCCCCCCCCCACACACACTCACCTAGCACTTGACCTCCAGTGAACAATGTGGAGTTTCGTGGTACACGAGCACCCGAGCGAGGACGTCCAGCAGGGGGCGTTTGATTCCGTCGGATGCCGTGGAGAAGGAAAAACTTTCAGTTGGACGATTCGTCTTAACGGACTCGGTCGACTCCGCCATCATTTCATGACTTATGTTTTTGGGCATTGTCTTTGATAACCACAACGAATAAACTCCAGAAACAAACCACCCTTGTGTCTACAGTCGACCCACAACAAACCTGTGTCGTCTGCGACACACACACGGCAACACAAGTACGGAAGTTCATCAGTGCCAACAGAACCTAGTTGAAATGTTGTTGTTGTTTTTAATTATAATTGAAGTGAAGGAAATTATTTATTTACTTTTTTCACATAGAGTTTGATATTCTGATTCAAATAATTCGAAAATAAATGTTCTTTATTTAATACTTTTTAATTCCTTGCCTTTTAAATTCAGCACTGCTTGGTGACGCTATAATATGTTGAGTTCAAAAGGCTACATTTGTTAGAAATATTGACATTGGAGCTTTTATTTTGGAACTTTTGGATTTAGAATATCAAACTATGTGAAATAATAAAAATAAATTCTAACTTTTTAAAATAGAATATATTAAATTAGTAAAAAAGATGTAGAGATATACCTTCATACACAAGTGTCTGTCCTAACAGCAGCCAGGACACAAACACACAATCAAATGTAATACACACACAGTCTCGATAACACACACCCGTACAAACACACGGTATATAAAGTTACAGCAACATAACACACACTTGCACATCGACAATGACAACATTATGCCTCAAAACAAACAACACACACCACAAGCGGCAAGACTCGCACACACACACCTCATTGACATTATTTAATAATGAATTATTAAACGCACAACAGTATGGAATCACATTGTTCCAGCACACACTTTCATAACATACACATCTGTTGTGATGGTGGTTGCAGGGAGGGGGGGGTGGCTCCAGCTTTATTCTGAAACGCACACACACACACACACACAAACACACGCACACACAGCAGTGTTGATCTCTCTGATAAGACACACACAGTGTTCCAGGAAACATCCATCGCTCAAGGAAAACACTTCTCCCAGCAGCCTTTTCACTCACACAATGACTTATATTGGGCCACACACACACACACACACACACACACACACACACACACTCGAGCTCCTCTGGTGCAGATGTTGCTGCTCTGAAGAAGGTGAAGACAGGGCGGCGTCTTCCAATCGCCTGCCTTCGTCATCTGGACTGAGACGTCGACTCGCACACTCTAAAGTCGACACACAACGACAACACAACTCTTTCGAAAATATACCAAAAAACGCAGGCAGAACCTGCACTCAAAGACGCACACACTCCTTGCAAACCACAACACCCTGGATGTCAGCACGAGCTTCATTAACACAACTCCTGCAGCGACACACACACACATCCTGTCGCACAATCAATAGGTGCAACACTGAAGTGAGGTGTTGTGCACGGACTAGTGCACCTGGTACTGGTACTGTCCGACCGCAGTGGTCAGTAGCTCTGATGGTTCATTAAATCTGCTTTTCTTTCAAGACACGAGTTGATTTTCCTCCGCTGTGTCTCACTGAGCACTACATCTTATTCATGGCCGCTCACGGGGGGAGTGAGGGGGAGGTCGGGAGGGGGTTACACTGCAGATTGCTCTTTAATTCCGGCGCCGCTTCATTGGCCCGTGAGGGGAGCCGCCGCCGCACCCGTGGCGAGGATGAGCTTCTCAACGCCGGCGTAATGGTCTTATCGCCCGACGACAATCTGCAATTGAATCTGCGTGGAGCGAGGGTTGGTCTGCAGCCGCTGGCTCCTGCAGGAAGGGGCCCCTGGTGGGCTCTTGCGGGCGAGCGTGCTAACATGAGGGCACTTAGACGGAACGGTTGTTTAAGAGCGATGCTAGCTCTGTTAATTACTGCGTTCATTGGACGCTCCGGCTCTCGTGTTCCTGCGCTGACTCAGCAGGTCTTTCTCCGATCAGACCAACTCTCCTGACTCACTCTCATGTTTTATACGTTGAAGTCTTCCTCTCCAAGATGCAGTAAGTCTCTCATCATGACCATGTTTTGAACTTATTACTTTAAAAAGTTCTCCCCTGTCTCAAATCTGGGCGAACGAGAGGTTACGAGAGAGGAGACCATTATGGCGTAATAATGGCTTCACTCCTCCCCCAGCCAGCTGTAATCACTCCCCGCTTTGTTTATACAGCGAGTCCCTTGGAGGTGGAGACTTCCGGTATGGATGGCGTGTGGTGACAAACCTCCATGCTTGACCAGTCACAGCAGAGTGGGTGTGATTATGGTAAACAAGATTTAATCTACACTTGAGAGTCTTGCCTATCTCGGGACTCTGTCATTGACCACTGCTTTCTTCTTATGCAAGAACCAGAATCATCTTGTCTGATTAACCAGCTCAAACTAGTCAAATTCATTTTACTCAAAGGTGTAGACCATGCTTCTTAAACTCATACATTTGTAAAAGGTTTTACATTCCTGTATGAGTATCTTGATTATTATCTATAAATGTTTAACTCGTTTTACAAATGCGTGACTCATCCTACATATCCGTAACTAAATTTACAAATGTGTAACTAAATTTACAAATGTGTTACTCATTTTACAAATGTGTATCTCAATTTAGAAATGTGTAACTACATTTACAAATGTGTGACTCAATTTACAAATGTGTATCTCAATTTACAAATGTGTAACTACATTTACAAATGTGTATCTCAATTTACAAATGTGTAACTAAATTTACAAATGTGTGACTCACTTAACAGATGCATATCTTCATTTAAAAATGCTTAACTAGATTTACAAATCCGTGACAAAATTTACAAATGTGTACCTCAATTTAAAGTTACCTAGCTGCATTTGCAGATGCATGCCCCCATTTACAAATGCTTAACATTAAAATGCGTAAAACAATTTACAAATATAAAACTCAATTTACAAATTCATTATTCAATTTAAAAATTCATTACTCAATTTACAAATGTAAAATTGATTTAGAAATGCGTGACTAGATTAACAAATGTGTAACATGATTTAAAAATGCATAAATTAATAAATTAAATAAGTCATTTGGAATAAATGTGCTCAAATCTTAAAATTCCAAAATCTCCTGCTGCTGGTCATCGCAACAAATGATACATTTACAGACAAATCCTGTGACTTAAGTCACATTTGTCAAGAGTCTTCATGTGGACGATCTTCTGCTCACTCTATGATTCGGCCATGATGGTTTGGTTCTTCTAACAACTTCATAAAAGCCGAAAAACTTTTACCTTCTACTTTGCAGCTAAAATCAGTTTTAAAAGGACTTCTCTGGTTCTGAAACCAAGCGTCTGATCGCCAACAAAGGACTTTGATAGAGACTTGGTTCTGCTGACGACGGAAAAGTGTAAATTCTTGATGAACGCGGCCAGAGATAGAACTGATGGAATTCACTCTAACCTCGGAGATACCGGCTCTAAAAGGAGCAGCTGAATTAATTCCCACTGACTCATGGAAAAGAGAGAGGAATGAAAATGACTATTGCTGTTGGCGTGCGACGGTAACGACTTCAGAGCCTCAAACCATGACCTGCTCGTGGATCTTCTGATATTATTGACTCTCGGCGCGTTAGAACTGAGCCGCGGGCATCCACTTGATCACTGGAGGAATAAAAGTATTTGGCTTGGCTCGAGTTCCTGGAGTCGACGGTGAACCCTGAGTCAACAGTGCTGGCTCTCGCCTCGCACTGCGCTCCCGACAAATCATCACGTGATCCGGTAGTGAAGTCATTAAGAAGGTTTGCCGAAGATGAACTCATGACTTATTACTGCGGATTTCAAGACTTTTGTTTGAAAATACGCTTCCAAGAATAATCCAGATCCATCAATCCTTCTTCTTATCATAACTGACTTCCTTAGAACGTCTTGAGAGTTTTCTTGAATTGTTATCTCTGGGTCAAAGTGACCCAGTGTCTCGAAAACAAATGTGTTTGAGGTATCCCTTTTGTTATCTCTAGGTCAAGGTAAACGACCTTCCTTGGCTTCCAGAAATACATATGCAGTGGTTCACCTTGACCCAGAGACAATGCAAGGGATACCACAAACACATTCTCTTCCGTCCTCTTTATTTTTCATAAAATTTTGCATTTTTGGGTGTACTAATAAAGTTCGAAAATTTCCAAAATGTAGTACTGTCACAAATCAAACCGCTACACACTAACCGGAAACGACTCGACAGCTTCTTCTTCTTCTACTACTTTTTAACGCTGTTGGCAAACAGCTGTTGGAACACTATCGCCGACACTTGACAGCACTTTTTACCAATTGAAACAATTTGTTTCATTGTCTTATTATTGTTGTTTTGTGATAAAAATTAGTGTTTTTTTGAGACATTTACGTCGGTATCTGCTCTGAAGACGCACCGTCAGTCAAATTTTCTCACACTGCTCATCGGGACGCATTTGTGCACTCAAAATACTAAGTGTAATCGCAGATGTGCGCGATTTGGGACACACTCCATGGACTTCCCAGGATGCCTCGGACCTACTGAGTAAGTTTGTGTTTTCAAAACATCACCTCAATCGTTTTCGTACCTTCTCGTGCTCAGCAAATCTAATGCCAGGTTCTTCCACATGCAGGTGGAAGGACGTCCAGCTCGACACTCGTCCAGCTTCGGCTGTGAAGACCATTTGTCTGCTGGAGATAACCGGTGATTTAAGGCCGAGGACTTGTGTACAGTCGGAGGGAGACGACCGGCTGCTGCTTATCTCCCTCCAGCACGATCCTGCTCACACTTTTACATTAGACTCCGTTAGTCAGAGCCATCTATCTTGCCAGTCAGGCTCTGATAAAACTGTCCAGGGAAGGACGACAGAGCGGAGGCGCCACGTCTTCTACGCGCCACGTCTTCTACGCGCCACGTCTTCTACGCGCCACGTCTTCTGCGCCACGTCTTCTACGCGCCACGTCTTCTACGCGCCACGTCTTCTACGCGCCACGTCTTCTACGCGCCACGTCTTCTGCGCCACGTCTTCTACGCGCCACGTCTTCTACGCGCCACGTCTTCTGCGCCACGTCTTCTACGCGCCACGTCTTCTACGCGCCACGTCTTCTACGCGCCACGTCTTCTGCGCCACGTCTTCTACGCGCCACGTCTTCTACGCGCCACGTCTTCTACGCGCCACGTCTTAGACAAACAACGTCTTCTACGCGCCACGTCTTCTGCGCCACGTCTTCTACGCGCCACGACTTCTACGCGCCACAACTTCTACGCGCCACGACTTCTAAGCGCCACGACTTCTACGCGCCACGACTTCTACGCGCCACGACTTCTAAGCGCCACGACTTCTACGCGCCACGACTTCTACGCGCCACGTCTCCTACGCGCCACGACTTCTAAGCGCCACGACTTCTACGCGCCACGACTTCTACGCGCCACGTCTCCTACGCGCCACGTCTTCTACGCGCCACGTCTTCTACGCGCCACGACTTCTACGCGCCACGACTTCTACGCGCCACGTCTTCTACGCGCCACGTCCTCTACGCGCCATGACTTCTACGCGCCACGACTTCTACGCGCCACGTCTTCTACGCGCCACGTCTTCTACGCGCCACGACTTCTACGCGCCACGACTTCTACGCGCCACGACTTATAAGCGCCACGTCTCCTACGCGCCACGTCTTCTACGCGCCACGTCTTCTAATGCCCCATGTCTTCTACGCCCCACGTCTTCTACGTGCCACGTCTTCTAACGCCCCACGTCTTCTACACCCCACGTCTTCTAATGCCCCACGTCTTCTAATGCCCCACGTCTTCTACGCGCCACATTTGTTTCTGGGCCACACAGAAATAATAACTTTGTATTATTTCTCAATACTGCTCAATTTTTGGGCCAAACAGTTGGTAATTTCTCCGATGCTTTTTTCTTGGTTTCCCGATTTTCGTTTTTTCATTTCAGTGCATCTCTAGTCTTTATCTTTTGTTACTCGTTCGGTGGTCAAATTCATCTTCAGTATGAAATGGTTTCATAGAAATGACCCTCGTATCAAACATCTTCCTGGAAACTCCTTGACCCACGATGGAGATCCAGGTCTGGATCGAGGGTCCCCGGCATCAATGGAGGAGCTCACAAAGGTTCATGTTTTGACCGCCCGAGAAGACAATATAAGAAGTAAGAGCCTTGTGTAAAATCTGGCCTCGGCTAATTACAGATCGATGCGGTCGGGTGGATGAATGTGGTCTGGATAATAACCACCTGAGGCGGTCGTACATCATCCTTTCACCGCAGACGTCAGACACTAATCACTGGAGTCTCTGGAGACGGATTCAAAAGACCTGCGACGTCACTGCGATGAAGGGTTTTACATTTGGACAGGAAGTCTCTGATGATCCCGTTTACAAATCACCTGTTCTAGTCTTAGCGTGACTCTGTGTTGCTAACGGTTTCCTAACTGGAGCTCTCTGGAGCCAGATTATAGCTCATATAATCTGGTGGTACTTGGTGACATCAATCTGTGGTTATCCCGATAATATTGGATGAAGCAGGTGTCGAGAGAGGTTTTAACGTCTTCGAGAACTTTAATGTCAAGTGCAAAGGATTGTGGGAATTTCACTTGTATCTGTTTCGCTGTTAATTATTTAATGTTGTTTATTTATTTAACATCGTATTTTGATGATTCTCCTGCTGATGCCTTTTCAAAGACAACAACAGCTGAGCGAGTAAATGGAGAATTCCGGCATCACCTGAAGGCATCGTCACCGCTTCTCTTCTCTGATTGGTACGTTTTCTGACGGAGATTTAGAGAAATGATGACGGGTGAATCTGAATTAAACAAAAGAGAATAATTTTGGGGTAGTTTTGCAGTAAAAAAAAGTAAAAGTAAAGATAAAATTATGGAAAAAATAGAAAATAATGCGTTTCATTAAAGAGGTACATAAAACAAACAATAATGTTAAAAGTACAAAATAGCTTTATATGATAATTAGAGGATAAAATGATATTTAGACATGTCACTAAAATATGGTTTATTTTTACAACCACACTGACCTTGATAATACAAAACAAACTTAAGGTCTGTGGGCCAGAATCACCCCATCAAGCTGTCATTTTGTTAATTATTCATTATTTATATGCAATTTTATGGTAATGTAGCTAATTTTTATTTTAATGTATTGTATTTTATTCATAATTTTTCACGTGATTCATATATATATATTTTTTTATTCTGTTATGCCACAAAATAATCCTGTGTTGCGTTCACTGGCAATAAAAGTTTATTATTCTGATTCATATCTTGACCTACAGAGATTTGGCAGGACGTGAACTCAAGTGATAATTCCAACGGAGGCTGAAAACTTCATTACATTTAGACCAGCGGTGTCAAACTCAATCACACTCGGGGCGACACGTCTTTTAGCGCTCTTGGTCAAGGGCCAAACATGTTTAATATTTGCCAAACTGTCTCTCATGTCGATGGAATTCCTTTCTTCGAACCCCGTTTTTTTTTTTTTTATCTCTGTGCGATTGTTGACATCCATAATCAATGTTCCTTATCTTATCTTAAACACTGGCATCTTTACAAGTCAACATACCAACATGAACATTCATCTACTTTGCTCCCGGGGGCCTCAAGTTGACAAACCATTTGTGCTGATTTACTCTTTGTCCGGGTCCCAGAGTGGTGAAAATTCGGTGATGGATCGTGAGTGTAGAACTCTCGTGTCACTGCTTGCTCAGGTTGTGGTGAAAAAAAAACGAAAAAAAAAACGCTGTCACGCTGTGAAATTGCCGCCTCCAGCTCTGGTCCCCCGACGAGGACTGGAGAGTTTAACCTCTGGTCACCTTGAAGTTTCACTGCAGCCTATTGTTTACCTTCTCCTCTCCTCCAATTCCAGGTTTTACGACTCATATTTCACCACAGGATCTGTCGTGTTTATATCTCAGCGCCTCAGATACGTGTGCATCTGCAGGGAGGACGTCCGGGAAATGAATTTAGTTTGATCCGAACAATAGCTACATCTGGTGTCTCATGTTGAATTATTGTGTTTTATTTCCATCCTCGGATTCACAAGTCTCTACGGACGCTGACACGTGTTAAGAGAGAGGCAGGAAACTGGATTCAAAGTTTCATCCGAACGACTTTTCTCTGCAGCAAACTCTGGACTGGGTACAGGCAGATACCTGGAGAAGACACACAGGTTTCAATGTTTCATTTTGGTTTTGGGTAACAATTTAGATTTTTTTTTTTTATTGTCTAAAATACAAACTTTTAACATATGTTTTAAAATATATGTACATATCCCCTCAAGCACACACAATTAAGCCCCAAAATTATACTGACCGAACATAACTCTAATTGTGTTTTCTTTGGACAGATTTTTATTCTTTAAGGATATTTTTGCGCAACATTTGTGGCGTTTTGGCACCACAACTTGACTTTTTCATTTGATTTAGTTGTATAACACGATACCAGCTGTTTTTTGCCAAAGATTTGTCGTTACATAAATAATTGAAAACCCCTTAAAAACGAGGGATACGTTCATCTAAAATTGATGGGACAGTCCTGAGCTAAAGTATGTTCATCAGATTTACTTAACTAAAGTAATATTATCTCACTGGTTGTCTTACTTTGCTTGTGTAGGAAGGGAGTGTGTGGAGTACAGAATACTTTGTGCTAGTTACCGATCTATGAAGGAGTTAACGCCACCCGTGACCTTGAGCGATAACAATTCATTTAAGTTTGTGTCTGGTGGAAACCTTTGGAGTGAGATAATTAACTGTTTGTGAAACTGCGACAAATATATAACGGCGAACTAACAGCTCTGTGCTTCAGAAATAATTCCGAAAGACATGTAAACTCTGTGTTCTTCTTCCTCGCTCTTATACGAGTAAAACGTGTGACTGTAAACTAGTTTTCATATCTATTCTTTATTTAAGTAAAAGTCAGATTCCTAACCTGAAAAAAGGCAGAAAGACTTTTGCTGTTTTTTTAAACAACAATTCTGAACAACATATCTCTGCTATTAACCGCCCAGAGGAGACTCGAATAAAAACCTCTAGGACAGAAGAGTCTTTTCATTCTTTTAAGCTGACGTCATCTTAATTGTGTCAGTTCTTCTTCACCAAACAAATTCCTCTCCTTTAACGTCATTTCTACTAGGAGGAGCCCCCGGGGCGGACCTAGGAGGGATTGTGTCTACTAAAGAGATTAGGAATTCTGGACCTCTTTGTTCCAGATGCTACCTCTGTGGACCAACAAGAATTAACTCTGCACCTAAAAAGTTGTCAAGAAAAGGAGCCTGTATCACTTTTCATCACATGACCTGATGTTGTGTTGCGTCTCTGTGGAGACCCCCCCCCCACCCCCCGTCCTCCCATCATGAACTAGTATTTATGATGCTGCCAAATCACAGCGTTCACCACCGAATACTGTGGGGTATTGGATTTAATTTCCCATGCTTAGCGGACGAGATTGGGTTTTTCACACCATTCCTACATTCCTACGTGTGTGTGTGTGTGTGTGTGTGTGTGTGTGTGTGTGTGTGTGTGTGTGTGTGTGTGTGTGTGTGTGTGTGTGTGTGTGTGTGTGTGTGTGTGTGTGTGTGTGTGTGTGTGTGTGTGTGTGTGTGTGTGTGTGTGTGTGTGTGTGTGTGTGTGTGTGTTTCCCTGACAGACTCCAGGAGCAACACCAGCTCCCCGGATAATCACGGGTTCATCGCGAGATGTGGTCGCAGCTGTGGAGACGAAGATTTGAATATGAAGTCTTTTAGCATGTTAGATATCTCGGTTCCTATGAGACAAGCTGTTGCCACAATGCACTCTGGGTAATGATGTCGGTTGCTGGTTTAAGATGTGACGTTGAGGGATTTTTCTATTTACACAGTTTTCAATTACAATTAGAACGATTATTACTATCTAAATTTCCTACATTTTCCCTATTTTATATAGCAAAGTTGTTTTGACTATTTCTATTATACATTTATTTTCTGTGGTAGATATTTTCTTTATTTTCTTGTTTAATATTAAGATATATTTTAGTGTTTTTATATTTATTTTTACAATTTTATCCTTTTACAATTTTACCCTCCAATTTTCATTTTATTATTTTGTATTACTTTTATTATTATTATTATTATTATTATTATTATTATTTTTATTATTATTATTATTATCAATGCAGTGGACTTTTTAAATTATGAATGTTTTAAATAACACGATTTAACATTTCTTTTTATTGTCTCTGGGTCAAAGGTGAACGACATCCCCGCAGTGGTGGAGGTCGTTCACCTTTGACCCAGAGATAACACAAGGGATACACTTGTTTTTGGGCCCTCGGGTCACCTTGATCCAAGGATTAAAAAGCTGCAGGAGAAATAAAAAAACAAAAACAAAATATATATTTATGTATATATAAATATATATTTTAAGTCTACTAAAGAATGTTAATATAGTATAAATATAAAAGTAAATGTTGGATAATATCATAAAATATTATTTTTTTAAATGTATCGAAAGCTCTTTGAACAACAATTTATGTTAATTAAATGTTAAATTATACAATGAGAAATAAAAATAAAAAAGAAGGAGGCCAACAAAAATAAATGTTAAATCGTATTATTTAAAACATGAATAATTTTGAAAAGTCCACTGCATTGATCATCATTATAATACAAATTAATACAATAAAAAAGAATAATAGTAATAGTACTTCCTGTATGTTTGGCTTGTTATTCTTTAAATGTCAAAAACAAGCTGAAAACGTAGACTTATTTTACGGAACAATTCCTCATGTCGAGGCTTCAATACAAGATGGACGTTAAAAACGAGCAGTGTGTTCTGGAGTCTACTGACTCCTTCAACAAACATCTCAAGACATTTTTATTTGTTCAGGCTTTTCCTTGATTCTCTGAGACTCCTGTGTTGTTCTCAGTGTTATCTTGACCTTTAAAGCATATATTTTATTGAGTATTGTTTTGATTGTTTAAGCGCTTTGTGACACCGATCTGGAAAAGCGCTATATAAATATAAATTACTTACTAACTTACTTATGTTAAGAATAGGTATTTGGGTGTTTTTAAGTACCTTTTTTGACGAAGACTAAAACATTAAAATGAACATTTTTGTCTATGTCTCTAAAGTTACAAATCACTTCTCAATAACACAATCTCAACAATAAGTCCACATGAGGGTGAGAAGAAAATGAGGGATGAATTTTAGGGGGAACTACTGCTATAAGATTATTTGCTTTTTTGTATTAACTTTTTTTTTCTTTTTCTTCCACTGTGTACTTCCTTCCAGGAGCCTTTTGTCACTTGTATTTTTCCATGTATTTTCCCCAGCAGATGAGATGATATCTTCCCTCTCCACCCGTCTAGGCGCCTCCTGACTTGCCCTCCTCACACACATGTGAGCGCAGAAGTGTGAGCGATGAGATCCATCCCTGAGTCAAGCGGTGATCCGTCTCTCTCCGCCTCTCCTGTGATGAACGATGATGCGGTTTAACGGATGTCGGCCTCGTCTGCAGGATGAACCATCATTTACATTCGCACAATCACTCCAGCGCTGATCTATTTGTTGCTTTCTGCAGGTGCTAATGAAGCTTTTCCTGCGGTCCATCCACACGACCGGTCTCATGAGCAGATTGTCACGCCATGAACCCACTTCAACTTTTGTTCCGCCATGTTGTGCTGATCTGGCTTCTTTTTTTTTTTTTTTTTCTCTGCAGACTTCAAACCTCTCGTTCTCATCCGGGATCAGTCCGTCTCTCCTTCCCGGTGTCAAACACAGCGTTTGAAACAAAAGTGTCTATTGTGTTTAATCCAAAAAAAATGTTTTTGAAAAACTTTTTTTTTTTTTCCTGCCGGATGAAGCTCAGAACTCCCGACGCGAGATTCATTAAACGCTGGAGGAGCTTCAGAGACTTTATTACTCCGGGGACGGATGAAAGTGACCGAGACGCTCACGTCAGATATTCAGCTTCGGTTTGAAGGCATCTGCTGAACTGTTGCTTCAGAGGTGTGGCTTCCATGGATGTACTTCTCTCATCGAAATCAAAGAGCTGTTCCCCCTAATACTGTAAAACTGCACGACTTTAAAGCCAAGAGTTATTTGGGTCGTTGGTTATTCTCCACGAAGATATTAACACATATATCCTTAACACATATAAGGGAAGAATATGTTAAGATTAAGACTGACTGACTTACTAGCTTAGCTAGCTAATAACAGTGTTATCTGCAAGTTAAAAATAAGCATGGAGGACACATAGCAGGAAAAAGTTACTTTTAAATATAATTTTGTCTCAACTGGAGTATCTTCTTTAATGTTACGGGGCAGTAAAAGAGATTTAACCTGCTTTATGAAAATGAAATCTGGTCACATTAAAAAGATAATTTGAATTTATATTTATTTGTAATGTAGTAATAGGACAGTTTTTCTAGGATAACCAGGTTTTTCAGTAACGGTTGAGGGTGAAAAGAGTTGATTATATTTCGATGATGTTCATCAGAATTTAGACGGCTTTGAAAGATTCATCTCCTTACTGTTCCCACTGTGTGTGCTGTGCGAGCGAGCTCTAAATATCAACTGCCATCTGCTGTTGATTTGCTATCAAGAATGTTTCAAATGTAAAAAAAAAATATGTATCAACTTATTGAGATCAAATAAAAGTTAAAGCAGCAATACGTAACATTTCGACATTATTATTACTTCTATATTTTCTGAGGTTTGCATCTTTGCCTGGACAACTCTCCATGAGTCATGTGACCATCAAACTACTTTACAATAGTGTAGAAATGTGCAACGCAGGGGCCATTTGTGGCCCTTTTGCAGATTGAATGCACCCCCCTGTTCCCTTTATAAAATATATTATTCAACCGGAAAATGTAAAACATTAAAAAAAAAACGAACTATCAAAGCTAACTTTTCATGCTAACTGTACAAGATGACGTTCATGCCAGCTGTCCCAGCTAACTTTTTATCCTAAACAGCATGCTTTAAACAATTTCCCGAAGGAGACCTCCTGAGGGATCAATAAAGTTCTACCTTACCTTACCTTAAATGTCAATGCTAACTTTTCATGCTAATCTGTCCAAGCAGACTTTTCGGGCTAACTGTCCATGCTAACTTGTATGCTAACTGTCCTTGTAAACTGTCCATGCTTACTTTTCATCCTAACTGTCCAAGCTGACTTTTCATGCGAACTGTCCAAACTAACTGTGCAAGCTAACTGTCCATGCTAACTTTTAATGCTAACTGACAATGCTAACTTTTCAAGGTAACTGTCCATGCTAACTGACAATGCTTGCTGTCCGCAATAGACACAACAAGAGCCTTGATCTTGTTTTGTAAACAAATGTACACACAGTTTACCTGGTCACACAACTGTGTTGTTTCACTGTTCTAACACTAGGGGGAGCCAGAAAAATATTTTCTATTGTTACATATGGCTGCTTTAGTGAGCAACTCACCAGACGTCTACACTCTTGAAATTGTATCCCTTCAAATGTTCCTTTTTTTTCAATTCCCCAACTGTCCCTGAACACACCATATTATAGACAGACGCCCAGGACCATGTGAATCTCTTTTTGGACGAGGACTTGAACAAGAAACTGTTTCTACCACGACCAGGTTTAGGCAGACATGATGGGAAGGTTAATAACTCAATGGTTTCAAGTCTCCATGACAAGTCCTCCCTCTCACGAAACCCCCAGTGATGCGGTGACTCGGTGTTCAGGCTTTTCTCTCCGTGTTTTCCGCAGGCTTTCAATCCCCGAACATGAAAAGGAAAATCCTGCCATGGCCTTGCTACAAAAGCCGGCCTGCCACACGAGGGTGTCGTGATCAATATTCCTGAGAGTGCCTGCCAAGGCTCCTTAGAGACGAGGTAAAGACCGATCTTATCTGTTGTTTGAAAGAAGAAGTGGCTGAGTTGGAAGCCAGAGACAGATGGAACCCGAGTGAGAAGGAGGGAGTTCAGCAGCCCGGACTACATCTCAGATCAATGTAAGGTAAAGCTGTGTGAATCATTTATTACAACGACCCAAAATAAAATACAAAAAAAACTCTCGCTCCTCTCGGTCTTGGGAGACAAAGTAGCGTGATCGACACAAGAGCCGACACAGTGCGGGTTCAACCTTTCATTCCGCTCGTAACCAGCCAATGAACATCTTCATTCACCTGCCACCGACATCAGAGGCACGACACGAAGGTGATCACACCTCATTAAAATGAAAAAAAAACCCTGATTCTTGTGATGCAGCTCCGTGTCAGTGGAGCTTCACTTTGACGACTGCTAGCTGTGTGTTTTATACATTATTTAAAGGCAAAATATCATGAATAAAACACACACCTCTCAATCCGACACTGATAGAAAAAGGTCTTCTTTATTAATACTTCAGGTCTCCTGTAGATGACTGAGCTCTTGTCGTTCTCATTCTATCCTTTTTACATGATGACAACATCGCTACGACTACAGTAACCTCGCTGGCTATGACAAGGGTGTGCAATTAAATTTCCTCAGGGGCCTCATTATATACTTTGATTTCTGTGAGGGGAAGTCGAACCAAAAGACAGGAGCCCAGAGCCAACATATCATGGAGATAATATAAAATCATAAAATAACCTAAATATGACAATAAAATACTTATAAACCTTTGATTAAAAGAAAGAAAATTGATATTAAGAAACTCTATTTTTTTTTCAAATGATCTCAAGATGATCCAACACAATTTCGAGGGCCATTCATTATTCACCAAAAGGAAAATAATATAAGAGTGAAAAGTTCTAAACAAAGAACATAAGAAAGTTGTATTAAGAGTTAATACAATAATAAGTACAAAGAATAAGTATTAGCTGTGAGAAATGTGGTAACCCGAGGGTAATGATGCACGCACACTTAGGGTACTTTACTGGAAAACATCTCACCGTACAACAGCCCAGCATTGACCATACATTCCTTAGGCGGTGCAAAACTAAAAACCCGCCGGTAGAGTACACGGGTAAAAGGCACAAAGGTTCCGGGGTGCAATATATAAATGAGTGCAATATTAATTCAGTCTATAACAAGAAACATCTTGGTTATGGCATACATGGATTCTTGGATAACAAAAATCAACGCTAACACAGAACAAACTAGTTAAGGGTCGAAGAAAAACCAAACAGTTCACAACTTTTGAAGTTAAGTTAAGTGTAAGGTTTATAGTTATGGGTAGGGTTGTGGTCAGGGTTAGGGTTGAGTTAGGGTTGAGGCTAATACACCATTTAAAAAACATAATTAACTTATTTAGTAAGTAAGTAAGTAAGTAATATTTATTTATATAGCGCTTTTCGAGACCAGGGTCACAAAGCGCTTTAACAATCAAAACAATACTCAAAACAGTACATACTTCAAAGATCAAGATAATACTGAGAACAACACAGGAGTTCGAGAAATTCAAGGAAAAGCCTGAACAAATAGAAACGTCTTAAGATGTTTCTTAAAGGAGTCAGTAGACTCCATCAAGCCCAAAGAGAGAGGAAGATTGTTCCAAAGCTCAGGAGCAACAGCCTGAAAAGATTTCTCTCCTCTGGTCCTGAGCCGTGTGCGTGGAACCATAAGTAGATTCTGATCCACAGACCTCAGAGACCGAGCTGGGGTGTAAGGCTGGATCAGATCAGTGATGTAAGGAGGAGCCTGACCATGAATAGCTCTGAAAGTAAGAACCAGAATTTTAAAGTTGATCCTGAAAGAAACTGGAAGCCAGTGAAGAGTTTTAAGGATCGGAGAAATGTGAGTTCTCCTACTTGAGCGGGTCAGAATTCTCGCTGCAGAGTTCTGAATCAACTGCAGACGAGACAGCTCCTTCTTGTTAAGACATGAAAACAAACTGTTACAATAGTCCAGACGAGAAGAAACAAACGCATGGATTACAAGCTCCAGATCATGTTGTGACAACATTTTCCTAAGTTTAGAGATTTTTCTCAGTTGAAGGAAACAGTTTCTGGTCAGTTTTCTGCAGTGTTGAACAAGAGACATGTCTTTATCAAATACAACACCCAGGTTTCTCAGGCTCAGTTTGACAGACTGACCTAAGTCACCCAAGTACTGACTCAACCCTGGAATCTTATCATCAGGAGCAATCACCAGAGTTTCAGTTTTGTCCACATTAAGCTGTAAAGTGTTTTCACTCAGCCATTGTTTGATTTCTAGCAAACAATTGACTAAGCTGTTCAGCCTTTGGGGCTCAGTTGGGTCAAAAGAGCAGTAGAGCTGGATGTCATCAGCAAAAATGTGATAAGAAACATCTGGAAATCTCTGAATGATTTTACCAAGGGGAATCAAGTACAGCAAAAACAATAAAGGACCCAGAACAGAACCTTGAGGGACTCCACACAACAGATCTGCCGATTCAGACCTCATTTGATTGGCAGATACACTAAAACTGCGCCCAGAAAGGTAAGATGAGAACCATTCTAACACAGACCCAGACAGTCCCACTTCATCCCTTAGTCTTCTCAGCAGGATCTGGTGATCAACTGTGTCAAAGGCTGACGACAGATCCAAGAGAACCAGAACAGTGAATTTACCAGAGTCAGCCGACATCATGATGTCACTGGACACTTTCAATAAAGCTGTCTCCGTAGAGTGATGTTTACGGAAGCCAGACTGAAACTTCTCATGGATGTCGCTCTGATCCAGGAACAAAGACAGCTGCTCGGACACCACCTTCTCCAAGATCTTGGACAAGAAAGGGAGCTTAGAAATAGGCCTGAAATTACTGAGGTCAGTTGGGTCTAAGCCTGGTTTTTTGAGCAGAGGCTCCACAATGGCATGTTTAAATGCATTGGGAAAAACCCCTGTGGAAAGGGAGAGGTTCACCATATTGGTAACCCAGGGGCCAATTACATCAAATACTTTGATAAAAAGCCTACAAGGAAGGATGTCATCTGAGCAAGAGGAGGGTTTCATCTTGTTCACTAGTGCTGAAATATCACCCAAAGATACAGCAGTGAAGGATGACCAAGAGGAGGAGATGGGCTCAGAGACAGTAGGGGTTCCCAACAAAGGGGGAGAGATTTTCTCTTTGATCAATTTAATTTTGTCAATGAAAAATCTCAACAATGCATTGCTGTCAGCTTCACAGAAGACCGGCGTGATTTGAGGAGCAGAAGACACGAGAGAATTAATCGTGTCAAACAAAACTTTGGGGTTTTTCCTATTTGCTGCTACCAGTTTTCTGATGTAATCAGATCTAGCAGTTTCTACCATCTCATTGTAAGAAGTCAACAGATCCCTGAGGTGAAGTCTGTGCACCTCAAGTTTAGTAGACTTCCAGAGAATCCTGATTTGCTCGGAATTCTCTTCTTTACAAGTTTTCTGCTTTTTTCACCCCAGTTTCCTTAATTTTGTTGACATTGACTCTCTCTTTTCCTTGGCTAGGCTTAAATGTGAGATCTCCAAATTGACTTGGCAGCCTTTCATCCTTGAGTTTGTGTTTTTAGCTGATTCAGTTTAGTGTAAGCAAAGAGCTAATGCTGTGTAAAGCGATAGAGTTAACAAAAATAAGCTTGTTGTGAAGATTCTCTCGTGTGAGTTGAATCATCTCTCACTGAACTCAAAAGAAAAAAGACCTGTAGATCAATAACATCATTTTCCTGGTTAAATGGAACTTCCCGACCAACCGTGATTTAAGGTCAGAAACCTCTCGAGTGTACCCACACTTGAGAGAAAGAAAATAAATACTCTTTTTTTTGTGAGGATTTTATGAGTGAGAATGTGACAAAATGGAGCTAAAAGCAGAACCAGGACTGTAAATAATTCAGACTTGTGGATGAAACCGAAGCACTTCATTGAATTCAACAGCAGAATCATGCCGAGATTAGCATCAATTATTCATCAGATGTGGAATTAAGTCTGTGATATCAACCCGTATGGAATCTTAGCAAACATTTGGAGACTTTATCTTTAACCAACTTGATTCAGTTGTTGGTTTTTGCACCAGAGATCTGTCCAGGGTGTCCTGCACTGCGTTGAAATGGTGTAACTGGGTAGCAGTTGGTAACCCTGGCTAGCTGGATAAAACGGGTTTTGTAAATAACGTGTGGAGTAAAATTCTCTAGTGGGTCTATCCAAATGGTTTCTACGCTTTCAACCAATCACACCAAAACAGGATCTACTAATCCACACCCCTGATTATAATAACCGCTTCGCACGGGATAAGTATTACCTGTGGACCTCTGGTAATTTGTAATAATTGCGAAGAATGAGTTTAAATCCTGTGCGAATGCGCCATGTCTGTGATTTGTAATGTAATAATTCCGCCGCAAATTACCTACTGTAATTCGCTAAACACAGCTGTCAGGTGATAATACTAATCCCGTGCGAATCCAAATGTCTGTGTTTGTAATTCTGAATGCGGTATATATGCCACTGTAACGGACTTCTAGGCACTCGCCATTGTGTTAATATTTACTTCCGTTTTTTTATTTTGAAGGGGTTAATAAGGAAGTAGATCGAGTTCGTTGTTGTTTGGGGTGGGTGGGAGTTCCACATGACGAAAGTAAAGAAGACGTGCGCGCTGCACAGCTACAAACTAAGTTCAAGCCTCGTTGTTTCCCGCATGAATACACTTGATTACACTACTGTAACAGACTATGTCTCTTCTGTAAGAATAATGTTGGGGGAAATTTATTTGCAGGGCAGAGAAATGAAAGAAAATAAACGCTTGTCCACTGGATCTTCCCTAAACGAAGAACGCTTGGTTACACTAACTTTCTCTTTCACTAATTGCGCTCCTTTTTACCTCTGTATCTCTAGATAATGTCAGTAAAAATGACTATTTTACTGACATCGCTTATCCCATGTGAATTCACTTAAAATAACACAGAGGTCGGGGGTCATTTACAGAACACCAAGGTATCCAGGTAATATTTATCCCGTGTGAATATGCCCATAGAAGGGTTAGGGGGTCAAGATAACTATAAGTATCTGATAACGTTTAAGTTTATCACAACTGGCAATTTAAATTTTGGACCAACTATTAAATCAATCAAGGATTTCTGACCATGGCTAGGTGTTAAATGTAATATTGAAACTTCCATCAAATGAAGGCATCGATCTCTGTCCCCCACTGGCTATAGCTAGGCTACATTGTTAAAGCTCCTAATATTTTCTTGACTTAATACTACACTGAACAGAAACAACATTCTCTACTTGTCCACTTCAGGTCAGGTTTGAAGGAGAATAAGTGACCTAGTTATGTAATATGACTTCCAAGAATCTTTATCAAGGAGTATCATAATTCTCCTTCAGTTAAAGAAGGGTTTCAAGGTTAAAACGTTGATTTCAAATAAATCAACTGACCAAGGAGGTTTTGTTGCCGGCGCTTTTTCATTGAAACACTGTGTCCTGACTCACTGACAGCATCTGGAAATATCGCTGCGACTCCACCGAGCTTTAACGAAAATTTACAATGAAATAAATCTCCAAACATCCATTTCTCTCACCTATGAGGCTCGCAGGGTTTTCTACGATTCATCTCGGCTCCGGAGCTGCCGAGCGCTCGCACATCGCACACGGCAAAAGCTTTTCGGAGGCAGACAAAATGTTATTTTTTATCCAAATGATTCCACTTTTTAAAAAATTGCTGCGATGTAATTGCATCCATATGGCAGCATGTTTCAAACTGTTCCCTCTGAAAATCACACAGCTGGTGTCATCATCTTTTCCCGAAAGCTTTCGGAGAAAATTAGTCATTCTGTCGCTTCTGTTTTGTTTAGCGAATGAAATAACACAGAACTATTTTTCATTTATCCTACGGCAGCCGTTTACGTCCCTCATTATAAAGCGCAATATGTGGATGTGAAATTGAAAAAATTCACTGGCGCAGAAAGTGTCGTAGTTTAACTGCTCCAGGGTCACATTAGGAATGATTCATGTGAGTATGAGTAAGTGCACCAATGAGAAGGAGGCGTGAGTGACAGTGGGGGGTTGAAGCCAAGATGAGGAAATACATGAAAGAGTAATGCATAGTGAAATGTCGGTAAATTAAAAGTGCAGGTGAACAGGTGATGGTTTGGACACTGGAGCACTGGTGGTACTTTATCGTAAACTGGTGTTCATAATCGTATCATAAAATGAAATAGGTCCAGAGAGTTTAGAGATCTAGCTTTTTAAAAATGGCTCGATAAACTCATTGTTATATTTAAGACAGTAATAATCAATAAAAAAAATACAGTTTCTTTTGCAGCTATGTAAGAAATTCCTGGTACTGGTGTAAGTACCATATTGACCCGGGCACATTTAAGTGTATCTTTAATAGATATTGAACCTCTATTGTTTCATCAGTATGTGTCTCTTTGTACAAAACTCTCTTATAAAATATTTAAATTAGAAAATCATCTTAAGGCCCGCCCACTGAAAACACTTTGTTTTTCCGGAGATATCTTAACGACGCCCACTGTGCTGTGATTGGTCAAACATTGATGTTTGTCAAGTTCTGTGTTGGTTAGAAACCACAACTCTGCCCAGACTTGCCTATTTGTTGAAGGACGCAAAGAACAGCTTGACTCTCGTTCTTTGGTTTTTTAGTTTCTTCATGATAATTTATGTTAAAAGTTTCAGTTCGGAATATATTTGTCAGGATACAATAGGTTGATAACCTTCAAAACCAAAACATGTATTAGTCTCAATACATTTCAATAAATGTCAAAGTTTTCTCGAATAAAATGTTAATTTTATAACTTAACTTTAATAAATTGCTTTTCCAACAAGGTTTTCAGAAGGATTAAAGTAAGTGCTTAAACATTCGTTTCTAAGTGTAAACAGAAGACATACTGCAAGCTTAAATTAGATTAATCAAATGTATCTACATAAACTACTAGCAGTAGGGAGCAAAACATAATCCTCATTAAAAGTCGTTTTTTCCTACCAGTTGCATCTTTGTGCTGATCAGGAGCTGTGGTCATGTCCTGTTTTCAGGAGCAGGTGAGAGAGACTAACTGGGCTAACTCCAAACATTTAGGCCATGCTTTTCTTGTGGGTGCGCAGGTCAATTATGTCCCACTGGCCACACAAGCCAGCATGTCGGTTCCACAAGTGTCTTTTGCACATGTGCCCTCTGCAGGTCTGGAGTATATCGAGCATCTACTTGACACTGTTTGTCACTATGCGTCATCAATCCCAGAAGTCTCCACCTTCAAGAGACTCGTTGTATAAACAAAGCGGGCCGTGATTACAGCTATTATCACTTCATAAGCTGTACTTAAATATGTCAGGCTGAAGGACATCATGTCCGACACTGTGGTTCACAGTACAGGAGCACCTCAGGGGACAGTACTGGCCCCTCTCCTCTTCGCCATCTACACTTCAGACTTCTGCTACAACTCAGAGCTGAGTCTCGTCCAAAAGTATGCTGACGACACTGCTAGTGTTGGATGCATCAGGGACAACAGCGAGGACGAGTACAGAAGTCTAATACGTGACTTTGTGGACTGGAGTGAGAGGAACCACTTGCAGCTGAACACCTCAAAGACCAAGGAGCTGGTCTTGGACTTCGGGAGGTCCAGGACAAAGCCACATCCAGTGTCCATCAGAGGCGACGAGGTGGAGATAGTGGACAACTATAAGTACCTCGGTGTGTGGATGGACAGTAAACTGGTCCTGCAACACAGACCATGTATATAAGAAGGTTCAGAGTAGACTGTACTTTCTGAGGAGGCTCCGATCATTTAACATCTGCAGGAAGCTCCTCTGCATGTTCTACCAGTCTGTGGTGGCCAGTGTCCTGTTCTATGCTGTGGTGTGTTGGGGTGGAAATGTGTCCAAGAGGAGTGTCAACAGGTTGGACAGGTCGATCAGAAGGTGGTTGGAATGAAGCTGGACTCACTGGTGACAGTTGCTGAGAGGAGATCACTGAACAAACTACTGTCCATCATGGATGATGACAGTCATCCTCTGAACACTGTCATCAGTGAGCAGAGAAGCAGAATGAGTGCACGAATGCTCCTACCCAGGTGCAAAACAAATAGACTCAGGGACTCATTCATTCCTCGGGCTATTAAATTGTACAATTCTGAGTTTGGGGGCAGGAGTGGAGTGAGAGTATCATGATCATGATCAACCTGTCCAACCTGTTGACACTCCTCTTGGACACATTTCCACCCCAACACACCACAGCATAGAACATGACACTGGCCACCACAGACTGGTAGAACATGCAGAGGAGCTTCTTGCAGATGTTAAATGATCGAAGCCTCCTCAGAAAGTACAGTCTACTCTGAACCTTCTTATATACATGGTCTGTGTTGCAGGACCAGTCCAGTTTACTGTCCATCCACACACCGAGGTACTTATAGTTGTCAACTATCTCCACCTCGTCGCCTCTGATGGACACTGGATGTGGCTTTGTCCTGGACCTCTCGAAGTCCAAGACCAGCTCCTTGGTCGTTGAGGTGTTCAGCTGCAAGTGGTTCCTCTCACTCCCGTCCACAAAGTCATGTATCAGACTTCTATACGTTCTGTTCTATGTTAATCTTTGTATCATTTGTCTTTGTTATTTTCCTTTGATCTATGTTCTTTATCTTTAGACTTAGATTGTATCATCTTGTTCTTTCTCTTTATTTCTCTTTGTTCTTGTTCTTATTTTATTTTTATTTTGATGAAAAAATGCTGTATTTGCTGTGTCTAATTGGAAAAAACAATTTCAATAAAGTTCTACCTAACCTAATCTAACCTAACCTAACTTACAGCGGTATAACCCTGGTTCTGGTTAACCCTTTTAGCAACACGACCTTAGCATCCTGGCATCTTAGGCGCACGTGTCAAACTCATGGCCAGGGGGCCTAATCCTGTCCAAGTCATTTAATGTGGCCCACCGGATGGTAACGTTCATGTTGATGACCTGACCTACGAAGAAGTCGTGATTAAGTTAAGATAAGGATTTAGACATTATTGAAATTCAACAATTATAAAGAGACTTTACATTACAATAAAACCATTTGAAGGGAATTTAATACTCGATACTAGTTAAAGACAGTTTGTGAGCATCAAGTTTGTTCCGCCAAACACCGAGACTGCTAAAGATTTTTGGCCCATAGTGTGATTGACTTTGACGCCTCTGATCAAAGCCATGGTCGGACAATGATACACAGCGCTTTAAATCAGACGCATTAAAAGTAAAATCACGAAAACTTTCCGCATAAATCACTCGACTTGTTTCCCCCGCTATGATTACTTCAATGGATTCCCGAGTCTCGCGCGGGCGCCGCCGTGTTTCATCTATCTCTGTTTTTATTTAATTACTTCCAGCCGAACGCCGGGGAGCGAACGTCACCTGAAATACTCAGATACAGTCACGGCAGATCAAAGAGGGGTTTGATCTAATTCAGCCTCGCCGCGGTGTCATTGTTTATTTGAGGGAAAACTAAACGGGGGGAATTTTTATTAGCTGCATTATCACACGTAAAGAAAAGAAGAGTGTTATTGAGGCAGGCGCAGACAAATTGAGCTGCTGCCATGTGATCGACTTGGTTAACATTTAATAATAAAGCCTGTTTACGGAGGCAGAGGCAATATCTGTATCTGCTGTGAATATTTATTATATTCCTCTCGTCTGTTTCTGCAGCGCCGAGATAAGCTGTTATTTATACGGATGAGAAGCAGCACAGATGTAGTAGCGATAGCTGCTGCCTGTATAATAGAGGAATACACTTAATGGGACAGTTAAGACCCAATTTAACTCCAGAATTGTCGATAAAAAAGTGTTTTTATTTTTTGTTAGCTGCTGAATTATACATTTGTATTCTGCTTACGGTTGCAGGTGCAAACTGAATTTACTGTCCGTTTTGTTTTACAGACGAGCTGTGGATTATGTTTGTGTATGAAAGTGTATGTGAGTGAAATAAGGGAAGCACCAAGGCGGCGCATACCTTCGCCAAGGAGCTGGTTACTAGTTGCTTTCTTGTGAAAGGTTGTGGCTTTGAGATCCATAACAACTGATTTTTATTCATCTTTTTAACAATTATATTCATACACAGTAATAAGTAGAACATTATGTTGTTACTTCTTTAAAGTACCATACTACTAGTTAAAATAGAAGAAACACGGTCTGTTAACTTTGTCTTCACCTCTTTGTCACAAACAATTAATACACTTGACAATAATGCATTCAACAATGCATGATGTTTTAAAACTAATGCAAAATACTGTTAAACTTAACACTTTAAAGAAAAATGAAAACACAGATTATGTGAGAAAACTTATTTTCTCAAGTTATTGTTATTGTTCAAGTTGTTTATTTGATTTAGTTTAGTATTGTTTTGTTTTTTTTATGTATTTTCCTTTGAAGATGGTTGTGTTTTCTTCAAGACAATATTGTTCAGTTTTCTGGTTATTTAATAGGCTTTTGTGTTCAATGTATTGTTCTTACATTTTGTCTGAATTGTTTTTTCATGTGCCTTTCCTCCTCTCTTACAAAAGATTACTTTCCCTAGTAACTAGTTACTTTGAAAGTAACAAGTAGCTTAAAGTAACCAAATTACTTTTAAATGAAGTAACCAAATGACCATTTTGAAAATAACTTGCCAAACACTGCATACAAGTGAACAACGATACAATGGAAATACATCCTGAGGTCTTCAAGTTGTTTGCCAGCACAGGGACCTAAATAATACACTTGAAAAGTATTGTTCCTAATATCTTGGGTCAGAAATTTCAGTTCAACAAAAAGTTGCGAAGAAAAAAAATCAATACTTTAAAACCATCTTTAGCTCAAGAGTTAGCAAACTGAGAAACCTGCTTTAACCTTGACCCAGAGATAACAAGAGGCTTAACCAATGAGGAGGTTTTCAAGGTAGAATCCTTGAAAGATTTTCGAAATAAAAGTTTTGGTGGTGGGTTTATCAATAAAGTGTTATTGATCTCAGTCAAGCTACGTCTAAATTAGCTAAGTCGTGACCAATGCTAGCAGCATTAGCCTTTCAAACATCTCTTCCTTTAGCATTAAAAATCGTCACTTGAGGCAGATGGAGTCTCTAGTGTCCCCTTCAGGATTCCGGGGATCCAGCAGAGCTCCGATGCTTTTGTCTAGTCGGCACTTTGGGGTCAGATCAAATAATTGGAAACCCATTTGTCAGCAGAATTAACAGTTGCCCTCCCTCCCGACTCAGCAGATCCCCACGAGTCGGGAGAGAGGTGGGAGGCTTTCTGGATGAAGGAGGGAACTCTATTAAATCCATTAAAACTTCTCTGTGAAGTCGGATTTGTCCAAATGATTTAACTCATTTAAACGACGGCGCAGACGTTCTCCCTGTTAGTCGGCTGCTCCGCGCATCACACCTCATTTACAGTCGGGATCAAGCAGATTTCAAAGATTTGAGGATTCTTTTAACGCAGAAGAAAGACGCCCGGGGGCCCCGTGGACGCAGTTGATACTACGCTGGTCCGGATCCACCGGAGACCAGGAGGGCTCCAATTAAAACCTCCAGCGCAGTTAATCATTATTCAGCTTCCCTGAGGGCAGGAAATCCAATATTGAAAAATCACAACATTTAAACGACTCGCTGGCCCTCGGAGGGGACAGGTTTCCTCGAGGGACACGGGACGAAAGAACCCGAGTCTTTGAATGTGAAAATCCATACGCAAGTCAATGTGACGTCAAAAATAACCTGCTCATTGCTGGGGTTAACCTGATACCCCTAATAACTCATGTTTACACGACTGGTTTGATAATCTTCTGGGGGGAAATAAGAGAAGTCGAAGCGACGCTGGTGAAGGACATTTATGTTGAGTAAATCTGTGGTTCTACACTGAAATTAAATTCTGGCGCATTAAAAAAAATCCTG